>NC_139346.1:185877799-186330299 GCF_055883805.1 Amblyomma maculatum
CTGTAGAAACGGCGGTAATGTCATTTCTCATGTTTGCTTCTAACGCATTTATTTTCTCCATTAGGGTTACGTTAGTGGCCCAGCCGTTTCAAAGTCGCTATTCTCTTGGCGAGCCATTAACTCGTGATCGATGGTTACGCCAGTGTAGTGGCTGTATAAAGGGCTCCAATTGAATATTTTAAGACGCTAGCTAACGCTTATTTATGGTATAGCAATCAGCTACATGCTTATGAACGTGTGCCAAGTTGCTTCTTGGCGTTTTGTAGGCCTAACGTATTATAAACAATCTTCCGGGCTTGGCGGGTGAACTAATCGCAACCTTCGATATATATGCACAACAAAGGAAAAAAACTTGTGCAGGTGAAATGTGCCGGGAAACCAGGAAAGAATGACAGCGTCAAACGAGGAGATCAAACAATGTGTACGTTATAACCCGAAAAATGCTGCATGTTTCAATGAAAGAAAAAAAAAGTGGCGCAGTCGACAGAGTGAGACAAGAAAGTTTGAATGATTCATGCTTAAGCAAAGGAAATGCGCAAATGAAGACGCGGGCCAGAAGAGCACAAGTACGGGCGCATGTGTGATTAATGCAACCTGCGGCGCTGAAGACAACAATTAAGAATAAGGCCCGTGGAGAGTACGAACTATATTTAACCAAATTATTTAGTTATGTTGCTAGGAACAGCTAATGCTGAACTGGGCGCGAAGGAAAATAATCTTCATGGCGGCCGGAAACGCTGAGTATTACATAAGGCGAAAAAATGGCAGCCAATAGGAGCATCAAAAGAAAAAAAATAATAAAGCAAGCCAGCAAAATAAAATGCAGAATGCGGAGGGCCCCGCAATCTGCCTTCGGAGTCTCGAAGACGATGCTGAAAAACAAAATGAAATCTCTTGCGCGCACGCTCTCGTAATGACACTAATAAAGGAGTCCAGCCAAATTGCAGGGGCTGGACCACGCGCAGGGGCTTGTCGCTCCCGTGTAGGTACATAGACGCACACACACGCGCACATTAAGAATGGCGCCTGTGTACCGTGGTTCTCAACGATGCCACGCATCTCGACTCTTTGTATATGTGTTTTATGTTTCTATAGACACTGTATGTACACAAGTCCTGCAGCCGACTCGCGCTTGTCTCGGCTGTTGCATGATGGCTGCCCGGACATCCTCCTATCTATCGCGTACTTCATCGCACGCAGTCCGCGGAGCTAGAAAATTTACGAGCATACCCCTCCTCCATTCCCCTGGAGAGGTGCGAGTGGTGTGAGCCTGTGTCGATGGTGGTGGCGAGACTCCCCGTATCATGTATAATAACTGCGAGCGAACTATTTCGGCTACGAGAGGCACATGTGCGAACGCGCTCAATGGAAGGAGGCCCCAATGAGGGGACCGGCGGGAGAGCAACGGGCTCATCTCGTGTGTAGATTCCTGCGCGAGTTGCTTCGAGAGCGTACCTTCCTCGTTGGAGGTCGACGCGCGCTGTCTTTCACGTACAGTTGAACGGGTCCTGAAATGCGCCTGAGCGCGTTTTCGTCTTTATCTAGGTGTGCTGAATTGCCGTGCGTCCGTATACATGCAGGAATGTGTGTCGGTGGTTCTGGAGCGCTAAAATCGGTTCTTTTGCACCTTATATCATAGTCTCAGAAATGAAAAAAAAAAAAGAGAGAGAGAGAGAGAGAAATAAATTACAACACCTGTTGTCCTCTTCAGAGATGAAGTGTAACCGTCTCCCTCCACTCCTCTCATCTATGGGCCGCCTTGACCGTGCGATATCGCAGGGCACATTCTCAATGCCCACATCCCTTTCAACTCGAATAAAGTGAACACTGCTGAACCACGAATCTCTCTGCTTACTGTGCTCGCTGCACCAGACGCGGCGCTGAGGAAGCCAACATGGTTTGCCTGGTGGAAAGTATGGCAAGTTGTCACTTTATACAAAGAGCAGAAGAGGAGGAGGAAAGACAGGGAGGTTAAGAGGAAGAAGAAATCGGTTTGCTACCCTGCTCTGGGGAAGGAAGTGAGTGGATATAAAAAATACAGGGATAAAAGGAGAGGCGTGAAGAGAGAAAACGGTTAGAATCACCGAAATACCTTTTGGTAAAATCGAAGGCGTGAAATAGCAACGTTTCTCGATCCACTCCAGTCAATCGTTTTATTAGTTTTCATTTACGCGTGCTGCCTGTATCCGTGCAGCTCTAAAAATATTATTGGAGACAATTAAGTTCTGCCTTTCAGGGTATGACGCGACAATGTCATCTCCTGCCTGTGGCTCCTCTTCCAAATCCCTATTCGCATTGAATTCGTTATTATTAACGTGAATTTGCGCCTCTGTATCACATATACTTATTAGCCCACAGTGGTAAGCTACCACATTATGTGTAACACCCAACATGACAGCAGGTGGCAATAGAAAGCCTCACTTTAACCAAGCAGGGTGTTTGGCATTGGGACGGCCGGGGTGGAGCTGTGGCCGGAAGACAGTGGCAAGTCGTTCGACCACCTCTCGAGGAGGGGTGGTGGTGAAAACGTTTATTAAAAATAGAGAGTTACATGGAGGTTGCTCTGGGGTCAGGCTTAGTGCCCTTCCCCTCACAAACACTAGGTGGAGTTCCCAGTACGGGACCCCAGCGGCTTCCGCTGCCGCCTTTACTCGTTTGACCAACGCCTTTTGGGCTTTGAGGTAGGAGCAAGCGAGTAGGGTCCCCTCCCAGACCTCTCGGGTGGGGTTTGGGTTAGGTGCAAAGGCAGGTTTGGAGGGGCATACCCGCACCACGTGGAAAACGTCCGATAATATATTCCCCATAGTGAAGGCACTCCCCGGAGAAGGCACTGTCAAAGTGTTAAGTGATTGTTTTGGTACAGCTGCGTAATTTGTCTGAAAGTGTAGGCTAGTGTGAATTCTTCTGTGGAGGAGGGGGACGAGATTGCCCGGTTAGGAAACGCGCGGGCGTCGGCATCTGCTGTCTCGTTTCCTCCTAGCCCCGAGTTGGCCAGAGCCCATGAAGCGGCGGGATGAACTTCCCATGTACGAGCTTTTTTGCAGTAGTCGGTAGGCCAGGCCCGAGCTGTTTTTTAGTAGCCGGTAAGCCAGGTACTGGACCCAGCCCTGTTGAACGTAGACACACCCCTCGCGAGTCCATTATGATTGTTTTGGAATCAGAGTGTGTTGCTGCTAACACGATGGCGACCTCCTCTGACTGTGCTACGTTTCGGGCTTTAAATGTGAGCCCGTTCACCGTTTCGGACTCGTGGATCACTGCTGCCGTGTACCACCCGCCTTGGCGCGGGCCGGAGGCGTCCACATAGTACACTCCGGGTTTCCCTTCGTAATGGTGAGCTAAGGCCATGCGCCTACCCTCGTGGTCGTCCTTGGACATGTTAGTTGGGAGCGGTTTTACGTGCAGGGCGTATCGCCACTCCGGGGGAAGTCTTACTCTTTCCTCGGTTACAGTCGTGTGTTGTATGTGTAGACGGATTAATAGGCGACGCCCCGACGGTGTCTACGATAACCGCGTGTATTGAGTCGTGAGGTGGGCTTCTCTCAGCTTCTCGAACGAGTTCGTCATACCCAGACCATGGAGTCACAGGTTCGACGTGGTTATAGGGAGGTCGAGGGCCTTTTTCATTATTTTGCTCGTGATCACCTCGATGATGTTCTCGTCGTGTTTCTTGAGGTAGAGATAGGGGGTCGAGTACAGGATTCTGCTTGTTACAAAGGCATTGGCCATTCGTAGCTTCTCGGTCCCCCTTTCTTGTTTGAGACTCTGCGGACCATTCGGCCCACCTGGTCTCCCACCTTTTTAGCTTGTCTAACGTGGTCGTCGTTAGCTTACGCTGGTGAATGAAAAGATCCAGGACTTTCCTCTCTCTCTGGTACCGGTTCTGATCCAAGTCGCAATTGTATCTTGTCTGTGCATTTTTTGGAGGGACGAATATGGAGGAATTCGGATTTTTTTCGGTGAGCAATGAAGGCCGCATTTCTTCGCGTACTCATTCACAGCGGTGGATGCCTCCTGCAAGCTGGCCTCCATTTCTCCCAGAGAGCCCTGCGTGGCCCATATGGAGATGTCGTCCGTGTACATCGCGTACTGCACACCCGAGACTTTCTCCAGGTGGACCGGGAGATTCTCGAGGAGGACGAAAGAAAAATTATAGAGGTAACTGCAGAATGCCCGAACTTACAAGATGTGAGAAACATGATGCCATATCAGTTTTTGAAACGAAAAACCCATTTTGTAAAGCACTGCAGCATCAGGAGATCCGGCGCTGGTTTCTATATATATGAAACTGAAAACCAAAGAAAGCGCATAAGACGCGCAGGGTGCCGGGTATAGACGTGACGTCTGATGATGACGTGATGCTATCTATGGCTATACTTAGAATAAAAAGGTAGCGTAATAAGGACGACCACAGAATAAGAACACCCCAATCAAATTCGAGTGTGTGGCGTCTTTCTTGTGTGGATCTTTTTATTCTAAGTATATGTCACCAACTAGTCCAGCAACAAGTTTTATTGGATGCAGTGGCTACGACGCCAAATTCGAACTGCCTGGTCGGCAATGACGTGGCTCTTCTATGACGTGGCATGTATTTTATTTCACTCCGTCACTGTCAACAGTAACACACATGCAGTTAGCAATCACTGGCGTTTCCCTGGCACAATGGCTTCGAGGCAAGAGAATGTACATGACGTGATGCAATACCGCTTGCAGTTCGAGCTGAGCGCCATGACCACTGCACATGCCATCACCAGATGTCGCGTCTCGACCGATCTTCATACGTGTCTCTTAATTACGCTCCGTTTCAGTTTCATATGAAAAAAAAAAAGCGTCGGATTTCATCACTCTGCAGGGCTTCAGAAAAACTGATATGAAATCTTGTTCATGGCTTCGAGCTCCTCGTTGGGACTACGCACCCAACTACGGCAATCAAAGTGTTAATTTGTGAGGCATTGCTAATTGGATAGATAATTAGAAGAGTTGTGCACTATATTCGTCAACTGAGGCTACGAGTTTTTTCTTCTAATACATTATTTTTCTATTTTTAACTAACAATTTTTGGGAGCTTTCGAAATATGGGAAGCAGTGGACGGAAGCTACTCGTGAGAGCTGTAGGCAGCTTGAATTGTCTGTATAATTCAAGCACTATAAGGCACAGCGCGAAGTTCCATGCAGGAACCGGCTTTTGGTGTATACTTGTATGCATGATGTTAGCTTCATGAAAAGTTATAACTTTCCTGGGGGATACTTTAACACTCATTCCAAATTAACCACAATATCTGTGATGTCAAACAACTGTCGCATTTCATTTCTTATACAGCGGGCGTATAAACACATATTCATGATTGCTTTGGCTTACGGCAAGAAATATATGTGGAACAAACACACAGACGCCATGGTTGCTATACAGCGTTTCCCAGTGCAGTTCAAAGGCACTTCTAGAGATAAATGATCGACAGTAGACTGCCTTTGAGAATCGACTTCGAGGCGTTCGAACTGTGCCACTAAGTAACCGCTAAACGCTATCACCAGCTGACTCATGAAATAACTGAGACCGACCATTATTAAGTTTGGCAACCTCCGCTACAAGTGTTCAGTCCAAGTTTAGCGCTGTCAAAAACGCGGCATCCGATGCCTGTGTCGGATACAATGCTGCCGAACTCTATAGATACTTTCTAGTGGCTGGTGCCATGTTGGAGGAGTGAAGCCATCTGTCATGTCGTTTCATAATAATAATAATAATAATAATAATAATAATAATAATAATAATAATAATAATAATAATAATAATAATAATAATAATAATAATAATAATAATAATAATAATAATAATAATAATAATAATAATAATAATAATAATAATAATAATAATAATCAATCAATCAATCAATCTTTATTTAATGTGCGCAGGAACAACCATGTGGTCTTTGTGCTGCAGCACAAAAAAAAATGAAAAAGCACAAACATGTTTACACACACAGAGAGAACACAAAAAAAAAGAAATAAATAATACATGAAATGAAACTGAGACGAAAAGTATCACGGAAATTAAGCAAACAATGAGTATCATCACTTATATACACAGTGAGAGAATTTTTTAGCACACCAGGAAATAAAGAAAAAAAAAAAGAACGGTAGGTAGAAGAGAAAAAAAAAACAGATAACTGACATTGATTATAGTAATATAGAAATATACATAAAATAAACAACCATTCCAGGCGCAACAAGTGCACGGTACTTAAAACACAGGCTAGAAATACAGAATAATACAATAAAGAAGTAAAATTGAACAAGGGACAGTAAGATTCGAATATAAAGTTTAAAGTTTAAATGTAAGCAAGAAACGGATAAAAAGTAGTTCAAGATACAGACAGCATTGAACAGGAGAAAAAGCAAAAAGTGAAGTAAATACAATTTAAGGCTAGAAAGTGGGAGTTATATGTGATAAAGTACTATTTAGAATACAACGCTACGAACATCCAATGTAAATGAACAGAGCGAGTTTTGGAAGATGTCAAGGTGAGGACAAAAAGAGTTAAATAACCACTGCATCCTGTCCAGAGGGGAGTGGGAATGAAGAGGAGAAACCTGAAATGGTCTGAATAATAATAATAATAATAATAATAATAATAATAATAATAATAATAATAATAATAATAATAATAATAATAATAATAATAATAATAATAATAATAATAATAATAATAATAATAATAATAATAATAATTAATTATGTTTCCTTCGTTTCCTCCATGATCAAGAACTCCTCGTTTATTCTTTATTCTGATGATATAAAATTATTCAAGGTCATACAATCTTTTCAAGATTGCTTGTTGTTGCAATCAGACATATCTGCTTTTTCTGATTGGTGTGCGAAGAATGGACTTAACCTCAATTCTTCCAAAACTAGGGTTGCCTCATTTACTCGTAAAATGCACAGCTTTCTCTACCATTATTCTTTGAATTCTGTGCTGTTGGACAGAGTTGATGAAATTAATGACCTTGGTGTACTGTTTGACCGCACCCTCAGCTTCTCCTCTCAAACTAAACGCATTGCTCAGCGGGCTATGCGCACACTCCGATTCGTCTGCAGACTTTCGAGAGAGTTCCGTACTCCACTCCGTTCTTAAAGCTGTACCTGTCCATATGCTCGCAGCTTTTGGAGTACGCGTCGGTTGTTTGGAATGGCACTTACAAATCAAACTTGGACAAGGTTGACAGAGTACAGCAAAACATTTTACGGGTAGTTCGATATCGCTTTCCTTACGCAACTTCCTCCTCTCGCTCCACCTGGAACACCCAACTGAATCTTCCTTCTCTTCACCGCCGTCGTGCCAAAGTAGATATAATTTTTCTGTACAAACTCCTTCATAGCCACATTATGTGCCCTCAGTAGAGTACATCTTACTTCGCGTTCCGCGAAAGAGCATGAGGGAATTCAGACCGTTTCAAGTTTCTCCGTTTCTTCATTCCCATTCCCCCCTGGACAGAATGCAGAGGTTGTTTAACTCTTTTTGTCCTCACCTTGATATCTTCCAAAACTCGCTCTGTTGATTTATATTTGATGTTCGTAGCGTTGTATTCTAAACTGTACTTTATCACATATATCTTCCACTTTCTAGCCTAAATATTGTATTTACTTCACTTTTTGCTTTTTCTCCTGTTCAATGCTGTTTGTATCTTGAAGTGCTTTTTACCCGTTTCTTATTTATACTTAAAACTTTATATCGAATCTTACTGTCCCGCGTTCAACTCTATTTCTTTATTGTATTTCGCTGTATTTCTAGCCTGTGTTTTAGATACTACACACTTGTTGCGCCTCGAGTGGTTGTTTATTTTATGTATACTTCTATATTACTATAGTCAATGACAGTTATTAGTTTTTTTTCTCTATCTAACGTTTTTTTTTTTTTCGTAATGTGCTCTACAATTCTCTCACCGTGTATACAAGACATGCTACTCATTGATTTCTTTCTCTCCCTGACTATTTTCGTCTCAGTTCCATTTCATGTGTTATTTGTTTCTTCTTTTGTGCTCTATCTGTGTGTGTAAAACTTGTGTGTGCATGTTTTTTTTTTTTTGTGGTGTGGCACGGGGACCACATGGTTGTGCCTGTGCACATTAAATAAAGATTGATTATTATTATTAATTACACTCATAAGAAGGAAAAGAAAATTAAAGAGAAGGGCATAGAGCAATGTGCGAGGATGAGCTGAAAGGTGAAAACCCATACGCCGCACGTCGGTCAGCCAATTGCTTACGCGGAAAGGAGGGGGGGGGGGAGGTACGAACGGACAGATTGCACACACACACATACACACACAAGTGCGTACACATACATACATACATACATACATACATACATACATACATACATACATACATACATACATACATACATACATACATACATACATACATACATACATACATACATACATACATACATACATACATACATACATACATACATACATACATACATACATACATACATACATACATACATACATACATACATACATACATACATACATACATACATACATACATACATACATACACACGCAACACACACAAGCACGCACAATCATATATCAATCCATGTAATTGGACAAGGCATGGCGCATGACCCGTGACTCAGCACGGTCAGCGGGAAGAGGCGTCTTTCGGGTTTTTGGTATGGGCAGAAGGTCAGTTATTGCCGCCAGGAGAACAGAATGTTTGTGGCGGGCAGTTCGGGCGTGGATAGGCTCGGGCTGCGCAGTGCGTTTTTTGCACCTGACGGCGGAATGAAGGCAGACTCCATCGAGCGAGCCCTCTAGGGCTGAGCAGACGAGGCTGTGCTCGAAGGTCCGCCACTTTAGTTGTTTTAGCCCAGATGCATAGTTTGGCTGCAGATCATGTCACTGGTCAAGCCGTGCACACAAGGTGATCGTGGCTCCTTGTACGCTTTCGAGTCGCTCAATGAGGTTTCCTTGAGAAGGACTCCATATGGAGGCACAACATTCGAGTCGAAGGAGGACAAAGGCAGTGTTAGGGATCGGAAAGCATTTGGGCCACAGTGCTTCGCCACTCGTGACACAAAGCCCAGCATACTTCTTGCTATCGACGCGACCTGGGAGATGTGAAGCGAGAAGTTTAATTCCGAGGTAAATATGACGCCGAAGGATGGCATAACGACTGGACGGCTTGAATTGCAATCCCGGACACATTGTAGATTGGAGTAAAAGCGCTCTTGCTGGCGTGGAAACGCATCACACCACACTTTTTGTTACTTAGTTGAAAGTAATTATGAGAGGCTCATCGGGTGACTTCTTGGAGGTGGACCTGGAAACGGAAAGAACAACGAGAAGTAGTAATTCGAGAGATGATGGAAGTGTCATCCACATATTGTATCAGCAGATTGTCCGGAGACTGTGGAAGGTCGTTGACATAGAAAGAAATTAGGGTTGGGCCAAGAACAGAACATTGTGGGACCGCAGAGAGAGCATAGTAGCGCACGGATACTGAGCCATGATAGAGGACACGCTGGCTACGATTCGTGACGAAGCGAGCAAACCATAGTAGGACAGCGCCACGCAGCCCGACTCATGCTGCCTTCTTGATGAGGAGGGCATGGTTTATAGCCTCGAATGCATTGAAGAAGTCGAGTTGGAACAAGTCAACAGGAATGCGGCTGGGAAGGCTGTCACTCACAAAGTGCTGTACAGCAACTACGGCTAGGACGGATGCCATGCTAAAATTAGGAGAGGATGTGGTTTTCCTCCAAGAAGGTCATGATGGCAATGTTCAAAAGTACCTCGAAAGATCTGGAAAGAACTGACGTGACGGCCACTGGACGATAACTCGAGGTCGAAATTGCAGGCTTTTCATGGCCCTTGTGTATAGGGGTAACATATGATTGACGCCAGGTGTCGGGTACAAATGAATGGGCAGAAAAGAACTGGAACACTTGGAAGATAGAATGAGAGGTATGAGGATATATCAGCTTCAGGAAGGCTGGAGCGATGAGGTCAGATACTGGGGAATGGAACGGTTTAACAAGATGGACAGCTGCATCGAGGTACTCAAGGGTGAGTGTGAGAGTAGAGATGGAGGTGCGTGTGGAGGAATGGAGGATTCGGAAAGCTGGACGAGGGAATCTGGGTCGTGAGAGGAGGTGGTGGGACTGTGTGAAGAAGAGAAATGAGAAGCGAAGAGGTTAAAAATGGTGCATAGGTCAGTGACGGGATGCTGGTTATGCTGGAAGCAAGGTTGGTGAAAGCTAGACTGTAGCTTGCGCACGTATGACCAGAAGAGCTTCGGGTTGTCCTTGGCTTTGAGAGCAACTTCTCTAGCACAAACGGAGTGGACCACGTGTATAGCGGTCTTCGGAAAGCGCAGAAGGGACTTGGCCTCTTGTCAAGTGACGGGACGCTGCAGTTGTGTTGCGCGTTTGAACAGAGCCATTTTGCGGCGAGACTTCTGATGATGTCACTGGTGATCCATGGTGGCCTGCGGCGGTGTGCTGTGTTGATAGGGCAGGGCATATATTCATTTTGGATGACAAGAACAAAGTCGCACCAGAGGTTGTAATCGAATGGGGAGTACTCCTCTGTTTGTAAACACCAAGGAGCTATTGGTGGACAAGACGGGTTATGTGATCGTGTTCAGTGCGGCTAAATTGCCATACAGCTCTGGCGAGGTGGCATTTGCGTGGAAGAACTGTCTGTTGCGTAAGACAGTTTTAATTCAGAGTGGCCACTGCCGGACAGCCCCGGGAGAACATTGCAAGAGACGACTATGCTTATGTTATAGACGAATTAAGGTGAGGTCAAGAAAGCTAGAGCGATTCCATATTGTGTAAGAGGGTTTGCGGTAGACCTGGTGTAGTTCGACTGAAGTGACTGCGTCCGAAAGGAGATAGTCACCGTAGTCCGTGGGCACGGGTTCATCATAATCCCACCAATCAACATGTGAGTTGAAATCACCGACTAGGATGACATCGTCGTAAGGTGAGGTAGATGTTTCCGATAGTACATCGTCAAGTGTAAGAATCCAAGCGGTTCTCGGGAGGGCAATAAACACAGCAAAGGTGGACGATGCACCAGGGAAGTAGCAATTCAAGAAAAATCGCCTCTAAATTCCGGTGTTCCAGGTCATATCGGCTCCATTTACATTTCATGCGTGAATGCCATGGCTTAGGAGTCTGGCCAATCTCCGTGGTCTGGCCGCAGCATGTCTTTATATGAGTGGGAGCAATGATAGGTTGAGCTAAGTGATGACGTTGTTTTGAAATTATTTCCGCAGAACGTGTTTTTGTTAAAAAAAGTTATGTCACTTAAAACTGCTTAGGTGCAGTAAGGCAAAAGCTTTTTCGGTTTTTAGTTAGTTTTCGTTTTTCTTCGAATTTTTTTGTTATTTTTAAATTTCTATTTTTAATATTTTTATTATATCTTTAGTATAACGATCAGTTCATCATTGGCTTATTATATAGCTACTGGATTGTATTCTGGCTTCTGGATTGACCTACGACCTTTCTGGATTCGCGTATGGCTTTTGGCTACTGATTAGCCAATGTTTAGCTTTTTTAGCCAATTTAGCCAATGCTGGCTTGTTATGTGGCTTCTGGGTTCGATTCTAGACTTCTGGATTAATTTACGACATTTCTGGATTGCCTTATGGCTTGTGGTTATTGATGTTTAGATGCTTTAGCCAATTTAGCCAAAGTTAACTTGTTATGTGGCTACTGGGTTGGGTTATGAACTTCTTAATTAATATATGACCTTTCTGAATTGGCTTATGGCTTTCGGCTATTGATTATCCAATGTTTAGACACGAGCCAGATTAGCCAATGTTGACTTGTAAAGCGCCTAGTGTTAGATTGGCTGTGGATCTGTCTCGTCTCCAGCGGTCGCCATTCGTGACTCGTGAGCCATGAAATGCTTTCGCCTTAATAATACTGCTGATTTGGCAGGATTCTCGCGGCTTCAGTCTTTCGTCTGTTGCGGCTGTCATTGGAGCAGCGTATGTAGAACAGCAACCATAGTTCTGCATAAAGAAAGTAACAAAATTCCCATAAAGAAAGGTGTTAGGCAAGGAGGCACAATCTCCCCAGTACTATTCACAGCTTGCTTAGAGGAAGTATTCAGAGACTTGGAATGGGAGCAGTTAAGTATAAGGGTAGATGGAGAATACCTCAGTAATCTGCGATTTGCTGATGACATTGCCTTGCTAAGCAACTCGGGGGATGAACTGCAAATAATGATTGATGACCTAGACAGGAAAAGTAGAAAGGTAGGCTTGAAAATCAATATGCAGAAGACTAAGGTAATGTTCAACAGCCTCTGGAAGGAACAGCAGTTTACATTAGGTAGCGAAGTACTGGAAGTAGTAGGCGAATATGTCTACTTAGGACAGGTAGTATCCGCAGATCCGGACCATGAAAAGGAAATAACAAGAAGAATAAGATTGGGATGGAGCGCATTTGGCAAGCACTCGCAGATTATGACTAGCAGAATTAACCGGTATCGCTCAAGAGGAAAGTATACAACAGTTGCATTTTACCTGTACTCACCTATGGGGCTAAAACGTGGAGGCTAACCAAGAGAGTTTTACTTAAGTTGAGGACAACCCAGAGGGCTATGGGACGAAAAATGGTAGGGGTATAACATTAAGAGATAGGAAGCGTGCAGACTGGGTCAGAGAAATAACTCAAGTTACCGACATTCTAGTGGAAATTAAGAAGAAGAAATGGGCATGGGCAGGACATGTAGTGCGAAGAGAGGATAACCGATAGGTAGCAAACTGGATTCCAAGGGAAGGAAAGCGTAGCAGGGGGCGGCAGAAAGTTAGGTGGGCGGATGAGGTTAAGAAGTTCGCAGGGGTCAAGTGGATGCAGCTAGCACAGAACCGGGTTAAGTGGAGAAATATGGGAGAGGCCTTCGCCCTGCAGTGGGTACAGTCAGGCTGATGATGATGATGATGATGATGATGATGATCTATTATGCGCAGACAGGCTCGCGGCAGGCAAGAAACAAGCGCTTATTATAAGTAAACATACGGACGGCAGGAAAGCAAGATGTTGGCAGCCTTGAAATAACAGAGAATGATAATCTGTCATATCAGGTCGGTAGTATACCTCAGCGGCTTTGTATAGCAATAAAAATAAGGATAATTGTAAAGAACGTGCTTTCTCTAGTCCTTGAAATACTTGTAATTAATATTTAGCTGTATATTTTGTCGGTAATCTGGGCATGGGTTGCGTTTATGCTATTAAATGGTTTTCCACTGACGCATATGCTGTAACGACGCATAAATAATCTGCTGGTGGATAATGGTCAGTTGGAGGATAAAAAATATATTCCCATGATATTCCTCGTTCACATTTTTCCACTCAGGGCAAGTACAGTCGAATGTCAACATGCGTGCAATCATATTTTGTGTCATATCGAAAATAGATTGTGTACATGAACCTCATAATATATATTCGCCGCACTCCAAGTAAAGCGTGCGTATATAGAACTTCTTTCGGTAGAAAAATATCACGCACATGGCGTCAGATGGAGCTTTTTTTTTTCTTTATATTCAATAAGTGAACACTTCCCACTGCACTGCGTATAAAACTACGCTGCGTTTCCTTTATGCAGACCAGAGTAACGTAATGAGGATGCGGCAACTTGCGTGGTGCATATTTTTCTTTTGCTTTTTCTTTGCTCAAAATCTGACTATATATATATCATTCATCATTATATATTTTCATCATTTCGAGTTATTGATTGCATTAGATTCCTGGATGTGTCTTGACTGCGACAGAAAAAAAAAAAAGACGTTTTTCGAAAATCCAAGCAGAGCTATTTTGAAGATGAAAGCTCAGCAACTTGAAACCCAAACTGGTTTCATAGCCAGAAACGACATCCCTATTGATGAAACGGTGACGTCACATGCAGTATTGGAAAAACAGTCGCACGCGCGTTGAATGATGGAAATAAAGTCTGGAAAACATGACGCAGTGCATAAAATGCCTGAGATATCCTAATACATGCCTCAAATTTTCATGAGAACGCGGCGAGCGTGGGCAGTAACGCGGGTATAATGTTTGTGACGTCACAAGCACAGTGTTTCCCGTAGAAATAGTCTGAACTGAGGCCACGAAAACCGCAGATTTTGAAATCGAGTTGCGCGCAAATGAATTATCGCGCGACTTCCAAATTTGGTGGAATGCGTCAGGACGGAGAGGGAAACCCACAGTAAATTTTTTAGCAGGATACGCGAATATCGAAACATCTCCGTAGTTGCTCTTTGACGAGGCACGACTGTACTAGAAAAACAGCAAAAAAAAAAATAATAATAATAATAAAATGCCGGTTTAAGATAGATAAGCTACAGGTGTTAGGAAGCAAGTGGTTTCCAAGTTCCGTGCTGAACTGAGCATAGCCTGCCGCTCGGCCGCCGCGCTGAAGACATAGAGAAAGGAAAAGATCCCCCAACCGGGCGCGCCTCTGCATGCCTCCACGTTAAGTCCATCGTGAAGTGAGTGCAGTATATCTATTTTTGTTCGGTATTTTCGTATCCAGAGCATTTCGACGTCGGCGTCAATAGCGCGTTAGAAACTCGGCTTTCCTTTTTCTCATTGCATTTTTTCCTGCACCTTTGGTCTGATATTTCCGCAGGAGCTCTTGGATCACCGGTATCAGAATGATCTATACTGAGCTTTCCCTGTTAATCCAGAGGTCACGATAAGGATATGCATCTGATAATGCGAATTCGTCATCATAATACTATAATGAGGACGACAGCCCACCGATTTTGCCGATTGAAAAGGTTTTCCTAAATTCGTGCTCCGTATAATTATAACAAATTGTTAAGTCCCAATTATCGAGATTCCACTGTAGTCAGGTGCGGCCACTCTATGCGTGGAACGAAGCAGTATATAGAGCTCTCCGATCCCACTGTATATATCGCCTAAGAGTTCTACACACGCGACGTTCCCTCCCTGCCGCTTGCATGGAGCGAGCTTGTGACTAAGTCGTTTATCAAGCAGCCTCACTGTATACAGGCCGAGCTTGGTGTCTTATTAGCATCCTCAACGCGTGTGCGGACATTACACCGCTCAAGACAGAGGAGGAGTCGGTTTTTAATTATGTCCGAAATAACGTTCAGCCTCTAGCTGCCTACCTCGATCACCCACCCCGCAATTTTTCGCCCGTGCTCAACCGCCTCTCTCTTTCTCAAGCTGGCACTTCGACATGTTTTGCTTTTTCATATATAGCACGCCCGTATTACTACCGGAAACAGCGACTTGGGCGAGCAAGCTCAACGCCCATTTTTAGGGGAAGGCTATGAATGTACCCGGCACTCACTCGTGTTCGAACATTTTCCTCCCACTGCCCGGCCTATATGCACATCATGTACATGCACTCGTTACATATATATACGAATTCATGGACGAAGAATTCTTGGAACCTTCAGTAGGTGAGGGAAGAGAGGAAGGCTGAGCTTGTGCATAACTATACCCTCTCGTGCACGAACATGGGGCGAAAAATGTTCGCGCACGATTTGTGTCCACAAAGCGGGTTACACACGCACACACACTCACGCACACACACACACACACACACACACACACACACACACACACACACACACACACACACACACACACACACACACACACACACACACACACACACACACACACACACACACACACACACACACACACACACACACACACACACACACACACACACACACACACACACACACACACACACACACACACACACACACACACACACACACACACACACACACACACATTCGTTCGGGTGCGTTGTAAAATAAATAAAAGTATTGCCCTGCCAGAAAGAACTACCTAATCAGGCTGGGCGATGAAGAACACAGGAAAGAGGAGAAGAAGGAAAGGTCGCTGATTAATGGTTTTATAATAGGGGCCGAGCCTTGCTGCTTTTCGTTCAGCCTCAGCCGTCTATTTCTTTTTTCAGCCCGTCGCCAAACCCCCACCATTTTCCCCGCCCTCCCTCCCCACCACCAGCGGTGTGTGGGATCGGACGTGAATCACGAAACCTGGTCGTGTGTGCAGAGGGAAGATTCCACTACTCTTTCCGCAGTGCTGCAGACCGGAGACGATGGCGGAGAAGGAATCAATGAAGAAAGGAAAAATAGGAGGAAGCTATAGAAGTAGAAAGAAAGCATAAGTACATACATTCATGCATGGACGTCTATTATGTATAGACGTGAGCGAACACTACATACATATCCCCCCCCCCCCCCCCCCCCCTTACCCCGGCCCGCCATCGTCTCGTCGTCTCACCGTTCTTGTAAGTGTCCTTCCTCCTATCTTCTTCCTGACACAGAATAATTGACGGGTGGGGCAGGGAGCGGAATTCGCTTCACAATTTTGCTTCGACGGGGAGGGGTTACAGCCGCTCGATCGCTGGCTGGCGCGGACGCAGCAGCAGCAAGCGACGATGACGACGCGGAACGCGTTCACTGAACGTGTTTATCGAAACACTTCTTGCGACGATGGGCTGGCTATTTTGCTTTTGTTTTATTTTCCAACTTCTTTCATCCAGTGCATGGATGCACGCGGAGTAGCGATGCATCAAGACGTGCCACAGACATTTGTCTGTGCTGTTGTTTTGTTCGCATTTGTGAAGCATGTTGGCAGGTTTTCGAAGGACGCAGAGAAAAAAAAAATGTGTCCTAGGCGGAAGGCGATTGCGAGGATGTGAAAAGAAATGTACGTATATGCCGCAGGTTCAACGTCCCGAAACGACTCAGGTTGTGAGTGATGCCGTACATCGCACAGCATACAGGCACATCTTGCGTTTCGCTTTCATCGAAAGGTGAGAACTTGACACACGCGGTCAAAGGAAATCGAACACGGGTTAAAGGGAAGCCCCAGACCGTAACCAACGTTTCGAGAAGTGGACTTGTCTTCAAGTCCACTTGTCTACACGATGGCATGCGGACAGACTCTCCCTTAAAACTCGCTTGGTTTCCTTTGAATTTTAGTATAGCCATCTTCACCTGGTTCTACCTTTAACACACGTATGGTATTAAACTGGCTATTTATCAAACTTCAGCAGGATAGCAGTGGCACCACAGTAAAAAAAATCGAGGCAATTAGAGAGATAGAGAGAGAGAGGGAGGAGGAAGGGAGGGAGAGAGAGAGAAGACTTTATTTATTGCCAGATAAGATGATTTTGACTCAGAGGTAGGTTGCAGAGATTGCAAGCCTCTGGGTCACCTGTAAGCTCCGACTGGCCTGAATTTTTCTCCGAGCCCTACATTCCGAGAGTGTTAGGAACCTACATATCTTGTGGTAGATAAATCCCTCTGCCTAGTCTGGGAGTTTCAGAGAGCTCCTTGTATGTGGTGAGGGGGTCTTTGTCTTCGGGTAGCAGGGTCTCTACGGCCGCTCGGGTATATACATCTCGAGCGAGGTCATGAGCAGCCTCATTGCCTGGTAGACCCTCGTGAGCAGGAACCCATATGACTGAGCGGGTGCTTCCTCAGTAGAAATTAGGCCTTTGCCGAAATTCCTAAATTCCTTAATATCTGAGAGAGTAGTTAGTGGCTCTAGTACCTGTAGATGCTATCGCTATCGCAGCCTCTTCAGCTATTAAGGTGTTACGCGCATTAACGAATATAATGACTTTCCGGGAGTGGTTCCTATCTCAATGCTATGACCGCGAATCCTTCTAGCCTGCAGGCAGCATCGCAATAGGGTGATTCCTCAGCAGGGTCTTTCATTAGTTTGCTTTAAATAAATTTTGTCTATGCCTCCTTCGTTCCTTGCTATGGACAGGGTGCATATTCTTAGGAATCGGTGCAATTTTTGAACAGTTCTCGCGTCTCAAGCTCCAGGGGTTCAGCGGCTTATAGGGTGGCTCTCTTGACGGAGGCTGTAGGTATTTTTCGGCCCGCTACAGTGGAGCTGAGCGGCCAGATCTGCGCCCCCCTGACCGCTCTGGCAATCTCTTCCCAGGTGTTATGCATTCCCATAGCTAGATAGAGACACTTAATATTATGCAACGACGCCTTAGACACTTAGAATCACGCGAACCCTGGTAAGATAACTTTTGGACTCTCAGTACGGGAATCGGATGCTACGATCATTCTTAAAACTGGAACAACCATCGGTTTTCCACAAATCTAGTTTCCTTTTATAGGTGTGCTAAGTATACATCCTTTTATAGGTGTGCTTGACATCAATATTGTTGAAGATCGTGGGATCAACTATTGTTGCTTGTTGTGCCGGAAAATCAGCGTTCATCAATGCGCCGCGTCCAATATGGACCTCAATAGCCATCTTCATCGCTTTATACCGCACCATCTACGAGACATTGTTCGGCGACTCAGTTGGTCTGTGCTACCCGGGCCACTCGCGACCGCCTGAAGCGATGTGGCGTTATGCCCTCCAGTGTATGCCAAACTTTCGCGGAGTTTAACCGCCACACAACCGTCATCTGCGTCGTGGCCTGTGTCTTCTGGCGCGCAGTTAATACGAGATTCCGCGGACAGGCATTTGTTTCGCGTGGTCGCTTCCCCGATCGCCTATTGGCACTAATGGCATGGGTTTGTTCAGCTTATGGCGAAGTCGTTGAGCAGCTGTGTGTGGTGGGTTTCGGGGTCATGCGTGTGGCCATTACTGTGTAGTGCACGTCGTGAAATTATTAGTATACTTGTTGTCAGAAGAACTTTTTTTTTTTGTTTGGAGAAGAGGAGTTGCTGAGACAATTGTCTTGCCCTTTTATGTCTGCTGTGTTGGTGTTTAGGCCAAATTGGAGATTATGCATCTCCTTACGGCCACCCATTTGTGCAACAATTGTATTATAATCTTATGTCATTCCCCTGTGCCCATATATTTTTTCCTACAGTCCCGCATCAGCGGCAGCAGGCGAAGGTCCGCCTGGCTCAGGCCCGGGGATAAGCCGAGACCCTGTAGGCTGTGTGCGCGCAACTGCGACAGCGGCTCGATCAAGATGCCTAAAAATTGGCTGCCGAACGCTCTACATCTGATGGAAAAGTGAAGGAACTGCACAGGGCGCACCAGCTGAAGGCGGAGCATGCGCGGAGCACCAGCGCCGCCTGGACGCTCTGGAGCAGCGCTGCGAGAAAACTTACCTGTCTCAGGAGCTGCGTGACCGCCTGTCCGAGACCGTACAGAACCACAGCCGTGACGTGAGCTAGCTGTCACGAAAGAAGGCGGAGGTAGAGGGGGCCGAGTAGCGGCTCGTCCAGACACATGAGGCTGCTGTGCATGAAGGAGCTGCGACGCGAGCTTGAAGACCAGCGGGCCAAGTATAACTGCACCTGTACACCGAGAACTTGGACGTGGAAGGGGCCATGTTCGGACACGAACACAAAGCCGAAATCCAAGTAAGGAGCTGAGCACGGAGCTGGAGACACTCAAGGCTAGGAATGTAAAGGAGATCCAGAACCTGGAACAGAGTTTGTTGGTCGAGTATGAGTGGAAGGAGCCAGAGCTGCTGGTGCGCTTGCTACCACAGTCAAGGTCGATGGTTTGGCCCACTCGAAGTGGCTGTGTGTTTCCAACGGGAGCTGCGACACAGCTAGTCTCAAGAAGCAAATACTGCAGCATGGCACGAGCGACCACTTCGCATAGGAGAGCAACGGTTCCTCCGCTGCGGATGTGGAACGCCATGCATGCAGCTCAGCGAGGCCAACCCCCGCTAAGCAAAGAGGTGTCTGCAGAGTGAAGCGTCGAAACAATCGAGGTGCTCAACTTGAAGGCATGGCATGCCGGTACTAGTTTTCGCCCACATGGTTGCAGGAAATTCAGGCCCTCACGCGGCGACATTAGACCAGACGTTCAATAAATGCGCCGAGTTGAAAGAACCAACTCTGAATGTACACAAGTACAAATTTGCACCTGAGCTACCGGAGCCAACGAGAACAGAAGGCGCACACTGCGGAGAGCAGCAGCGGATGAGCAGGGATATGAGTCTGTGAAGGTCGTGATAGACCAAGGCTGGTGACTCGTGGAGCAGGAAGGGTCAAATGGAGAATGAGCCCCGCCGTAGTGGTGCAGTGGTTAGAGAGCTCGACTACTGTGCTCAAGGATGCGCGATCGAATCCCGACCGCTGCGGCAGCTTTTCGATGGAAGCGAAAAGCAAGGCGCCCGTGTGCTGTGCGATGTCAGTTCACGGTAAAGAACCCCAGGTGGTCGAAATTTCTGGAACCCTCCACTACGGCGTCTGAAACCAAACCAAAAGGAGAATCAGGACAAGCAAAAGAAGCCAAAGTTCGAGCCAGTCCACGCTGGCTGAAGTGGAAATTGAGGCTATGGGGGTCATCGGTCAGCTGAACGACTTCAAGCTCAACCCGCCCAACTTCGGCGACGGGGTAAACAATTTCCAGGGCTAATGTTGTGGTTTTAAGGAATACTTGCTTTAACTGTAAGAAGGCAAAGTGCATTATTAAAAGGTGGATGGTGTTTCATTGAAATGGAAAACTGTTCTTGCGTCAAATTTCTCTGTGCCGCTCACCACAGCAAGATCAACAACAGGTTCTGCTAGTTTTATTATTTGCGTCTTGGTATCAACAACGCAAAGGCTGCATGCTTTTTTTTTTTATGAAAATACCCTCTACATCTTTCAGTTAAAGTGCAAAGGCATATTTATTTCTGGTTTAAAAAAGAATGGCACGGATCATCTCTATTATTCTAATAGTAATGCGAAAGCACGGGGAGCTGCACTCCCAGTTGCAGATGTCGCGCCATCTGGGAGCCGCCGCGTCGAATGGCATATACTCCAAGCTGGTTTAACGATAGAAAGCAATCACCTGGTATCGCAGTGGTTAAAACGCTTGACCACTGAACCCGATCAGTTTAAATGCGGAAGCAGTACAAGAATTCATGATCAGTCATTGTTCAGGCATACTAAGCTATAGGCTATATCACTCTGTTGGCTGGCGAACTTAAAAGTTTCATCCGGGAGATCCGCGTGTTGGAACTTGGTTTTAAATGCCCGCGCGAGGCCAGCTGGTTGTGATATCACGAAACAGCTAAGCCAATCAGAGCGATGGCACAAACACGATCGGGCGCCGGGGTTCTTGGTCGGCAGTGGTGAGCGGATAATTGCTTTCGTACTAAAACTCCAGATATTACCCGTGAGAGAACGCAAGTATTCTGTAGCATCGTTTTAATCGCACTCACGCCTGGGGAGAATGCGGCATACTGCGTCGACGCTCCGGTGATATTAGGAGGCTTTCGTGGCGTTGGCACACTCGGCAAACACGTGTGCGTGTGCGTGTGCGTGTGTGTGCGCGCGCGCGCGCGCGCGCGCGCGTGTGTGTGTGTGTGTGTGTGTGTGTGTGTGTGTGTGTGTGTGTGTGTGTGTGTGTGTGTGTGTGTGTGTGTGTGTGTGTGTGTGTGTGTGTGTGTGTGCGCGTGCGTGCGTGCGTGCGTGCGTGCGTGCGTGCGTGCGGGGGGTGTGGAGTAGCCGAAGTGGTGGGCTCATGGTTCATTTTGCATTTTTGACCACCTGGGGCACTATAATGTACACGCTGACTTCACACAACACACGGGATGTTTAACATTGCTGTATTACCGCGGCTTAAATTTGAACCCGCAACTCAAACATAGAAGCCGAACGCCAAAGCCCTTCATCCATGTTATCAAGCACGAGTCGAAGCTGCATGGTCGCTAGCAGGATGGCTTGCCATGGAAATGCTGTGAATAACCTTAGGGAAAGGCAATACACGTGTCCTTGTCTTATCAGCTGCCAGCAACTAAACAGGGGGGCGGACAGCAACCAGCCACTCGCCTTTCTCGAGTTCGTCGTACGAAATTCAGTGAAATCTCGCGTACGTACGACAGGCGTGATCGAGACTCCCTCCGCGAGCTGAATCATCGTCTCGTACCTGACACGGCTGATTGACGTGGGAGACGAAGAGCCACGACGCGTCAGTGCCCGGAACAACCTCGCACGGTGGTCGAAAATCGAGCCGTGTTGTTCCTGTTCTCATCCTCCGCGTGGACCCACGTCCCGGACAGAAACGCGAAACGGCGCGTGAAGGCTGAGAAGGAGGAGCGACAGCCGCCCAGAACAACGGACGCGAACCACTCTGTGTATACGGGGAAGAGTCATGGGGGGAAAACAAGAAGCCAAGCAGAAGAGGTGGTTTGAAGAAGCAAAGGTTGAGGACGAGGACGAAGTGTATATAGTGAAAGCTGCAAGCAGGGCGTCGTGCGTGAGTGCTCCGCGATTCACGAAGCAGGAAGAACAATAACAAGAACAGCAACAGTAGCAACAACATGTTTTGTGCGTGTGTGCGAGAAAGAGCGGCGGTAATGGATTAGGCGAGCCCCGTACGCATAGGGGCACGCGCGTCCATCGCCGTGTGCTGCAGAGCGGGGGGTATATAGTCGGTGGGAGGGCTGCAGACAAGGAGGAACCATTGAGGAGCGCAACGGACGTCCTGGCTCCGGCAGGGGTGGAGCCACGCGAATCGCCCAGCTCGAGCAGGCAGCCATACCGGGAAACTGGTTTGACCAGATAACTAATGACGGGGCTCAGGGCAACCGGAGCCCCGTGTAATGCCGGCAGGAGCAGACAGGGGTCACGCCGAAGGGGCCAGCCGTGATCCATTCTTGGCGCCGTCGACAGGTCCATTCATTCTGCTAGTCTCGGGACTGCTGCGTGCCGTGGACGGCGCCGTGGTCTCGCAGCAGTGCCTTCTTCTGGCGGACGTGTAGCGTGCTGTTTATACCTGCCTCGCCCAGTCGTCATCGCTGGGCTTGCTGGCCTGCCGCGAGCGAGGTGCCGATTAGCATCGACGACGGGCGAAGACGTCGACCAGTGCTGGCGGTGCGGCGCCTCCGCTGCTGCTGGTCCGGACGTCGTCGCCGTGTCGGCCGAGAAAGAGGGAGGGAGAGATGGCCTGTTCATTCACCAAAAACGTGGTACCGCGTTTGCTCGCGTAATCACGGCACGCACTCCCCACTCCGCGCCTCACTGTGAGAACGCTGCCGTAGGAGAGTTGAGCTCAGCCTTAGCAGCAGCAGCAGCAGCCCGCGGCTTTTTTATATTTATACTTAGCCTGACCGTCTTTCTGAAGGGCGAGGAGTCTTTATGTACACAAGGGGTGCGCTTTATTCTGCACAAGCTGCTACTCCAGGGTGGCTTTCGGTTCAGGGGGAGCACCTTTGAGCGGTGGTCCTGGCAGGAATAGATGGGATAGTAAAGAGGATCTTGCTTCGTTTTTGCATTCTTATGAGTGCGCTGCGTGGGCACTCATGAATGGAATTACGAGGAATCGCTAGGTAGCTTCAGCCGAGGATAACCTGCTTCCCCTGAACGTCGCGTGCTTTCAGCGCAAAGAATATGTGCATGCCTTCACGATGTCGTTCCTAAGCGCACCGTGTAAAAAATATATATTATAAATAGAGAGATGATGCGTTTATAGCGTGCAATGGTGCGCGTGACCGAGAAGCTAGATACAGAGTCTTGACTAACCTACGAAGGAGTGCATGGAGTAGGTAGTTAGGAAGTTAGCCAAGCACACAGAAGAAATATTGGCCTTGCATTAACAGGGAGCGGTGCCAGAGCGTCGCCGGCATTGAACCCAAGTATGAACGTCACTGGCCTAATTGCCTCAGAAAAGCTGGACCAAATCCATTACAAAATACAAAATTTATTTACATATGTCTAGACATTAGAACTTCCGGTTCAGGGCGCGACCTTTCAGCTCGACACCTTGTCGAACCTCCCCTTACCTCTTGTTGCATTTGCCTTTTTGGAGGCTTTTTTCCATTTTGGGGTGTTCACTTTCGTTTTTTCTTTTTTTTTACTGCCTACTCCAGCAAGTATAAAAACAACCCAACCAAGTCGTTTGCGTTGACTTATGCGCTCTTATTTTTATAAGGATATCCATCAATTCACTGAGTTCATCAGAGCCCCTATCGTTCTTGAACACGTCATGCAGCTTATATTTTAACAAAATAAGCGCACACAGGGCGCGCGTCAGGATCAGTTTCTGACTGCCCAGGCCAAGCAAAAAACAAACAAAAACATGATGTGCCTCGTGGCATAAGTGGGAGGTCTTCTTTTTTTTTTTTTTTTTTTTTGGGGGGGGGGGGGCACGTTGTAGTACACCCCAGAAAAAATGCACCGCTACAGCCATCCAGAAAGGCATGCTCAACAGGTGCGGCCTGCTGAGTCGCGCCTCCGTAAGCGCACGTCCTTGAGGAGTTTACAGTTACGCCCGCTGCTTTTGCCGAGGGCGCCACTGTCCGGTGAGACGTCGTCGCCTTGATCGCGGGCCACGCGGGCACGCGGGCTCTGAGCGCGCGGTTTGCTTCATGTCTGGACGCATTCGCCTCGAGTCTGCGCGGTCAACGCAAGCTTTGTGTGCGAGCACGCTTACGTCGAGACGGGGCGCGTTTGCTTTTTGTCCTGTGCTCACTTCAAGCATTTTGCTGTGCGCGCGTGAGGCGGCCAGGCTCACGCAGGCGGCATTCAGTTCAGTTCAGTCGTTCAGTCGTGTCCGACTCTTCGTGACCCTATGGACCATGTCACGCCACGCTCCCCGGTCTCTCACTATCTTCCTAACATCACATAACTTTATCTGCAGTGCCTCGAGGATGCCATCTAACCATCGCGTTCGTTGCCTACCCCTTCTCCGGCGACCCTCAACCTTTCCCAACATCAAATCTTTCTCCAGCGACTCCTCTCTTCTCATCAGATGACCAAAGTAGCTGAGCTTTAACTTTAGAATTTGACCCTCCAATGAGCAGTCAGGGTTTATGGTCGCCAATATTGACTGATTTGATCTTCTGGCAGTCCAAGGAACTCTCAAGAGTCTTCGCCAGCACCACAATTCAAACGCGTCAATTCTTCGGCGGTCAGCCTTTTTCACAGTCCAACTCTCGCATCCATACATCACAACTGGAAAGACCATAGCACGAGTTATACGGATCTTGGTTGGCAGACTAATGTCTCTGCTCTTTACTAGGCGGTCAAGGCTAACCATTGCTCTCTTTCCCAGAAGCAGGCGTCTCCTAATTTCATGGCTGCAGTCTCCTTCCGAGGTAATCTGGTAGCCCAAGTAGAGAAAATCTTTCACAGCTTCCACTTCTTGTCCCTTGATGCTCCAGGACTTGATAGGGCAAGACGCCATGATCTTTGTCTTTTTAATGTTCAGTTTAAGCCCAAACTTCTCACTCTCTTCTTGTACGCGCATCAGAAGTCTCTTGAGTTCCGCTTCACTTTCTGCCATCAAAGTGGTATCATCCGCATATCTAAGGTTGTTGATACGTTTTCCAGCAATCTTCACTCCAGCTGAAGACTCGTCCAGACCGGCCTTCCTCATGATGCCCTCTGCATATACGTTAAATAGGCAGGGCGACAGTATGCAGCCTTGCCTCACTCCTTTCTCAATCGGAAACCAATCAGTAAGACCGTGCCCAGTTCTAACTGTGGCCTGTTGCCCTTCATACAGGTTCCTGAGGAGACAGATGAGGTGAATTGGAACTCCCATCTCTTGAAGAGCTTGCCACAATCTGCTGTGATCTACGCAGTCAAACGCTTTCGCATAATGAATAAAGCAGAAGTAGATGGGTTTCTGGAACTCTCTTGCTTTTTCCATGATCCAACGAAGGTTGGCAACTTGGTCTCTAGTTCCTCTGCCCTTGCGAAACCCAGCTTGCACGTCCGGAAGCTCCCGATCCACATACTGCTGCAGCCTACCTTGGAGGATTTTCAACATCACCTTGCTAGCATGCGAAATAAGCGCGATCGTGCGGTAGTTGGAACAATCTTTGGCACTGCCTTTCTTTGGAATGGGGATGTAAACTGACCTCCTCCAATCCTGTGGCCACTGCAGGGTTGTCCAAATCTTCTGACATATTGTATGCAGAATGTTAACAGCGTCATGGTTGAGGTTTTGAAGCAACTCAGCTGGGATACCATCAATTCCGCTAGCGTTGTTCTTAGCAAGGCTTGCTAACGCCCATTCAACTTCACTCTTCAGGATGCCCGGCTCGAGATCAGTGATCACAACCGTCTTATGTTGGGTTTGCACATTCGGGTCCTTCTTGTACAGTTCTTCTGTCTACCGTAAATTAGTACGAGTTCCCTTGCGACCTGCAGCGTCTGGAAGCGTGGCTCAAGAATATTTCACGCCAAAGGCAATCGGTAAAAGAAGCAAGTGGGAGTCTTGAGACAGGTTTCTGGCATGTTCCTTCCATTTCACGGAGAATGACTACAAAAAGAATGCCATGGTGAGGCTCCAAGCTGCTTCCGACTGCAGTCCCGACTGTGTTTCATAGATATCACCAGTGCACGCAAAAGGACAACGTACAGCCCAGAAAACGCCGTTGAAGAAGCTCTATACCGATGGCATAGTATTGGGATATACGATGAGCGTGGAGGTTCAGGAGAAAGCCTTGACGATAGTGAAAGTCCTCTGCACTATAGCCACGCCGCAGAAGCCTTTTCTTCACAGGCTGCTGTATACTAGAACCGCACGCAGAATGTAGTTTTCTGGTTCATCGAGCCTGCCGAACTACACTGGATATTTTACGTCTTGGAAGAGGCGAATAAAGCGGAGAACAGACTGAAAAATAGGTTGGACGCAAAAGATCTGCGAAAATTGCAACGCAATTGTGGTAAAATGAAAGAACGTGTAGCTCCAAGTCTGCGAATTTCCAGGCTTTTCTACAGGTATTGGAAGCAGCGGAAAAAGGTGACAAAGCTGTGATTTTTATCAGCAACCAAGTGACCACTTTCAGCAAGAAAAAAACGGCCCGCATCCTGCGGATATGCGTTTGTTCAAAGCAGGGGCCTTTTAAAGCTTCCATGTCTTGCTACGCTTCAAAAATACGTCAGCCGGGGAAGTAGGAGTGACTCCATTAATAAAGGAGCGGCTTCGTGTCGAACACGAAGAATTAAGTGTGGAGCAGGAAGTGTACTGTTCTCTCATCATGAGATGGCTATTGTCTTTTAAGGATATGATATAAACCTCTCTCAAGGAAGGTTCTCCGTCTATGAATGTTTTCTTCCTTTTTTTGTGTGTGCAGCCGTGTAATAAACGTACCTATCTGCTCGGCTGCAGTTGCGCTTAAAACGTTTCACAACTTCGCTGCGCCAAAGGTATTTTTTCTAACTTAGACAGTTTACATCCTTGATGTTTCCCGGAAACGTGCTGGAACGTTAAGCAATGATATCTTGTGATCGCAGGTAAGCTAGTTTCACAACTGGATCACTCCCGATGCACGTTCTTTCACTAAAGTTTACAAACCAGCGAAATGATATGAATTCGCGAGAAGCAAATAAAGATTGGAACAAAAAGGTTCGGGCGCATATACGTATAGCATCTTGAGGCAGACCGGCACGACGGAAGTGCGTTTACTTTGACAGGTCGTGTACAATGCGGATAGCGTTATGGTGTACAAAGTCTATCTCCAACTAAGTCGAAGATCCCAGGTTATCAGCTAGATTTTAGCTAATAAACGCCTTCCTATTTCCACCGTAACATTTGTCAGATAATGAGAAACTTCACAGAGGCATGCTCACAGCTAGGGACACATATTTTATTGGGTAGCGCTGGCAGCTTTGAACAGGTTGGCAGGTTTTGTGTATACAAGTTGTATGCAGCAATGAGTATTTAGTATGAAAATGACACGCACGGAATTCACAACATTGTGATTTAAAGATTTATACATTAGGCTACCATGGCCGCTGAACCACCGTTTATGGATCCTTTATAAACGGTGCGCTGAACAGCTTCGAATTGTTTACAGCCGGGTGATATTTTCGTCTGACAACCAGCTTGACCTGAATGCCCAACATCACCGTAATACGCGCACTTTAATAGAGTGGTTTTGAACTACCGTCACCTTAAGTTTCCTGGTGCACACGCCAGTATACATTCTTGCCGAGTGAACGCTAAGCGCTGACATGCTCATACTAGACATGACAGTATATAATAAGTCGTGTTGCCAAATTGTATGAAACGGAGCTCTTAAATACTTAGAACAGCAGGCTGCGATCATGCCGACGCTTCACTTAAAGCGAAGTTGGCGCAGCTCTCCGCGCGCGGCTCTCCCCGAGCAGTGGCGCCGCTGCGCTGACGACGGGAAGTAGGTGCCTTCCATCGCTTTTGGACGACGTAGCAGGCCGCACCTAGTGCGCTTCCATCGAGCGGCCGTGCTTCAACAACCTCTGATTTTCTCCGCAGCATGCATTCGTACAGCATGCTGAACAGAAAAACAAAAGCACGAAATTCCCGGGAGTAACGTATTGATTGTGATTGAGGACATCATCATGACTGTCATCATATGCATGCAGTTTGAAGAATTTTTTAACTCTGGCTGAAGCATTAACTTTTTTTTTTAAATATTTTCAGTACGTTTTCTTGACCTCCACTGGACAAACATATGCATTTTTTTTTCCCCGGGAATATCAGGCCTACTATGCCCGCATTTATTTATCTACGAATATACTGCACGCCACTTTTGGCCCTAGCAGAAGAAACAGTAAAAAAACGATCTGAACAACATCATAACAAAAGCAATGAAACTAACAGCACAAAAAATGCACAAGGCACAACATAAGGCAGACCATATTTTAGCCAACCTAGAACAGGCGTTCTAATTCAGCCACAAAATATGATGACATTCCTCTCGGCTACTGTGAGGGGAAAAGACTTTTTAAAAGATTCCGTGCGAGTGAAAATAGGTGTCAAGGAGCATTTAGGACAGAACTATAAGGGCTTCACGTGCTTTGGGAGAACTATATTCAATGTACCATTTTTTTCTGCGTTTGACGTTTTTGGCGTAATTCAATAAAAAGCGCGCAGAACAAAAGCTAAGAGCACTAATGACTTCCCACAATTACACTATAAGACCTGAGGTGTTATTTAGACAAAACCATAATGTTTGGAAGTGCAGGAAGGAGGCGCAGCCGCATAAATTCTCGTATATAGTATGTTCTCCAGCAAAGGCCGGAGGCTGGCGCGACTTCTCTCATAAGTCGACTGCCACGCAAACGTCGCGAACTCGTTGAATGTTCTTTACATTAGCTTGATTACGAAACAAAATTAGCGGGGTTCAACCACGCTGAATAGGTAACCAGCTTAAGCACTGCTATGCATGGTTTAGCCATCGACGGCCCATCACCGAATCATCCATGGCTAGACTGAGGAAGCAGCTGCCACGGGAAGGCGAGAGCACCGGAGGAGGAGTGCACGGCGCAGCCAGTGATCACGTGATTGCGAGGATGACGTCACTCGAGGTTCGGCCGGTAGCAAGCCGAAAAGTGGCGAACAACTCACTGCGGCGAGACACAAATGAAACTGGCGCGTGCGCAGTACGTATAGCCTGCGCAGATGAATGACCTTGGAGGATGGTAGCAGTAGAGCTTACGTTCTAAAATCTGGAGCGTGTGCAACAACTTGGCGAATAAGAACACAATTCAAATAGCCGCTTGTGCAAATACTGACAAATCTCCACCTCCTCTATTAAACGTTCTTGTATTTCTCTGTTCTGGTTCTTGGGTTCCAGTGCGTATTATTTTGGTACTGAGCTAAAGGAATTCCAAGGCATAAGTAGACAGATTACGCAAATTTTTTAGCAGATTTCAGAAAGGCACATCCGCAGTCTTGATGCCAAATCTAACAGATCTACGTAGATTAAGTCGGCAACCTAAACCACATCACAAAATCTCTGCGCCACTCTTTTCTATGTTGTTTACTATTTCTTGTGAAAGCGAATGGCACCACATTACAGCTACAGCACATTATAAACTGTGTCTCTCACAGCCTGAGTCACTTCGGGACGTTAAACATAATAAACCAAACCATTATAAACCTCG
Source organism: Amblyomma maculatum (assembly GCF_055883805.1). Taxonomy (NCBI): domain Eukaryota; kingdom Metazoa; phylum Arthropoda; class Arachnida; order Ixodida; family Ixodidae; genus Amblyomma; species Amblyomma maculatum. Next base: position 185,907,650 of record NC_139346.1, read on the forward strand.
ATAATTTGAACTCAAAAGAGACGAAAAATTTGCTTTAATGGAGTTAGCTGCTGTCATGGCTCAGTGGTTATGTCGCTCAGCTGATGACCCAGGAAACATGAGCCTTTATAATACACTCCATTTGATGGGGCCAAAGTGTCAGGTAGAATTTAATGAGTTTAAGTGAATGTGCTTACCAGACCTTGTGACGGTTCTTTGACTATAGTGCTGTAGTCCCTCTAGAGTGACATCAAAGCAAAGTATGAAAACGTTACTTAGAGCAGGTATATAACTGTAGCCAACGCTTCATTGGGTATGGTATTTTGGTTCCTCTAGCATCACAGTAGAACAAAGTAAAAAATATCACTAACTGGCTGAAATCAATGCAGCTGCAGCCAACACTTACTTAGCTATGGCACATTGGTTTCTCTATAGTAGAATACAACCTAAAAACACAGCAGTTGCTATGGGCCATGGTATGCGCCATGTGTAATCCTTTACTCAAAAGTAAATGAAAGAAGTTTTTGATAATTATAACTATACACTAAATGAGCCAGGCGCACTGAAACTCTTGAGCTTATAATTTGGTGTGATGGTTATTTTCATACTTGGGCAACAAAATAAGTTTTAACTGTAAACTATACAACCACAGTAGAATTTTGTGTAGTGGTTACTGCAGACTTAAGTTGTACCCGATTATACTACCACATTAAAGGCCCAGTTACAAAAGTTGCACATGACTATACTATGACATTAAAGGCTGCTGAAAAAAAAAAAAGACATTCACTCATCATTAGGCACATGTTGCTTTAAAACTGTGCACAAATCCTTCTGGCACCTGGTTAGGTCACGGGGTGACAACAAACGCATCATGGCTGACATCCCCTTCTCAAAGTGAGTCGCAACGTTGTCATGTTGCTGGAAAGCTTCAGCGATCTTCTCAATTGCTGCCGTTCTTTTGTGGACGGTGTCAACCTGCGATGGGCCCCGATTTGCATACCTTGAACGACTGCTAGGTGCGAGCGTTTGAGGATGCAGCGGTGCATTCCTCGTGTCGGGAGATGGGTTAGCCGCCCTCTCCACGTCACAGCCTGTGCCATCTTTATCGTCGGGCTGACGTGAAAAACAGACCAAAATACTCATTCACTTGGTAGCCACAATAGCACATAAATTTAGACAACGCTAGTGATGCGATGCTTCAAGCCTGAGCACAGGCAAAGAGGCACTTTAGAATAGATTTGGTGCAGAATGGTTTATATTGTAATGCATGACAGAACCTAGTTATGCTGATGTGTATATTGTGAGGCAGCACTTACCAATTCACATTATTCTCCAAAAGCTTCAGTGAAAGCCCTGGCTGATGACATTGCCTTTGTGGCATCCAAGAAAGTCATGCAGGAGAAGAACTTCAACTTCCCGGAGTATGTTTCTGCAGCAGGCTGGCCACTCTTAGTTGTACAAACCTTCTTTCTTTCAGTCCTGTATGTTCTTCTTTTATTATTAAAGAAAGACCACAGGAGATCTACAATTTCCAACATTTGATTGGCGAGCCATCATACATTCAAAGCACTCAGAGTTGCTTGCAATAACTGTACGTAGATATGCTAAGCTGTAAAGCTATAAAGCCCAATTGGAACCACTAGTCAGATTTTTTCTTTTCAATATTCTAGTCTTTTTTCTTTAATTCCTGCCACTGTTGTTCTTCCCCTCAGTGCCCTGCGGCTTCCTTACACAATAGACGAGGCGAAATCGGGACCGATTCTTAGGAGGTTGCCGTAGATGTTGTTCAACACTTATTTATTCAGAAGACGGGGATATGGCAGCAGTCCTGACTGGCGCCCTCAGTTCAAGGCACCAGAGTATGGCATGCGCGCTCGATCGACTGGGGAACAGAATTGTTTGAGTCCTGACGTGGACATATTTTTATTATTCAACCTATTTCTCGAAGGTACGTCACACCTGGAAGACAAACCATGTATACGGTCATGAAGCAAGGAATGCTTTCACATTGAAATACCAATAGGAAATGATTTTGTTCAACATAAAAAAAAAAAAAAAAAAAAAAAAAAAAATAAATAAACTTAGCCACTTGATCGAGATATTTGATCAGTTATTTTGACTGGAAGCACTAATCCAGCTCAAATGGTCCAATGAATGGTGAAAACACAACTGGTTTTAGAGCAATTTGTTTCAATTTCCCTGGTGCTGAGGATTTTTTTTTTTTTTTTTTAACAAGGCGCGCGCTGCCATCAAAGCGCGCGACTAAGCTAAGTTTTTGGTTCGTTTGTCGCGCAGCACACTGCTGCAGCGCTAGACACAGTCTTGGTCTCTATCGAAAGCTAGTAACAGCGAGCACACTCTAAAACGTGTACAAATGCACGCGCCTACAAACAATTGCGAACGAAAACGAGAAAAATCAACTTGGGAGTTTTGGAGACATTACCTGCAGTGTATGGGCCACACTCTGGGTACTTTAGCTGCATTTCCTCGCAATATGTTCGCACAACGTGGCACGCATATGATTATCGGAATACTCGTCTCTGTGAATATCTCAGGGAGCGGGAAAAGTTTCTACTAGGGCGATAAAAAAGAAATTCGCTTCGTAGGTGAACCTCAAACCGTAAGAGAAAGATGGACTTTGAATGGTGAAGACATCATAGTACTCAGAAAATGAATCAGCGATCGGTGGGTTGTTGGCGATCACATTGGTTATCTGTCAATTCGGAAATTTTAGCGCTTAGCAGACCGCTTTCGCGCTCATGTATTTCGGATTGACCACAAGCTTGGATTGGATCCTGAAAAGTTGCTCGTTGCCAGAATAAAATGTTTTACCACTAATGCATCGAGTCACGGCTACATACCTGCAGTGTGAAAACTTAAAAAAGCATCTTTGCCATATCGTGAATCGCTGCTCGCGGATTGGAGCATCGCCTCCTCCAGAGGCGGCGATGACTGAAGCGAAGCAGAGGAAACCAGTGACGTACGTCATTTCACCGGCATCACGTCAAAGCGGATCGCGAGAGCGCTTCGCGATTTAGTCCGTCGTGTGAATCCACTTCAACCGGTGAACAAGGTGTCCTATACCATCATGGCTGCTAGAACAATTAGCAAAGGAGTGGAGAGGGTTTACATGGCAGTGCCGCCATCGCTTTCGCTCCATCAAGGGGCTAGCGGGAAAGCTACGCAGCATTTAGGTGCCAAATTTTATACGGGAGATCAGTCTCCATGCAGAACATAGACTTTAAATTTATTTTCGATCTGTAAACTTAAGAAAATTGCCGGAGCTGCCTTTAAGTATTCCCCTATTTTTGCCCTGCCAAACGACCCCTGCCATACATGAAATTTTGTGCACTTCTCACTGAAGACGCGAGTTCATTAAGGAAGTAAATAGACCAATCTGCTTACCAACAATCTGTACAACTAGACTGCCTCAATGAAATCGGTGCCATACTTTGAACAGGCATTCATTTTCTTGCTGTACGATTTAAACCGATAGAGTCACATAAAAAAGGCCTCCGTCATTATAGTGTTGAAGTAGATGGAGGCAAAACCCTCTTCAGTTATGCAGTTTACTTGCGAAAGTGGCTGGTAATTATGACACCTGTACTGCACTTTTATTTTAGTTTCCATATTATAAAGGCTGTTTTCATGAAAAATAGCATCACCTTTGTTAGAACACAGCAATCTATTAACGTAGCCCAACATCAATTTGTAATCAAAGTCCTTTTAAGGGGGAAAGCAGGCTCAAACAATACCCAAATATACCCAAATTGCATTCATCTCCCTTCAAGAAATCATATTGATATTTCGCACGTTGCTTATAACAGTGTCCCATTTTGAGCATGCGAAGTATTGCTAGAAAAACCTAAAGTGTACTCGTGCTAGAAAACAAAATGCATTTTAAGGTACACTCCTTAATGTACATTCTTCAAGGGTGATGCATTTCAGAACTATGGAACTTTCTTCACTTGTCACCCCCAATTAGAAACTTTTCTAAATTATGAAAATAATTTATTACTTTGTTATTCTACCAAAATCAATTTTATATCTGGTTAAAAGTTTTCCTTTAGGCACAGAAAGTTACCATGCAAATGTAGCTATTTTGGTTAGAATATGCAGCAAGCAAGTGGTAAAATATGAGGAAAAAGACTTTCGCTGAAAGGTCTCTTATGGAGAAAATGTTCCTTCAAAGCACTAATATGATATTTGCAGAAACTGAAATCTTGGTTATGCATTCAAAACCATAAAATGAGCCAAGTAAGCAGACTTTAGTTTTGCTTCCTCCAGACTTCTTAACAAAAGTGTTCTTGGTAAATGTCTTCATTTTTTTTCTTCCCGCTCTATATAGAGGCCAGGGATCTGTGCTCATTGCCGGCTTCTTTCGATGTGGCCAAGTGCCACATCGTAAAGCAGACATGGTGTTACATTCTCCTTTGTGCAGAGCTCATTTCCTGCAAAGACTGCATGAAAAAGCTGGTGCATTGGGCTCCGAAAGCACAAAGTAACTGCAAGCTCTTGTAGGTTCCAAAAATGGGGCACATTAAGAACACTGACAAACAATGTCAGAGTGACCAAGAAATGAATATTGAAAAGGAATTTTTCCCGCAACATGTGCTCCAGAATTTAAAACAACTAAAAGACAATTATGTTGTCTGTTCTGAGGTCAATAACAGCCATGCAAGCAATACTTGCCTGATCTCGTACCTAATTGCGCATTGACACGAGCTGCACAACATTTGTTTTTCAGCGCTTACTTGACATCACTTGCAAATTGCCAGGCAAATTCTTTGGGTACAAAAATATTTGGAGAATTCTTAGCAAATGCCAAGTGCGGAAATGAACTCGTTGCAGTCACAGAGGCACATACAGAGCATTCATAAATTTTTATTGCGCTTCCTCGATGCGATGAAATGCATATTATATATATAATATATATATATAAGTGCTAAACTATTTATACTACACAGCCTTTTATGTCTGCTACATGACAGGTTCACCATGTCTAGCAGAAAACAACTTAAAAAGCACTTTTTTCTTTTTTTTTCTTGTCATGCTCTGAGTACAAAAGCAATATCGGGACATGCGACATAAACACGTCATTTGAAAGTGGCGTCTTCAAAGTTCAAAATTATCAATTCCATTTTTGTTTTTCATTTTTTGTACACGACAATGGTAAATAGCGCTTTTTTTTTTTTCTCACAAAGAACAAACACAATAACATTGAACTGGAGTGTGCTGTTGCAGCCCAGGTTCTGTGATCTAAAAACGGATGACTTCTGGTCCACAGGCCCAATTGAGCGTCCAAGCTGCCAAATCAAGCAAAGAGAAGAAGAAAAAAAAAAAAAACCGATAAGAAAGATGAGGTGATCAAACTGCACTTACTCACTGAACAAACTCTTCTGAATAAGCCCCTAACTCAGTCTAGTTAAAGGTTTTGCTAAACAATGGTGGACTGCGAGAAGTCACTGGCAGCATTTGTTCCAAGTTCCAAGACAGAATTATCAGCACTATTACACTCGCTGCAGTCGAACAAATTGGCAAGAGATCTCTCGGCTTACTAGTGTCGCGTTCGTTAAATCAGACAACTTCGTAACAGAGCACAAACGACATCCGTTTATTTTGGGTTACAGCAGACGACTGACGCCCCAAGCGTCTCTCCGTGGTTTTGTCTTTTTAGCCTTCTCGTCTTGGCTTGTCTGTCGACTCGGGGCTGTCTTGTTTCGGTTTCGGTTTCGCAACACATTCCCCCCCGAAAATGACTTGTCATTTTTCTTCGTTTACGTGATCTCCGGGGGGGTACAAGAGTTGGATTGGTCGCTTGAGAGATGATCCTCCAGGTAGCTTCAGCAGGCACGATCTCACCTTTCCGTCTCTTCCCGGAAACAGTTTCTCAATTCTTGCAATCTTCCATTGTTGCCGTGGCTGCAGGCCATCACGAAGGAGTATCAAATCCCCTTCCTTGAGTGTTTTTCCTTGGCGTTCATTCTTCTTTTGCACATTTCGCAGTTCCTCGAGGTACTCTCTTGTCCATCTGCGCCAGAAGGCTTCTGTAGTCTGCTGGCGTCGTACCCATAGTCTGTGAACTGATATACGTTGACCTCATCTGCTTCGATTTTCCCCACGCTAGGCAGCGATGTGAGGCGTCTTCCCGTCAAGAAGAATGAAGGGCAAAGGGGTTCCGGTTCTCCGGGTTCGTCGTAGACGTGAGTTAAAGGTCGAGAATTTAAGACTGCTTCAATTTCTGCCAGTACAGTAGTTAGCTCGTCGAAGGTCAGAAACTTGGATCCGATCACCTTCTTGAGCGCAAGTTTGGCTGATCCGACGAGGCGCTCATAAAAGCCACCCCACCATGGGGCGCGCTCCACTATGAACTTCCATTCGATTCGTGCTTTTGCGACGTAGTCAAGAACTTCTGGTTTTCGGATAGAGCTCCATAAATAAAGGAGATCTCTGTTGGCCTTCTTAAAGGAAAGCGCGTTGTCACTGTAAATGACCCGAGGTACACCTCGTCTTGAGATGAAACGTCTGAAGGTCATCAGAAAAGACTCTGCGGACATGTCTTTTGCGAGCTCTAGGTGCACCGCTCTTGTTACAGCGCAGGTGAACAGTGTGATATAGGACTTGTGCAGCGAGTTTTCTCCTTTAACAAGAAGTGGTCCCGCGAAGTCAACTCCTGTTACCTCAAATGGTTGAGCCTCGTTCACTCGATCAGTTGGAAGCGGTGCTGTCACTTCAGTGGCTGGACGAGCATTGTAGCGCTGACAGGTTATGCACCCTTTGATGATTCTTTTCACTAGCTGACGGGTTCGCACAACATGATACCTCTCTCTCAACTGCACCAGAGTATCTCTTGCTCCACCGTGAAGCACTTGCTGATGTGCTTGACGCACGAGCAGTTCTGCTAGTCGATGTCGACTTGACAGTACAACTGGATGACGTTCGTTGTACGGCTTGCCGCTTTGTTGAAGTCTGCCGCTTATGCGCATGATACCATCGTTGTCAATAAACACTGGAATGTCTCTGAGGGGCGAGTCTGCGGGAAAGCGTTCGCCTTTTTTCACGCACTCAATTTCTCTTTTCAGGTCATCTCGCTGAGTTTGCCGTATCCAATATTTTTCGGCTTCATTCAGTTCAACCGCCGTCAATGGACCCTTGTCACTGCTCAGACGTCGCAACTTCTTGATGCATCTAAATACCCATGCAGTCACTCGGAACAGTCGTGTGGCACTGCTGTATCGATCTGTGTCCAACAGCATGGGAACTTCTGTGGTATTCGTCGCTTGAAGGACCTCTATGCTTCGTCTTTCTTCCTCCATTGGCGGAATGTTCCTTGGAAGCGAAGACATCTGTGGCCAAGCGTTTTCCGTAACCTTCATCCAGTGCGTTCCTTCCCACCAGGTGGAGCTCTCAACAAGCTGATCAGCTGTAACTCCTCGAGTCATGATATCCGCCGGATTTTCTGACCCTGGGCAATGCCTCCACGCTGAGGTATCGGTAAGACGCTGGATTTCCATTACGCGATTCTTCACAAATTGCTTCCATTGCGTCCGGTTTTTCACGGTGCCACAGAAAGCGCAATGCATCTCTGTCGTTCTCTCTGATCTCGATTTGCAAAAATGCCTTTTCAATGTCGGCTACCAAAGCTATTTTGTGGCTTCTGAAATTTAGTAACAGTGCTACAAGGTCGGCTGTCAAATTCGGACCACTTTCGAGGTTTTGATTCAAGGATTTTGCCTTCTGTCCATGCGATGAAGCATCAAAAACTACTCGCAATCTCGTTGTATTACTCGTTTCCCGAAAAACCGGCTGATGGGGCATGTAGTAGATCAGCTTTCCCTCTTCCTCTTTTTCTACTATCGGTTCAGCTATGCCTTCCATGCAATACTGTCTGATGACAGCGTCGTACTCCTCCAAGAGATGAGTTTTTCGAAGTCGGTTTGTCAGTTGTGACAAGCGTTTTTCAGCAACTTCCTTGTTGTCACTTAAATCTATATTCTCCTTCCATGGAAGGGCTACCTCGTATCTAGAACCACTGCGCCTGATATTCTCTTCGAAAGAATCAAGCAGCTTGTGCTCCGCACAGCTGTCATCATCCGTGATTCTGATCGACTCGAGAGTCCAGAATCGTTCCAAGCAGTTTGCAGCTTCTCTCTCGGCAAGTGATACGCGAAGAGCAGTGATTTGCATGCATTGCGAGTCACAAGTCTTGTACCCTACTGGTCCCTGAATACACCACCCAAAGGGTGTCTCCACTGCTCGCAGTTTCCCGTTGAGCTTCTTGTTTCTTCCCGTTACAAGTTCCCAGTAGTGCTCTGAGCCGATAAGCAGGTCTACGTCACCTCTTTCGTTATCGCAGGTCATGTCAGCGGCAGTCAGGGCTCCAAGTAATTCTTTAATCTTGAGGTCAGGGATCGGGATCCTTTGCTCACAGATTATGTTAGTCTCAAGAACTTCGATCTGATACATCTTCTTATTGTGCGCGGTTAGCGACACCAGCACTCTGTTAAATTCTCGTTGTCACTGGTGTCCGCCGAACACACCAACTTTCAGCGTTTCTTTTCCAACAATTTTACAACCGAGTTTTGCAGATGCTTTCTCCGTAATGAATGACCGTTGGCTTCCGCTGTCAAAGAGAGCACGTAAGTAGAGGGCTTTACGTTCGCCGACACACAATATCGTTGCCGTTTGCAGCAGTACTTCTCGCTGTTTAGGTACTTCTGACGTAGACTGCAAGTTCACGGGGACAGTCGTCACATCGTTCACATTAGCCTTGACTTTCGGATGGGTGAATTCCGGATCACACATGGTTGTTGCGTGTCGTCCTGCACATATTGTGCATCTAATCTTGCTTCTGCACTCGTTAGCACGGTGACTCGGTTTCACGCAACGAAAGCAACGTCTTCCCGATCGTAGCATTTTCTTCTTTTCTTCTAATGGAATGCTAGCACAGCAAGCGGCAGTTTCGTGGTCACTCTCCTTGCAAAAGAAACAACTTGGATTTGCGGTTTGGTGAAGTAGAGCTGCTGACGATTTAAATTTCGTTCCAGCGCTGTTCTTTTTACTCTCTGCTGGGCTGAACATCTTCGACTTTGACGCCTGCTGCCTCTTACTCATACTTTGCTGCGCGACCAGGTTTTCGCGGCTTTGCACTTCGATCCTCAGAAAGTCAACAAGCTTGTTGAGTAATGACAGCGTACCTTTTGTAGCTGTTTCTCTTTCTGTTGACTCTCCCGGTGCGTCATCCTCCCGCAGCGGAATTCCTCCTCCGTCCGAGCTCCGTGTTATGGCTTCCGACCCCTCCTCCCTCGCCACGGTCCGATGGAAGTCGAGCAATAATTCTTTCGGCAGAGCGCGCCGTACGAGGGGGAAGAGCAGTGTTCCGTACGTTTCCTGCTCCTGGCCAAGCGCCTGCAGGCCGCGGATCCGAGAGACGAGGGTATCGTATAACCTCCGGAGGGAGCGTATGTCTTCGGCGCTCCGCACAGGCTCGAGGTCCAAGAGCGCAGGCATGTGCGCTTGCACGATGGCGTCCGCTTTGCCGAAACGTCTGGTGAGCAGCAATATGGCGTCGTCATAGCACTGCGATGTGGGAGGGAGGCCCTGTATCGTTCTCGCTGCTTCGCCTGTCACCACCGATTTTAGGTATCCGAATTTATCCAAGGTCGTCAGACGGTCGTTTTTGTGAATCATTTGCTCGAACTGCTCCCAAAATTCTTGCCATGACACTTCTTTGCCGTCAAATTTTATGAGCTCTAACCTTGGAAGCTTCACCTGGCAGGCCCCGTTCGTCGTGGCTGCGTCGTTGGGGGGTGATGCTTCTTTCGGCTGCCTGTTTCCTTGAATTTCTTTAATTTCCTCTTGGAGCTTCGCGATGTATGTAACGACCCGGTCGTCATACTCGATAGATTCCTCGTAGTCCTGCTCAGCTTCTTTCTTTGGCACTAGAGTCTCGACAGAGGCGTTAACTTCGTTCAGCTGGGTCTGCAGAGCGCTAAGTCTCGCCAACAAAACACTGAGTTCTTTTACATTGTCCATGCGGCTCTTCATGCAGGAGTCAATATCGGAAAAGAGGCGGGTCACATGAGACCGAAGAGCCGTTCTCTTCGCTTTGTGTCGTTCCATGTCGCTGTACTCTGGTAGCACTGGGCGGCGGCTTCGGGGTAGAAATTGGCTTTTTCTTCGTTATTAGTCGCCTCCAGGACTGGCAGTTGTCTTCGTTAGGTCGCGGCGTACATCCCGGGTCTTCGGCACCAACTTTATCTTTATGTCGCGTTCGTTAAATCAGACAACTTCGTAACAGAGCACAAACGACATCCGTTTATTTTGGGTTACAGCAGACGACTGACGCCCCAAGCGTCTCTCCGTGGTTTTGTCTTTTTAGCCTTCTCGTCTTGGCTTGTCTGTCGACTCGGGGCTGTCTTGTTTCGGTTTCGGTTTCGCAACAACTAGTGATAAAGCTGTCTACTAGGGAAGCATCCCGACAGGATTTCTTTACTGCAAGATGAGTTGTTGATTGGCCAAAACCACACCTGCCTGCATGTGGCATGGAGGCCTGGAGTGCTGCACACGTCGCATGCTGTGCATTGCTTCTGTGGACATGAAGACATGGTATCTAGACCTGAACTATTCTGAGGCTGATGCATGATGTGTGCATCAACAGCACGGAGATCTGACAGAGCAAGGAGCCCCATGCACACGTGGACAGCGGCACACTGGCATGCGGTGAACCGCCCATGGAGTTAGTAACAACCACCACGCTGTGAAAAGGGTAAGAGAAAGGAAGAGAGCACTCTTCCTAGTTGCCATGTAATGGACATATTTAAATGCACTTCGCATGATTGAACAGCCTTTTTAGGGCCCTCCTGAGGAGACAAGTTCGAGTAAGACAACCTGTATCTCATGATCCCTTCTCGTTCATCTTAAAAGTAGGTCTGCTGTGTTTGACTTCCTTTTCCAGTTCACCACTTTGGCACAGCAACTGGCACTTTCTGTAGATTGTTGCACAATGTATAACAAAATCTCAGTGATACGAGCGTTGTCCGACTGAGGAAAATGCTTGCATCCTGACAAATTCATATCACTCGAAAATGAGTAAAATCTGGGTTGTGAAACATGAAAAATCATTATCATAGTGAGGCTAACTACACCCACCGCAAGACAAAGGTCCCTCTCATATTCTATATATGGCGCCTATCAGAGGGGTGGACTCGTGGCTGCATATTTGAATATGTAGCAGTACTGGGCTTGAACGAGTACACGCACCAAATTTTCATTGAGTATTCTGACTGCGGAAAGATGTGATACACATTACCAAACATGACTAATCATATGGATTGCATGAAAAAGCAGTATATTATTTAAAATTGAATTTTTTTCCCATGATGTTTCGGTTTCAATTGCTGAAAGAAGGCATCAAAGACTCCTTGAGGTCATTTGAGGCGTAAAAAACTGCAGTATTTATCGCTTCTTTGTTCATTTTAATTTGCACAAATGCTTACACAAGCCTGCTCCAAAGTAATAATAATAATAATGATAATAATTGGTTCACAGGAAATGAAAGGTGCAGTATCTGTCACACTTGCTCTGTGAACACCGGAACCGCGCTGTAAGGGAAGGTAGGAAGATGGGAGTGAACACGAAAAGCGAGAAAAGGGTGCTGTAGTGGAGGTTTCTGGAGTAATTTCAACCACCTGGGGATCTTTAACGTATACTGACATCACACAGCACACGGATGCCACTTCGTTTCACCTTCATCGAAATGCAGCCGGCGGCGGTTGGGATCGAACCCGGTTACTCTGGCACAGTAGTCGGGCATCTTAAAATCACAAAAAGTGAGCAAGCAATGATTACTCAAGTGATTAAAGCATGTGTATGATAACATAGCCATCGCTCAGCAGATGAAATCGAAACCGAAACTGCATGAGAAAAACATTGAATTATAAATTATTTAGCTGGTGTAAGTGGATTCTGCATGGTGTTTCAAGTACCCTACCATCTTGTGCACTACTCCAAGAAAAGAAATCTGTGAAAATTTTGGCGTCTCCTTTCCTTTAGGATAGTTGTGGCTATGTACCCAGAAAGAAAACCATACTCCGAATCCACTGAACTGAACGGAAATGCAGGTGTGTGCAGCATTGTGCATGGTACTCACTGCGAGAGTCACATAGAGTCTTGCTGGGTAGAGGAAAAGACCAATAAGTGCTCTGTGCTTTGGCTGGGCGAGTGGTAAAGGGAGACATCCGAGTTGCAGCGTGAGCCGACGTCTTCAAAGCAGGCCAGTTCTAATGCAGCGCACATTGCGGATAAAGAAAGAGAAAGTTCCTCACTTACTTTGCTATCAACGTAAACACACAGCCAAGAATAAATGTCCCCAGAAAGGACTGTTGGGCAACTGAAGCTAGGCACAACACTTAAAAAAAAAAAAAAAACCCTATTAGGTCTTTTTCCAAAGCCACACAAGATATTAAAGGTACAGCCTTTGTAAAAAGTTTAGAGCCCAAGGGGTCTGCTTCTTTGCTTTGCAGCAGCTTGCACAGAAGTGCAGCATCATAACCTTTTCCATTTTTTTTCCATTTTTACAGTGACAACTTGGTGCTTCTTTTGCACGCAAGATGTGAGTTCACAGCTGTGGGCGTAAGCAAGTATCTGCAACATGCCTTGGTAAGCAGATGCCCATATGTTTCTGCTGGTGGTCAATCACTCAGATGTCAGCATAGCACCTGCTTAATGTGAACACAGTGAAAACTCTATGTTATAAAATTCAGTGCAACGAGATGCATGACATAACAAAATATTTTAGTTATCACTATGTTGTATCTGCAGTACACTAAACGTTTTTAGCCTCAACGTAATAAGGTAAATGTTTTCACATTTTCAACTTAACAAAATTTTACTGCTGGCCTGAAGCAGTTTTACGATGCTATCAAACAACTGAGCAAAGCGAGCGCATAACAAAGTATGCACTGGAGCATGTAATAAAAATTGGATGCCACTCTGGCAGTTGTATGAAGAATGCACAGGCAGACGTAAATATGATGACAATGACGATGATGATGACCCCTCAGCGGAATGCACGTTAACTGCCTTGTCATCTGGGGTGGTACAAGTGTCAGCGAAGTCAACCAGGCAAAATCGGTGTCAAATTGGGAGCCCTGCATGTACTCTCCAAATGTTTCACGCCACATTTCTCCATGTTGGTAAGTGCCACAGGTGCCAAGAAAGTGACATGAGAGAGTGGGTAGTATGGCCCACTACCATTGGGCTTTTCTGTTTCCTTTTCCAGAAGGGACAGTGTGTCGGCAAAGTGCTTGGGAACTCACGAAGGATGGCGGCAGCGAAATAAAAAATAAAAAGGTGCTCACTGACATGCTGAGGTGGTTTGCGAGCTCGCAACGTAAGACATGGTGAAATCTCTACGAGCATACAACTGACAAGCAACACCGTAGTCAAAAGCAAAGAATGTGCAACTCAAGGATTTTCTCATGTGCAGGCTGCAACGCGTTTTTCAGGGTTCTTTTGCTAGCATGCTAGGTGTTGAACTCTGAATAAACGAAATTTCGATGTGATGAAGCACACTGTAGAGTCCACCCACTTTGTTCCATTGAAGTTTTAAGTTGTACACAAAATCCCACACAAAAAAGTTTTCAACTGTGTCATACTTCCACACTGTATGGACGATAACAACATCTTTCCCAATGTTGACAAAAACCTCCCACTCCCAATACAGTGTAACTGCTTCCTGCTCAAGCCTGCTTGAATCTTGACCTGGCTTCTCCGTGCCTTTTCTGTTCTCTAAAATGCATCTCCTATGTTGGTGCGTCTTTGATGATTGCTATGTTGCATGTCTCTCAGATTAAATTTATGCTTTCTGGCTTTGTCGAGCTACTCCGCATCCATCCTATTTGCTCCAAATCTGCTATGCCACCGATTCGACCTACTCTTCAACTTGTTCGACTCACCACTGCCGCTAGAGGTGCGCACAGCTTGCCTCTCCTTGTATGGCGACTCGTTCATGGCATCGGCAATCCGCTCCATGAGTTGCTCTTGTCCGTTGGCCTGGGACGATGTGCCCGAGCTGTCAGACCAGTGGCCGCACACTTCCAGTAGGCTGGGTGGACCTTCGAAGCTACCTGATGGGGTTGATGAGTGACAATACACGAGTCACTGTCACATCCGAGGTAGGAATCATTCAATACGGTGAGGCGTCAACAATTTGAACGCACTTGGTATCAATGCTAGGGGTAACGTTAAAAAGAAAGGAAGGGACCAGAGGGTGGGTTTTGGAGCTAATTATGAGCAGCATGCATCTACGTCACAATAGTGATCATTTTGTGGTGCATGAACCACGGAGAAGGGCTGCAGGCATATCTAACCGACTTATTGTTATCTGTTTCGGCTAGCACTGCTGCAGCTGTGCTCTGTAGCATGGCACCCGTGATATGTCACTTGAATACCTCCTATAGGTTGATGTCCTAGTCGAGATGAAGATAAGAAAATGGATTTGGCGAGTGCACATATTGCACAGCAGATAACTACCATATTTTCCTGTATATAAGATGCGGTTTATTAAAAAAATTTTCGATAGTGCGTTCTATAAAACGGTGCTGCGTCTTATGTGCATTTTTTTTTTCGTTTTGCGCAATGTTCAAAGGAGAACTTTATCGTGAAACGGTAATGGTGGCGACACCTGCAATTACAATATTTACAATCATTATAGTGTTCTAGAATTGTACAGCCGTCTCATTGGCAGAATGCCAAAAGGTGGCGACGTCCATGCTCCTCGCCCTTTCCATGCTGCCAACACAAGACAGATCGAGCAGACTTTCTTTCTAGTTATGATTTACAACATAGTTTGGTGGCTATTGCATGTGTGTTTTCTCTTCCCTGTATGTGTTTTGCCGTGTGCGTCAGGGCGCCCACGCGCATTGACGATCAGCGCCGCGATTATGAGCACAAAGAGGACGCCTGAGCGCTGTCGCGAGAAATCAGCAAATGCTTACCAAGATGAAGCCTTTCAAGGCTTTGAGTAATAATAAAGTGTTGCTGCTCTCATTGAGCAAGAGTTTTTTCGCGCACAAGTGTTCCTTTTTTTTTTCTTTTTTCTGTCATTTGCACGCACATGTAACAAATTTTCTTTCAGGCACATAGCACATAATGGTTGTTCAAGCATATATAGTCAAGCCCTATTGCTCTAACCTGAATAAACTGAAGTGCGTCTTATAAAGGGTGAGTTTTATACACCATTTTTTTTTGTTGAAAGGCTCTAATTATGAGGGGTGCATCTTACACAATGGCGCGTCTCATAAACAGGAAAATACAGTAATAGTACCTTTATTTGGGGTGTATGCAAATATTAAAATTTTCGAATATGAATAGAATACAAACATAGGGATAAAATGCTTTCAAATATTGAAGATCTAATCTGTTTTAAAAAAAAGGGGAAAATTAAGAGAATAGCAAACACTAATTGTTTTGTTTGTTTCAGATTTCATATGGTATTTGCAAATAAATTTGCACAGGAGTGTATACACTACTGAAAACTCCCCTATATATTTTATACAGGATGCTGAATACATTAAATTCATGTTAATTTGGTCTTCAAGGAACCAGGAAACGAGTCCAAATTATTTGAAAGCTCGAATTATTGAATGGGACTGAAAAAAAACTGCCAACGACCATTTGCATTGCACTAAATTTATCTGATGAGTGCCTCTACGAACACCTGCACAATGGTTGTCTGCATACGAAATGAAACCGAAGTGAGAACGACACTTTTCTCCGGCTTGGTCAAGTGCTTTGCTGTGCGCGAACTGTCGGAAAGGCCCTCTTCTCAAAAGAGAAGGTTCTTCCACTACAAAACGGCCCATCACGTTTTAAGGATGCTTCGCTGCACAGTGTACGCGGTCAAGCATTGCAGTGAAGCGGAGTGAAACTGCAGTGAATTCGAAAATTTAGTGTGTATTCAGAAATTTTCAGATGTGCAGAAAATTCTGAATATTCAATCTTGAACTTCAGTGCCGTTCTAAGATAGCCCCTCCCCCCTTCTCTGTTAGTAATTTCAACATGAGCGAAGGGAGGGCACTTGCTTGGAATATTATGGCACGTCGGGTGGCCGCTCACGCAACGTGGTAGCTTACAACTGTATGCTATGTATCCATGATTGCATGTGTGAGATAAAAGAGGCACAGATATTATAAGGGCAAGCAGCAAGTAACAAAGCACATGTACGTGAACGTAGATCAAAAAAGGGGCTAGGGAGGCAATAACACAGTTGTGTCACACAATTAAAGGTGGACCTTAAGTGCCCCTCAAATTTTTCAGAGGGAAAATAAGTCAGCTCAGAAGAGAAAAGCAGCCAATTACTCATGCACTATGTGAGCCGAGCTAGACGAAGCGCGGTGGCGGCGCCGGTGATGGCATGTTAGTGCTTCTTTTATAACAGTCAAGAACTGGGAAAGGACAAAGTGTCTGTTGAAGGATGGTTAAATGGGAAAGTATAGAGCATCCTCTAACCACTCGTGTACAGAAACATGTCTCGCTAAAATTCTCCATCTCGGTATATTGCAAAACTTAACGTTAATTTCCCCTTCCCTTAGGAGGCTTAGTCAGCTGTGCACAGGTACCAAGCACTCCCGTACGCAGCCTGCACTGAGCCGGTTTGTGCGGAACGTTGTTTTTTGTGTAGCTAGCCTATAACTCGGATGAATAAATATTAAATATATATATATATATATATATATATATATATATATATATATGTACCCAAAGAAGTAAATGAAGAAGCCAACACTAGGACCTGGTGAAGTCATCATTGAGCTGCAGTCAAACAGAGTTGCCCAACGTCCTCATCTCGCTCTCATTCCTGGCTCATCACAGAGCCAAACTTTAACAAGTGAGCTTACCAGAGGTGGCCTCAATCAGCAGGGGAGGAAAAGCACTGTCTGAGAAGTAGTGGCTCATGGATGGCACAGCGACGGGTACTGACATGGGGCCAGAAAATCTGCACAAAAAGTATTTTACCATTTTTCTTTTTTACATAACACAGGTCAAAGCATGCTATCGCTATCACAGTTTTCACACACAAAAGAACTCTGAAAACATACAATAAGTCCCATCAACAGAGAAAAAGCATATGCAGCAGAATTCCAATGGCACAAATATCATCCAAAATGAACAGAATCTACATGCAGAAATGTATTCATACTGATCTGTTTACGGCTGACGACATTCGTTTACAGCAGCGCACATCATCGAACTAAAGAACGCCATTGAAAAATAGCCTGAAACGAGATCGCGTTGATAGAAAACGCTAAAAAGTCAGAATGTTTATCGATGAAAATAACCTGCTATCATATTTTCCTTCTTTCCTTTGAAAGCGATGATCATCACTTTGTCTTCCAAAGTGTGAATATGACGAAGAACCTCATCTACACCCTCCTCAAAGCTGCAAAATGCCGTGTGACACTGGTTGCTTTTATGACTTGCGATGCAGACGGCTGCCCCAATGCTTCTTCCCCCTCACTGTTATCATCTCCTTCATCAACCATATGTTCCTTGCCAGTTGCCTGAGCAAGGATGTCTTTACCGGTTAGAGTGCCCCAAACCAACACAATGCTATCCCTGTCGATTTAGTCACCGAGGACGATGTCCTGCTGATCAGGCTCCCGCAACTGCATTGGCCACGCTGAGGCCACAGTGAACGGAAACAGTTCAAAACCTTTGCTGCTGTGACTTGCTCCCAAGCATGCATTAATATATACATGGCCGTGAGTTGCGTCACAGTGTACTCCTTGACACCTTGATATGGAAATAACTGTTACAGCATATCATGTGACATCCTTAGAATAATTTTACACTCTTTAGGAAGCCTTGGTCTATTGGCTGCAGGGCTGAAGTTGTGTTTGGCGAAAGGAACAGAGGACAGTGTGGCGGAGGAGGATGTAGTTTCAGGCGACGTCATGGTTTCGTTCGCATTTAAAGGATCATGGGACAAAAAGGCACTCAGGTAATCTTACAAGGCACTGTTCTGCCACGTCGTGTATGCTTGCTGCTCACGTCTTTACTTTAACCAAGAAAAGTGCAAAAGATATGCCTGTCTCTAAAACGATGAAGCCAGCCCTTCTGCTGACTTGGAAGTCCTTGAAATTTAGAGGCAGTGCACAGTCCAGTGCCTTCACCATCCCGATTGGGCCCCTCAGGCCAATGTCTTGGGTCCTCATCTCTTTGATCCAAATGACCACTGTGTGCTCCAATTCCATCTGTCTTGCTGGTTGAAGTGTCCTGTGACTGGCAGCAAATGTTCAAGTTGCAAAGGCATCCTCAATTGCTCTCTCATTTTCAAAATACAAGCAAACCGAAAAATTGGCCACAACTCAACTTTCGTGGTCTTTTGCTTTCCCATTTCCCTCGCCCAGTGACGACCAGGTTGGACCAATCGACCTACATGAGCATGTCACTACAACATTGCGAAATATGGCTTCTCATGGTTTCCTGGTGCTGTAACACGTTTCTGCGAAAGCTGATGACCTCTCTTCCATGGCTAAGAAAGCATGGGTGCCTCGCAGTGAGTGCTCACGACTGGCATCTGCCCCATCGGCAATGCGTAGGTAATGCTAAGTACTCGAGGGTGTGATCACGGCTCACCCATTCATATCATCTGTAGTGGCATAAGAGAGTCTTCGGAACACCCGCAATGCTGCACAGTGCACTTAATTAACTCTTGCCAACGAATTCTACTCATTTGTTCCAGTTCAAAATTTGTGTCAACCATGATTGAGATTCTGTTGTAGATTGCAGTGCTGAAGTACCGTAAAATGGGGCTACTTTGTGACAGATTTCATACATTTTCATTCTCTCGCTGAACAATTATCAACATAAAGACGAATGAATAGTGGCATAATGCTGTTATAGCCTTCCCCCACACGACGGTATGTTCTACAAATCCGCATCTTCAATACAAACGGCAATATTCAGGTTAAAAGCTGTCACAAAGTTGCCCCGCCGTGTGGGGCAACTTTGTGACAACGTTGGTTTTGGCTGAATATGATTGGGAAAAAAAAAAGGGCTAACATAAAGTTACCCCATCAAAAGTTTATTTGCGTTGTCTACAATGGTTTCTGCTCCGGCAGCGTCACAATTGTATTACAAATGATTGATACATGTACCTCCTCAATCAAGATCTTTTACTTCAAAGATGCCTCGCTTGCCTACTGGCCTAGGGGATTCAATTGTGTACAAAATTTCTTATTTTGAGTACAAAATAGAGTCTTCGTGGTCCGGCCATCTCCAATTCTTTTTGGTCCTCTCCATAGTGCTGACGATGTACCCCTCAGGTTTGACTTCCGTCACTCTTCCCGGGAAAAGTTGTCCTTCGAAGTTTACTACGACAAAGTCATCCCCCTTGAAGGTGCTTTCTCCGGAAACCGTACCGCGGACCCTCGGGACGTTGCTAGTATTTGGAACCACGGAAGTGGTAGGGGTGTCCGTTTCCGATAGGTTGTCAAGACTTCCGAACAGTACCACGGAATCACTTGTATCTCCTTCCGACCACTTTTTGTTGTCTCCATGCTGACCATCTGAAGATGATTCGCTGTCATTGCTTTCTTCTGAGCGGTCGTCCTCAAGAGAAGACCTCTTCCTAGGTCGTCTAGCTCTGATACCGGAGGAAGAGCTGCCCTTCTTTCCGGTTGTCGCTTTTCCCGTACTGCTGGCTTCTTTGTTGGCGTGTCACAAAGTTACCCCGCGAAGTATCAACATTTCAGTTTCCTTTCTACAACCTTATACAAACATGACTTGATTAAATTTATATTACAGTTTATTTTAGCCTAGATATTAGCAATCAGAAGCACATAGCTGTTTTCACTGGTTTTCTCGTGCGGACGGGTCGAGCACACAAAGTTTACGGTGCTTCACCAGATGGGCGCTAAAACACGACTCAACCTGTCAACGTCTGGGGGGCTCCGGAGCGCGGGAACTTCGGCCGGCTGCCGGTAGGTGGCACGGCATATCAGGCGAGCTTGTTGAGTGGCTCGTAGCTTTTCGGCGGCGCCTGGTCGTGGCGCGAGATGTAAAATACAGAAAACCGAGCGCGTGTCACAAAGTAATCCCTGCAGTCACAAGTAACCTCATTTTACGGTACCAAAGAAATGCAAACCAGCTATAGCAGGCACAGTGAAGTAGCTCCTTTTAAATATTTTTTATTCCTTAACTAAGACTACAAGTATGAATAAGGGAACAAATTGCAGTCAAGTCTTGATATAAGGAATCTAAAGGACCACTTAAAATGTTGAAATGTAGTTGTAATGTAAAACTTGCAGTTATAAGCCAGTGATCAAAACTAGGTATGAAAATGACTTACCTTGGCAGTAGACATGTATGCAGACAAGCAAAAGCTCAAATGAAAATGCTGCAATAACTTCAAATCTGCTTTATTTGTAGAAATCATTTTCTTCTGACCGGAACAGCACGGAACACCGATTAAAAACTTTCCACACCTTCCACTTTGCGCAACACCCCATCGTGTGCGTCGTTGCACTGAGCGATAAAAGTGTGGACTTTATTTACTCCCAATAAGCCTCAACTGCAGTGTTCAGTGAAGTTTGACAATCTTGTCGTGGTCTTACATGATGATCGCGGCAGTCGATGGGGCAATGCTAAGCTCTCGGCAGAGGCTGATTTGCTTTTTCCCTGTGCAGATTTCTTGCAATATGGCTACTCCTTCCTACAGCAAAAACTGCTTTAGCTTCTTTTTGGAACCATCGCTGACGGCATTCATCGCCGGATCTCGCACGAACTTCGCAATCAGATTATCCGCAACAAAAATTCCTGCCTGCACGCGCGAATGGCACGAACGACTGACCAGTGAACAACACAGAGAGAAAAAAATACAGGTGGCTAGACCTGCCGGCTACTGCATATAAAGCCACAGCTTTGCGGTGGTGCTTAGTGTTGGCACAAGACATGGTGATGATGATGGCTATAGCCTGCGGCATACACACAGAAATGTGAGAGTTTCGGCACTGTTAACTTTAGGCGAATTCGTAATACTAATTTTTCTTGATTACAGAAAAATAAAACAAATAAATAATTAACATTACTCTGAGATACTATGCGCTATATTGAAATTCGTAGTTCCGAAATATTCTTACATTGAAAACACTGCAAATCAGTGGGGGATTTTCAAAAAATTCTTTAATTTGAAACATTCCTTAATGTGGTGTTCGTAGTAAAGAGATCTGATTGTATCATTACGTTACAAATGCAATTCCTGGTTTAACAATGAAGGAAAAGGTGAAGCCGAACAACGATGACAGGAAACCTACTCAACAAAACGACTGGCAATCTGCTGAAGAATTCAGGCCTGAAGGAAAAAATTATTCACAGTTTGAAATGAGCTGGACATTTTTTTCCACACTTTCATGCTGGTATGTGTATCAAAACTTACATGGCTTGAATACATAGCCAAAAGTTCACGTGCAGCCAATGCAACAGAAACAATTTGAGGAAGCAAAAGACACAACCCCTGTCTAACTTTCAAAGCGGACGCTGACTAATGTAAAAAGAAAGATAAAAAAAAAAAATTGTGAACAAGCTAAAGGGCCTCACCCTGGGCTGTGCATTGTGTCCGAGTCTTCACCGTAGGAATCGGGGGACAGAGGCGTGTACTTGGTGTCAGAGCCCTGTGAGTGCTGCGACGACAGTGGGGTGCTGGCGGGGGTCTGAAGAGTCTTAAATGAAAACTGAGGGCCCATCCACAACCTCCGGTGAGGCCCCACGTGGGTGATGATCTCCACCTACAATGGCAAAACATCGCATGATGATGATCAATAGGAGGAGCACAACCAACGATAAAGGACATACCCACAATGGTGTGGGGACCAACTCCTCACTTGCCCTGTCAACATGCCTGCAATCTCGCTACCTATCATAAGAAAACACATCATAACCAATGCTAGCAAAAAATATCCTTTTATTTTTCTCTCTCTCTTCTCCCTTCCTCACCGCAGCAAAATAATCTCATGCCAAAAGGGTCACATATACAAAAAGCAAGCTGTTTTCAAACATCAAGAAGCAGTTCTTGTGTCTTTTATGTGTCTGGTTAAGAAAATAAAGCCTGCACTACTGGCGTTAAATAAACAGCGTAGTGCGTGGAAAAAGAGCATGCCTATCTCTGACCTCTCTGATAACAGACAGACTGCCTCAGCTAGACCTTTTTCCACATGCTTCAACAGTGGGACACTCAGTTCCCTCCTTCCAATACCCTTTGTCTTACAGGGAGATGTGCACATGACAAAAATTATAAAAATTGACATTGAGCTTTCTGCTCAACAGTGTCTATTAAACAAAAGCGTCTATACAAAAAAAGAAAAAAATCAAGACGCTGTTTTTTTTTTTTTTTTCAGTCTAACATCTGGTTCCTGGGAAATGAAAACATTGCAGCTACTGCCCCTGACACTACACTATCCACCTATGAGCATCGAGTTGCTGAACAGGTCTTCTTACGGTCTTGTTAAGTTGGTTCTCTGAACTGTACCTGTGAGAGCCAGCTGTCATCACTGTCCTTGTGGCTCATCCCTGGACCTTCCATGTGGCTCATCCCATTGATGTCTGTTGGAAAACAAAGTTCATGATTAGCATAGGCAAAGTAAAAACAAATATCATGACACTCCAATCATCACATGTTGCTCAAATGATGCAAGATGACAGCGCAGTGTTGGGTTAGGTTGGGTTTTTTGGCACATAAGCAACTAAGGCCATCATGCTCCAAACACTAGGTTGCTGAGCTTCTTTATGAGTGAAAATGAAAAGTTTGGAAAATTATGCTGCTCAAACAATAAACACTGAAGACAGAAAAAGGCATGTTCCTCTTAGGCTGTGCGTGAGCATGCAAATTATCCACGAAAACCCCAGTACATTTATGAATGCGCTAAATAAGCTTAATTTTAGAGCCGTTCGAATAGCAAATTTTTGGTACAAAGTAGACACGAATATTATAAACTGAGAGCGAATATAGCATAATGTTTTTTAAATACAGTTAAGGCTGCTAAATCACATATGAAGTCTGTGAACGATGACTAAAGAAAAGAAAATATATTAGAGGTGTGTGAAAAACAAGTTTTCCAGTGCAAAGTAAATATGAATACAGAAATCGGTTGTCAATAGATAACTTTGAAAATTTTCGAAAATTGGTACAGATATTTGAAAATAGAGAGGAAAGTTTTTCCATGATTCACAACTATGAAAACAAATAAAAATATTCAAAAAATTTAATTTTCACCCATCACCAGCATAACTTAGAATATCTGTAAGGCCTACCGGGCTTTAAGTAAGAAAGCTAGAATCAAGTATGACACCTTGTTTACAATTACTTACAATTACTTGATAGTAACTACTGCTGCAAATGAAAAAAGTCTAATATGACAGTTTGAAATGGGAAACTACCGAATGCTGTCACAAAGCACCCTAAGGAGGGAATCCCCTCTTACTGGAGGGGGACACCGGCAGTCGATTAACGGTGAGACAAGATGCTGGCAAAGCACAACAAGATGGCTCGCGAAATGGACAGAAGAGCGGCAACCTAAGCAGCAATGATAGCAAGATTGTCTCTTCCACGCTGCATTGCGACTCCCAAGGTCAAATCGTTGGTTGCCGAATGCCGCCCAAAACGAAGAGTTCACGACAATACGTAGCCCACTTAGCCCTCCACGCATCAGTTTTGCCGAACCGCAAGCTCCCTGATGGGTCTCAGATACCCAAATGCTGTCCGGAATGGCGAAAGCAAGAAAACGAAACCACGCAGTTATTTCCACAACGCACACACTGCACTGTATACGGTGCAGTTGAGCGGGCTAGCTTGGAGCTCGGCCCTTCTGTCGTATGTTTTTTTTCTTGACCCCTGTGGTCTAAAATGCATAGTTTTCAGGTTCTGATGAAAACTGAGAAGGATCTAAGTGCTTGCTGCAAAACAATCGTGGCAGCACGCACAGCCCGCAACTTCGCTCGCTCACGCTGTCCTCCACAAGCTGGATGCACACGCATATGGTGATCGAAAATTAGATTATCAGTGCCGGTCTCGTGAGCAGCCAATTGTCGAGTGCATAACAGCTAGGCATACCGACATGCCCCATGGTGCTGCATTTTATTTTGCCACCAGCAAGCATGCAGCCGCTGCAGGCTGACAGTCACTTCTATGAAGAAGCAGCACACTAAGTCGTGTTACGAGTGAAAGACACTGCTGTTAGGAAATGCTGCAATATTTTGCTGCCAATTTAGATCACCTAGAAATTTACAATTTCTGAAAATTAGGGAGTCCATGAACTGCAGTGCGGTACAAACTGTGAATGCTATTTGAAAACTATTCGAAATTCCACCTTTATATCTGGAATTTATCGTCCATATTAAATGGCTGTAATATTTCAGAGAGAGAAACAGAAAGGCAGGGAGGTCAACTAGGAGGAGTACGAAGGGAGAAAAAGGAAAGGAAGAATGGCAACGAAATGGGAGTTTCAGGTGTCCCTAGTCCACTATGGTAAGAGGACAGAGGGCGCACAAGTTGATAGTCGGGAACTCAACCCAGAGTCCTTTAAGAACTTCAAGAGCGCCTTCATCGCTTTCCTCTGTGATGCAAGATTCGTCCAAAGGCCCCAGGATCTTGTTTCCGTAAGAGGACGAGAGTCCAAGCGGCGGAATGTGCCAACCAGAAAGGCATGGTTTCGCTCAAACTGAGACCAGTCACAAAGTATGTGCCCAATCGTTTCCTTGCACCCGCATTGCTCGAACATTGGAGAGACTGCCACTGCACTGAGCTGGGAACAGGAATTCTATGTAAAAGCCACTAGCCAATTCAATGAAGAGGTACAGAAATTCTGTGCACTTAACACTAGATCCTAGATCTGACAAATGAAACAATACACTACAGAGTACCCTACGAGTCACCACAAGACCATCGAAGCAATGGGAGAAGTTTCATTGCTAGGCATGTGTGAATATTCAATAAACTCGAATGTTTGATTGAACAGTGAGGTATATTCAATATTCCATTCGATCCGCATATTTGGAATTCAAAACTTTGGAAGCATTCCTCTCAACTTTTAAGTTAATAAGGTTCATGGAATGTTTGTTTCACGTGGCACCGTCTCCTCTAGGATGGTACCCTCGCACATGCGAAATCAAGGCCCCGACTTCACGTGCACTTCTAGACATATGCACCTTGCGCCTACATGCCTGTGCGCATCCGAGAGCAGGAGCTGCGCATGGGTGTGGCCATAGGCATGAGCAGGCATGAGCAAGGCACCCCCAACATGTACCTGCAAGGTGTCTGCACCCATGTTACATGCACCACTGAGGCACTGCAACCCACGGTTACAAGCCAAGTATGGCGTGCGGGACAGCGCACTCATGGCCGCAACAATTTTTATGCAACCAAAATTATGCACACATTAAACAGTTTTATTGTCTCACTTTTACTATTGTGTGTGTGTGTGTTATTGGTTGCCAATTTGGGTGTAGGGTAATGTATACGCATGTGCTAATGTTTGTGTGTAATGAGTGTATAAGGTAGGCGCCATTTTGGCTTCAGTCTCAGGTATTATCTACCCCATTATATGAAATACCACTCAACATAAATATAAAGCCCTGCTTTTACCAAGCCGTACGAGCATGCCTGCATGGCCTAGGAGCAGCGTATATGTTTCGGGATCCAGGGGTGCCTGTGGGTTTGATTTCCATCTCAAAACTGCTGCTCAAGTTGGCAGCTCCTGCAATTCGGCCATGTCATGAGGTCTCGGGATATGACACAATCCGCCAATCACAATCAGTGCCCAGCCATGTCCCCTGCCTACTGCCAGCTGCCTTGGGCATGCTCATGAGATCACTTGCCTTTGAAGGACTGCTTCCCAGTGGATGTAGCACTGGAGGCCACCTGTCCCACCATGAGGGGGTTGTTGCTGCTGAGCGGCTGCTTTGTGTCGTGGCTCATGGGTGGCCTGCAAGTGCCACAGTAATTCGTTAACACAGGTGTTCAATAAATCATTAGCGATATATTTGCGATGGCACTGCACCCTTTTCAGGGCACCCAAAAAATATCCCTCATTCAGATACCTCTCATAAGGACCTATACTTTGATTTCATTATTTTTCGGAGCCAATGCCACATGAATCGTTCCTCGCAATCACCAGTCACTGAAAACCAGCAATGAAGTGTCAATACTCCACAATCGATCTGTAAAAACACAGTGAATGACACTGCTTTTTTTCTGGAAATGTGTACAGAGAGAATACTAGTCAAGCCCCGTGCTGGCAGCAATACAGTTAAAAATCATAACCCTGCACTTGGGGAGGTAATGGCCGAGTTAATACCAGCAGTGGTATGAAGACAGAGCATGCTCAGCACACTTTGCTGCGCAGTGGGTCACCAGTGGGTCAAATCGCGCAAGCTGTGTGACCTCGTATAATGAGTCATGCGGTCGAGCCGTGCAACAGCTCAGGTGTTTCAGAAGGGCCGCAAAAAGCACACGTGCCAGGCTGCTACTGCCACCTGTTGGAGCACCAAGGGAAATGGGTTTCACCAGTGGCTCACAGGTAGGTCACGCCATGCTTGAGAAAAGTGGGTCACTACATAGAGGGATAGGTGCTCAGAAACGAGCTGGCACAGCAAAGGTGATGAAGGGACACCGTGGACATCTCAATATAACTTTCGTTTTTAATGAAAATCAATTCTGAGACTCCTTCTGGGTATACTGATGCCTGCTTAGCAACAAAAACGCATTTGGTATCATAAAAATTGACTGCATTTACAGAAGTTTCTGCCTCTGCCTTTAAACTTGCGACATCTGAATTAAAAGGGACTCTGTGAACACTGTTTTGAAGTGAATGGCGGCGTAGACTGGCTTCCAATAGCCATCTCCAAGAAACTCTGTGACGATACATGCAGTTATTCGGTTCACGACGACAGAAACTGCACTTCATTTTTTAGCTTTCCCTCTAGCTTATAAAGCCATTTTCCCCAAAGCAGTATCTTTGTCTCAACATTGCGTTAATCTATCACTACATGAAATTAGAATTTGCTCTCAGTGTGTAACAGAAGATACACCTTGTTTTTAAAATATGCTTGGAATAAGAAAGCAAACCTTGTTTGGTCAAAAAAAAAATCATTTTTACAGAGCCTGAAATATAAGGAAATAAATGCGGGCATAAGCTTACAAAATAGTTAATGAAACTAAATGTTATCAATTTAATGCTCTACAACTTATGAACTGACACTGCGTTCCTGAAGCCAGCAGCTCAAAAGTTAGCCAACAAGTCTTGGCTAATGAATTAATTTTGAAGAACAAGAACAAAAATCTCAGGACTACATCATGCAACACTCAATAGCCTTCAGATGGTTTCATTAGGGTCAGACATTCAATCCTTTTCTATAAAGTTCAGTTACAGTTAGCTTGGATGCCCGGTATACACTTCACAAGAAAACAATGTTGAGTACGAGTGTTTCCACAAACAGGTTTGCCAAACAAGAATTTGTGAAATTGCAGATTCCCTAGGACTGGTTCAGTGCATCAATTAGAACATAAGGAATACGCAAATTGTGTCTGTTATGAAGCCTTACAATTTCCTGGCATTAATCTGCTATACTTACACACCTCATACCTTGAGCAGCTTTATTTGAGACCTTGTTCAGCCGAGGCTGATGCAACTGCTGAGCCAACATTTATCATGACAAATGTGCCGACAACTCAATCGAGACCATGCACGACGGCACTCTGCTAAGGACGCACCTGAGAAGGTTCCACTGGGCGTAACCAGTCACGTCGAGCTCAATGGGCGAGTCCTCAGTGACCTTGTTCAGGGAGGAGCAGGGTCGGGGGTCGACAATGTATTCCGTGAGGGCACCATTACACGTCATGATAAAGAGGGAGTCCACAGGATTTTTCTCTGCACCCAGAAAAAACAGCACTGAATGATTTGTAGGGTGCTTACAGGGTGAAAAAAAAAAAGAAATAAGATACACAAGAGCAGTGGTTGTACAGGTACAACCAAAATATTATCGAGCACAGTTCAGCATATTAAATTTTCTCACACATTCCATAGAGAGTGTAAATCGACTCCGCTATGAGGCTGTCGAATGGGTTACAAACGAAAATCAGAAAGAGAAAAAGAAGGAGAAACAAAGAACTCTAGGTCGCCCATGATCCCTCAGCCAAAAGAATGGGCCTAGAACAAGAGAAATTTGTATGAATGTAAAGGATTCTCATCGCCTTCTCTTGTCTTTCCTCCTCTTGAAGCTTTATCAGCCTCAATCTATACTCTGTGAGGCTGTCCACAACAGGTGCAGTAAAACCTCAACAATTTGAACAATTTTTGCTTTCCCTGTAACTTTTAATGTGTATTTTACTAGATAATTTGCACTGGTGTACTGCACCAGCCCAGTTAGCTCAATTTGAAGACTTTTAATTAGGATATTTTCATGGCCCCAATGACTTGAAATTGTATTCAAGTTTTACCATAAAAGGTATCTTATACAGATACAATATATATTGCTGTTAAACTTTGCTGCGTTTCTTTCATCCACATTTAATGCCACTGGAACAAAGCTCAAAGGTATACTAAAGAGAAATTTAAAGGCGTCTTTTTAATTGTGAGAACTTAATCTACATACTATGAGCATTCTTATAAACTTCAAATAATTGCCTTGTGTGGCCATTCCCCTTATTTAAATTGTATCAAACGTCCTGTACTCCGCCGTTCTTTTTTTTTTCTTTCTTTAACTCGCCAAAAAGAGCAGGAGGGTTCACCTAATGCGTGGAGCTTGCTCCAGGCAATCGTACGGTGGCTTGCCACTCTGTCGTCGTCGAAGTAATACATGGAGTGATTTTGTCAACATAGTGCACTAACATCGGACTTGTTGTTTCAATGACATGCTCTTCGAACCACATATACGCAGCTGTTCTACCAAAATATCATTTGCATCTTATCCACACACACACACGCACACACGCACACACACACACACACACACACACACACACACACACACACACACACACACACACACACACACACACACACACACACACACACACACACACACACACACACACACACACACACACACACACACACACACACACACACACAAATCACTCTGCGTGTCTTCACGGATCAGAAGACTTTCATTGCCCACCGCAAAGTGATGAGGAGGAATCTTGTGAAAGCAAACAGTACACGCGTATTTTTACTTTCCATGGGTTTAATCTGTGGCTATATTGCCTATGGCTATTTAATCATACAAATGCAAAGAAGAAACAAAAAAAAAGAAAAAAAAGAACAGAAGTAAACTTTCCAGAATGCACTTAGTGAACTTGATCACATTTAGCACAAATGAGCTGAGATTACCTCAAATGATCCCAGACATGTGAAACTGCTTATACACTGTTGCAGGTCATTCTAATTGTCAATAATGGGTTTATCTTGATGTTTCCTTGCCAACTTTAAACTGCCAGTCTCTCATTTGCCGCCTATGGCATTATCAGCATCCCATGACAATACCTTAAAGTAGAGTTGAACTTCACTACAAAAAAACTGATGGGGCTTGTAAAAAATTTCGCTGTGGCAAAATCAGCCCAAAAGCACTGTCTGATTGGACTGCACAGTCGAAAACGTCATTTGTTAACAAAAGTGCCGGTTAGCTGCTTCTGCTCTTTTTTTTTTTTTTTTTGCTATGAATGCCATGGTGCGCTTTTCGTAATCGATGAGCAACTACAATGCAATGTGATCGTTGTAGAAACCAGTAAAACTGTGGATCACGCCAGACATATCCCTCAAAGATGTTGATGCTACAAGATACGGATTGATTGCGGCTCTGGCTGGGAAGAAAATGACAGCTTACATGTGCACCTTGTCCCAATGCAGCCAGCCCAATTGTCATCAACACCAACCAACGACGGTCTTCATAGCAATGTGGGCACGGATTGGTGGCAATATGCTTACATTATTGTTAAATTAATTTTTAAGTTCCGCCTCTCGTAACAAGAACTTCGTTCAAGTGAAAGCACGTCCCAAAAATGCTTCGTTGCGGCGAGAAATTTGTTCCATTTGTTTCTATGACACGCTGACAGGGAATAGGAAATATTTCGGTGAAGCAAGAATTTTGTTGAACCGGCGTTCATTGTGACGGGATTTGACTGTATATAGATCATATTTGGAGATCTACAACATGGTCAGACATAAAATAACTCCCAACTCATACAGTGCAGCAGAACAAGCTCCTTGACTCCGATATGTTGTTTGTTACTCACCTTAGACCTGAGTAGCATGTTCTAGTTCACGTTTGCATTCACTCATGCCACTTCCTTCAGTCCGTGAGGTACGAAAATATTTTGGGCTACACACACCTTTCTTGTCACGAGCTGTGCTGGGGCTTCCCACCAGCCAGGCTCGGGGCGGGGCAAAGGCAGCCGCGATGCTGAAGGCCTCCTTGGTGGCAGCAGGGCCTGAGGGACGGCGACCCCGAGGGGGACTGTTCTGGGGGGCACCAATGCCGGCCACCGAGAAGCCGGTCCCCTGTTTGATTTGGGCCAATGGGGACACCAGCGTGGGCTGCGGCCCCAAGCGCCGCAGACTGCCCGAGGCATATTTCTCTAGGCTGCTGCTTGACGAGCCTGCAGCAGGGTTCATGCGTGCACCACACTTGCATCATGCCACGAGGTTTGTCATCTAATTTGTTGAGAAAAAATGAAAGACAACGCACTTTAAAAGGCTCAAGGAAAACTGGTCAGGGTTGCAGACTTAGAAAGCACTGCTTTCAGTTCGAACGCTGTTTCGGTTTGCCCTTTCTGGCACTTACTTGGCATTGCAAAGACCACAAACCCCCAATGCTTAGGAGTCAAAGTCAGTTGCCTGCGCTAAATTGATACTTTTCCCATTGTCGCATATTCCCCAACTTCTGCTGGTGGTAAATGCTAACCTGAAATACCTGACCATGGCAAGCTCGCAGGAAGCTGCCACTTTTGATCACTAGGTGCAGAGTGGGCACTGGCCTGTGATGTTCGCTAACTATACTAGTATTTGCAGCTCTTCACACCCTGGAGCCTCACCTGTGAAACTAATCAGCAAATTGAATTAACTGTATGTTCTGCTGGCAACACTCATTACAGCAATAAATGCGCACACTTTTACTGGAGTCTATGGCATTCGTGAACCAGACTGCAAACGAAGGCTCTCGCAGTCATTTGCTGGCCAACGAAGGCATTATACAAGTGGGTCATGTAGGCCTGAGAGCGAGTGCTCCTGTATGTCAGCCGAGTAATTTTCCTCAACTACTATCTCAACCATCCTTTTTTCTGGCTTTTTCCTTTCCATGCTAAATAAATACTTCTGACAAGAGTTTACAAAAGCAGCAAGAAGAAGCAGGAAAACAGAGTGGTGCGCACTTGAAGAGCTGGGGCTTCCCGAGAGCACGGGGCTGTTGCGGCCAGTGGAAGGGGCGGACTGAATCTCTTCCAGGCCCGCGCTCTTGTGAAACCTGCTCAGCCGGTTCACAACTCGGGGGGAGGTGTGGGTGCGTCGAGTGATGGGGCCTGCACAGAGGATGGGCAAAAGGAGCCGGGTGATAAGCCCTTTTGAATTCTTTCATCTCTTTGCTTTCTCATTCATTGACAAGGATGCAAGGCAGAAACCAGCAAGAAAGAAAAAGAAAAAGTGGCCTGACAATTTTCAAAACTACAAAAGACGTGTAATGTGATTACATACTGTGCGAACTCATACAGATGAACCTTGATATAAAAAACTCAAAGGTGGCAACGTAAAAGTTTAATACAATTATTGCCTGATGTACAAAAATGACAATAGAATAGCTTATCCGTAGCAAAGGGGCAACACTACATTACACTCCCACTAATGACATCCTTCTTGCAAGGACGTACCATTATGCTGGCAGCGCACTGCTCACAAAGTGTTGTTAGCGCCAACCTTTGGATCAAAGCCACAGCACATGGTACTTGGGAGCTGGGCCTGTACTCCGAGTTTGCATGTTTTCGAATAGTGTTGTATTAAACCTCATCTGAGTCACTGAAACATCAGAAGCGAACGTCAGTTAGGTTGTAAAAACGGGCGGTGATGTTCCCTCTTGGCGCTTCCACTAATCAAGCAAGGGTGAGTACGAGACTTTTCAAAATTACACAAACTTGAAATAAAGGCCCTGGCCACATCCCATCAATTCTACTAGCAGTATACTATAAGTAGAATATTCTCACTAAAATGAAGATACAGTTGGCGGGCAATCAAGGTACACCTTCAGTACTGAAGCACATTGCTAGCGCTGCTAGGAGGTGTCAAAGACCGTGCACACGGCTTGATCTCTGCACGCAAAAAGTGATCGAAGTATTGCATTAGGAAAAGCACCACCGCATGGATGCAGTGCATACTTTGATGCATTGAATGTTTTATTCGCCGGAAGTTCGATAACCACGAACAATACTGCAACAGTCTTGCATCGGACATCCAGCTTACTGGTACTGAAAAACGAAGTCAGCTAGCATAACTGACGCAATCACTGAACTTTAACAAGCTGTTAACAGAAAGCACCATACTTAGACACAGCTGCATCATGTGCAAAAAGAGAGCATCACATTAAACAACTGACCTAAACCTAAAATGACCGACTTGTAAGAGGCAGTCAAAACTTTTAAATAGGAAGTAAAAAACATGTGTTCATTTCAATTAATACAGAATGAGAAAGCAACGAGATCAAATGTTAAACCACAGAATTACAAGGCACTACTGTACAACTCTACTACGATACACGAAGAAGCAAGGAAAAGAAATGTGGTGAGAATACCTGTAGCAGTTGAAAATTTTGAGTTTCAAGGATTCAAAATTACAAGTTGCATGTTTCATGCCTTGTGCGCCTGCACGAGGCAACACTTGAAGCCTTTTTAAGCATGAGTTCTTGATAAAAAAATTCAGCTGATAATCGGTGTTTGGTTTGCCTGTGTGTGTTTCTTCCCCGGTCTTCGTTTTTCGTGCTGTGCAAAAATGCTTGACGCCCACCAACTCGCCCAGCACTCAGTTCTAATGAGTCTTTCCATATTTACGACACATCTGTAACGTGACGTGACTTTAGGCACAATGACAAGGTAGAAGAAAAAAAGAAGCGAGTCTCTCACCTCCATAAGGGGTAATGGGGAATATGTGCGTGGTGCCCCTGAGTGTGCTCACCGCCACCCACCGGCTGTCCAATGAGAATGCCACGTCCTGAATCTGGTAGAACAAGAAGCACACAACTCGCAAGATCACATGCTTTGCCTTGCCACCTTAAACGCACAGGGCACCGTCAATGAGTGCATTCAACTAATAACCCCCATTCGTTCAAGAGCCACTCTCCAAGTTCAACTGCAGTTTCGAAGAGTAAAAAAGTGCCTTTGCTCAGAGTGAGTAAAAACTGAGAACTACTATAAAACACAAGATGACTCATGAAAGCACCACTTAAACTAAGTTGCTGATGGACGCTGAATGTTTGACATCCATTGGTCTGAATATTATCATTACAGTAGCAGGAGTTCAAAATTCAAGGCACTACAGTGACGGTAAAACCTATGAGGAGCCGTAGTCAAGGTTCTCACTAAACATCCATGAGTGGGCACCAGATGTCACATCCTTACATACACTGTGACTAGATGGTCTTTACATGTGTGGTCAGAAAACTGAGCTGGAAAAGAACCTAATGATAAGAACTGTTAATATATATTATCTGGAAAGAGTTGTTTGTACTAGCCTGCAAAGCTTATTTTTGTGATAGTACTTCTGATTAGCACTTTCTCACTGTGAACGCGTAAGCAATGTAAGCAACCAGCCAATCAATTATATACCCGAAAAAGACTGCTTCTTCCGTAGCTTCTTCTGTAGATTAGGTGCAAACTATCCTTTCAAAGTATAGCCGCAGCAACGATCATTTGTTTTGGCTACATTTAAATATTATGTTCCTGGGAACTGCAGGTTACGCTTAATGACCCCTAAACAATCTGACAAGAAATGTAGCTCAACTGAAAGCATTGCTGGGCCATATCAATTCACAGTGAAAGGAACCTCAGATTAGCATACATCCAAGCGCATAAATCAACAGTATGACATAAAGTATGCTTCATCCTACAGATGCCTTTTCAAACTAAAGTGAAGCAAGAAGAGAAGAAAAGTGGCACATTTAGCCCATTACTCATTAACGCGTAATAAAAGCCGCAAAAGGAAAGAAACAGCGTGAGGACTGCAACATATTGGGTCACGGTAGATGCAAAAAAAGTTCTTTTGAAACTGCACAATAAAGCACACAAGACATTTTCCTCGACTGTGTTAACTTGAAGTTTGCGATGTGAAACCTGTTCTTGTATATGTGTTCGGAACAGTTACGTGTGCTTGCTACACGCGTGTTCATTCTCTAAAAGGATAACTGCCTACATCATCACAGGTGCCAGCAGTACAACGCTTCAACTGGAACCAAACACCTCACCAGGCACCCAAGCCTCCCTTCTTAAAATGCCTCTCAATTTTTTTACTACGACGCTGTCGCAGGCAACAGTTACACAACCACTTTTTTTTTTTCCCCCGTTCCGCGGGCCACATTTAGCATTTTGGAGCCAGGCTAGTGCTGCAAGAGCAAGTCAACCAAATAGTGCTCTTTCATTAACATGATCCTATGATATCACAAAAGCTGCAAACCTGACCATCTTTCAATGAGGTCCACTATTTGGCCAATGGGCTCCCTCAGAGTAAAGGCACTATACAAGACACGTCACCACCTTAGCCGTAATACTGGCAATTTTCATGTAACTGATACCATGCTACAATGGAGCTGTGAATTAGTCTAAAGAGGATCAGTGCATGAAGCCACATCAACTCCCTCTTTGCGTGAGTATTTTTGCCAGAATACTGAGACATTGCTGTAAGAATTTTGCAGTAAAAAACATCCGTAGCAACCTTATTATGCAAACATTACCGTGAAGGCTAGACAGAGGAGATAGCAAGTATCACTGCGTGTTTTGTAGTTCCAGGAGTACTGAACGGGCATGGGAACAGGAAATCTGAACGTAATGGTGCGCTGTTTTGATTGGCCTGGACCAATATTTTAACACCCCTGCTGAGCAAGCACAACTGACAAAAGCGCGAGGGCTCCTGTCGAGGAATGTCCTTGAAACTTGCCAGGTTCACAGAAAAGTCATTAGAGAAATCTGATCGGATCGTGAGGAAGGGAGAGAGAGGGAGTGGTTACTTGGCATTTATAATGATTCAATTGCTCTTATTTATTTCAAAAGAGCGGAAATCGGGCTGTTTCTGTGTGCGAACCACCGCCGACGTGCCACATCACTGCTCACTGTTGGGGATTCTTCGATATAGCAGATGCTGCCCTTTTCAGAAATTTCTTTGAATACTGCCGAGCATAACAATGTGCGACCCTGTGACATTTCGCCAAAAGAATGTGACCGAGTGTTGTGTTGGACATGGATGATCAAAACTGAATGCTTTTTTTTTTTTTTTTTTTTACAATACTGAACTGCTTTTCACATTCAGCATTGTTGTGTGGTATACAAAGGATTCTGAGCATTACTGCCGAGATACGGTTAAGTTTCTTTTGTCCATCTACGCCTTTCAGCTGGGAGATGGCGTTCCACTGCTTGTCAGCACGTTCCTCTTGTAGCACATCTTGTGGAATGTCAAATGCTTGAAGTTTGACAAATTCCATTTCGAGAGAATTCAAAACTTGTTCTTTCGACTCTTGCTGCTTTAGTGGCAGTAAGGCCAGAGATAGCTCCACAAAGAAAAGGACATTTTAAACGACATAGTGTAGATGAACTTCAGATCTGCAATTCTGGACTTACTAACTGCACTGTCAGCAAAAGAGAATTTGAGGCCGATATAATCGCAGGTAGTGACCATGTATTTTTGAACAGCCTCATAAAATTGTTCTTGCTCACTTGGCTTGAGTTTCTAAACAATGCGTTTGGCTTCCAGTCCAACCACCACAACGTTTTCATCATTTTTCTGTCCATCTCTGTCCTCACAATCAACAGTAAGAAAGTCTTTATGCTCCTTTAGGAGGCGTGGCTGCGCGAACCTTTAAAGGAGGTCTTCAAAGAGCCCAAAAAGTAGACTGCAGCACATGTATTTGAGGAGTTTGAGAATGCATCCGGCAGTTCAGTGCCACAAAGGCAGGAATGGTGTTATTCAAAAAAAGACAGCACGCTTTTATGAGGTAGGAGCTGAAGAACTCAAACAGCCTCTCTTCACGTGCTATGCATGGTGGGCTAGTCTTATCTACCACATCAGTTGTGTTAGCCATTTTCACTGCCACTGGTGTGGTGTCTGTTGCCTTCTTTTTTTTTTCAGTTTGCATGCCATGTGCTCCAGTTGTGCATTTTACGCTGACACCACTGGAGTCTTTGGAATTTGGTAGTATGACAAAAGCTGCGCACTTGTGGCTTCTTTTTTTCACCTCATGGAGGAAAAAAACTCAACAGAGGTCCAAACTGATTTATTAACCTCTCCAGCTGTCACTTGGGAAATGCCAGGAAAGGTTAAAAAATCAATAGTGTGTGCTTCAGAATTTTTCAAAACTTAACATTGTGTATTTCTTGAAAATGCTTAAGAACAGCTTTTTTTTTCACACTTAAAAAAAAAAAAAAATATCTAAGAGGATTTCGTCCACCTTCGCTGGGTGACAAGATGCTGTTTTTTCAGCTGCAATGTTGATTAAATGGCCTCGGCAGCCAATTATAATAACGTTTTCATGGGCCTCCGTCAGTGTTAGCGTTGCCGCTAGGCTATTTTTCTTTCCCAGCATCACGTTGGCATAGGCAGAGCCAAAAGCTATGCAATTAGACAACGGTATGTCTAAGGAACTAAGAGTATCTATCAGCAATCTGGCAATATTGCGCCCAGTTGACTGGCCCTCTAGGGTGCTCAACGCAAGAAGTTTGCTTTCGATCAAGCCCAATTTTTCGACAAAATAGGCAACTATGATTGGGTACAATTGCCCTTGGCTATCGTTACTGCCATCTACTGCAATTGAAAATACTCTCTTTTTCAGGGCATTCACCGTGCTCTCTTGTGCATGGCACGCCATTTCACAGACAATTGCTGTCATCTTGGTCCTAGAACATGCATAGCGCTTCGCAACGTCCGACTTCAGGAACATTTTGCGCAACAGAGGTCCCCCGTGGTCAGAGGCACGCAGCGGGATGTCAATGCTCCAACAAGAAATCTGTAAATAAGCACTCCGCACGGATGACACCGCTGTCGTCTTGTGCACTGAAGAAGTCTTGGCGATGGTGTTGCTTCTCTTGGCACTGAAGGTAGCTTGAGTGCCTCTTCAACAAAATGTGCGTAGTCAAGTCCGTTCTGCCGCCGTGCGAGATGCTGATGTCATAATTGCAAACTGTGCAAAACACATGATGCTCGCCTATCCACGATGCCACAATACATCCAAACTCAGCAGTATACTGTCTTAGAAAGACTTGAAGATATTTCTTGCGCTCTTTACGTAGTGCCATGGCCAAAGACTATGTTAACGCGGCACTAGACAACGCACAATGCACGCCTCCTAAAAACTGCATTAGACCATGCACCTGATCTGCCAAAGGTAACAAAGAACAGAAAAAAACGCATATGCCTGAAACAAAAGCCAGTATAAGTGTAAAGCTATATAAATTCACTGGAACTTTAAACAGAACACAACCTTAGCGCCACGCATGAGCTGCCCCAGGCAGTGGCAGCGCTACAGCCTCATAAACAGCAAAATGAAAGTAGTTCTGGCAGGTTTAACTACTTCGCTTGGCTGACTATGCTTTTTAGACTCTTCACTGATCCCAATGTCAATTAGTGTCACGCGGTAGGCAGCTTCGGAGTTGTGTGGTCAGACTAGAAAGAGGATTTGGCCAAACATGGGGGCGTTTCTAGGAGATTTCTGTTTTGGTCATACAATCGTACAAAAACATCAGAATCCGAGAGTCTCCCGGATAATTCGGGAGACCTCGCAGGTATGTCCTTATAATGACAGATCTTAGCATGGCATGCATGTATGGCGATTTGTTACCCATGAAGGGAGGGAGGAGGTGATTAACGATTTACACAAATTTCATCTTGTTACAATTCTTCTTGCACTTCACTACCGCCTTATTTCCTTGCTGCGTTGCTGTGGCTGGGAGCATGCACTCTGAGGGGCATATAGTAAGAACAGAAAAAAATGTTTGGTTTAAAGAATCAGATGAGAGATTGTATGAGTCGCTTTACATTCAGTACGTTCCTACTACCCGTCGTTTCTGAGCAAACAGAGTGGAAGGCATGGTTGTTTTTAAAAAAATCTATATTTGTATCTAAATTAGTATGTGGCCTTTAAAATGTGAGAGCATTAGAAAAAAAAAAAAGCTTAGAAAATGGTGAGAATGTTTCCAGCTTGCTTTCTGCGCTCTGTGGCACTGAGTACTGGACAAAGAAAATTGCCTTCTTCACACGCTTGATTTAAAATCATCACCAAAGTGCATGGCCCCCTACGCACATCATGCACCAGACGGAGGTTTCATCCTTGTCTCTCGCTTAGTCCTTTTACACTAGTGAGCAACGAAAGACTAACTCACACGATGTCATTACCACTGACAAATTAGCATACTGGGGCTGCAGCCAAAAGCAGCCCTGCACAGTACGACCCTATTGGACAACCTGAGGCATGAAAATAGCCACTACAATGCTTCACGGCTATGATGAGTGGCCTTGAGGTGGCAGCGGCATAACAACAAGCAAGTTGCTCTCCTTCCTTGCAAAGATTTCAATACTGAAGCAAAATGCATATTTTTACGCTGGCAAGGTATCGCAGCGATGCAGAGCAAAATGCTGTGCATGTTGCATGCTACGAGGTGATGTACGAAAAATCTTGCAGAAGCCAGGAAAAATGACTGAAGTTTAACCATTCTAAACCTGGTTAGGTGAAGCTAAAGCGTCATTTTGCTTTTGCTTTGGTTAGGCTTAGGTTCAGACATGGGCGCACTGAGCACATATAGATATAGTTTTCCAGCGATTAAATTGTCGAGACTATGGAGTCAAGGACGACAACTACGAGAGGGAACACATGATGCTATATCTGCTGTCAAAGGTCAAGAGTCAGAGGCTTAGTGGTGGTACACCATAGGCATGGTTAAGCTATATAGCCAATCTATGATCTTTGGCTCAATAAAATTCAAGCGTCCTGCCACGTTGACCTTTAGTTAATAAGTGGTACAGTGAAGATTTCGCTTCAAAGGAGTTCTAAAAAACCATATTCATGCAAAACAGCCCACAGTGCCTGTTTCAATAAAAAGTTGCAAAGACTGTGCTGAACTTCAGAGATGTACAAACAGTCAATGTAGCATAAAATTGAAATAAGCTGCCTTTGTCTCTCAAGAGCTATGCAAGTATCATTGAAAGCTGACACTGAATTCAAAAGCACCGATGGAAGTTGTTACCATATTTTCACAAATCTAAGCAGCCCTCCTATTTCGCAAAAAAAGTTCTACATGCAAATCTAAGCACCTCCTTTTCGCAAGGAAGAGCGAAAAGCCAAGGCCGCCAAGCGCGCGTTTGCTCACTTTGTCGTCGAACCAGAGCTGTCAAAGTCCTTCGGTGGCACAGCATTTGTGACGCGATCTCAGACTTCACGTGTTGCTGTTTTCAGACAATACATGACCGATGCCAGCGCAAAACACCAAAAACCGGCCGAAAGCAACCCCGATCGTCTTGTCACGTGGGCCTGGTATCGGCAGCACTTGGCAGGTTTTACAATCATCGCGGTTGCACGTTGCTAGGTTTGGTGTCCGTGTCTGTGAGCCATAGCAGAAGTCAGAAGGAGTGTGTAGAGGGCTGCCTACAGCTTGAAGTTTAAGCGAACTGTAGTAGCTTTTGCCGAAGATATTTCCCAGGTTTGTTTGCCAATTAAATTATTTCCTGTGCCCGTCTCATTGATATATCGCTATGGTGGCTAGAAGGGAGAGGTGGCGCGACCGCGCATTCCGCCGCTTGGAGAAAACGCGCCTTCGGTTCATGCCGCCGCCACTGGTCGCCGCTGTGGCGCTGCTGTCAGCTCTTCGATGCATTCTCTCCGGCGCACGCCGGTTCGTTCGTTCTTGTTTGCCTGTAGATGCTGCTTGAGCTGTGGTGCTATTTTTCAATCGGCTTTGCCCTAGCTCAGGTTATCCTGTTTTGTTTGGTGCCTATGTAGTTTTTCTTGCCGAGGTGCTAGTGGGAGTATGTAGTACATGTGCATACTTTTCTGTTTCTCTTGCATTTAGAAACCCCCCGCTAAAAAAAAAAAAAAAAAAAAAAATGAAAGAATCGTTGTCAGGCAAAATTACCTTCAATTGCTAAACAAAAAAATTAATGAAAGCATCGTTGTCAGGCAAAAGGCCAGTCAATTGCTAAAAAAAATTAATGAAAGCATCGTTGTCAGGCTAAAGGCCAGTCAATTGCTAAAAAAAAATTAGTGAGAGCATCGTTGTCAGGCAAACGGCCAGTCAATTGCTAAAAAAAAATTAATGAAAGCATCGTTGTCAGGCAAAGGCCAGTCAATTGCTAAAAAAATTAATGAAAGCATTGTTGTGAGGCAAAAGGCCAGTCAATTGTTAAAAAACATAATGAGAGCATCGTTGTCAGGCAAAAGGCCAGTGAATTGCTAAAAAAAATTAATGAAAGCATTGTTGTCAGGCAAAAGGCCAGTCAACTGTTAAAAAAAAAATAATGAGAGCATCGTTGTCAGGCAAAAGGCCAGTGAATTGCTAAAAAAAAATTAATGAAAGCATTGTTGTCAGGCAAAAGGCCAGTCAATTGTTAAAAAAAATTAATGAAAGCATCGTTGTCAGGCAAAGGCCAGTCAATTGCTAAAAAAATTAATGAAAGCATTGTTGTCAGGCAAAAGGCCAGTCAATTGCTAAAACATAATAATGAAAGCACGGTTGTGACGCAAAATGCCAATCAATAACTAAAAAAAATAATGAAGCATTAATGTCAGGCAAAAGGCCAGTCAATTGCTAAAAAAAAAAAGATTAGTGACAGCATCATCCATGACCAGCTTCTTATGTGCGAGACCTGAGTGAGGCAAATGAAGTTCTCAAAGACTGTGGCATCGAACACACATCTGTCATCACTCAGGCCAGTTATTCAAGGCTGATATTTTATATCGCTGGATATGTGGCGAAGAAATGCATCGCTGGCACCAAATGTGAAGACTGATGCAGACAACTCCTCAGTCTCAAGAACGGAACTGAGCGTGTCTTAATTACCAGTTGAAAGTCAGCGCTCGTTGTGTCGTCTTCTAATCTTGTGCTCCCGTCCACGTTCCGCGCTGTTACCTCAAGATGCATAACCAACATATGCCCAAGCTGCTATTCTAGTTAATTACCAGTGCAGTTGACATAGGCGGTCTTATGTTTCCATCAACCAATCTAAACGCCCCTGTGACATCCCATGAAAACACCTTTACTCGCTGTTTTAGTGCGTGTGAAATCCGAAGAGACAGCCTTATTGACTTGGTATCCATTCTCCAAATGACCAAACTGCAGCTGGTTGGTTGTCACGGACATATTAAATTTGTGACAAAGTGATCAAGTTCTATGTTCTTAGCAGACTACACCTGAAGACGCAGAATTCATTTTCAAAAGAAAGGCAAGGGAGAATGAAACTGTTGAAACTGAGGTGGGTTGTTTAATTTGCTATTTGGTTGTGAGCAGTTGTGTCTGGAAATTGTGTTTATTCTACCTGTATTACATGTATATTTGAGGCCATCAACAGCAACCTCAACATTGTGATATTTCACTTTTCTTTCCAGCATTCTTGCCCTTAAGTGCAATAAACAAAACTTTGCTTATCCATGAGAGGTTTTTGTGAATAAAACTGCAATTTGTTCCTTCTGTACTTATAATACCGTTTCACATCGCATGTTGCACGTTCTGGCTATCATCTGGCTAAAAATTGCACTTTCCCACTTTAGACGCACCGGAAATTCGCAGACAACAAAGAATAGAAATTAGCCTGATGCCTGCGTACTGTACGACGTAACCGCACGTTAAATAATCGCTTGTCATCTGCATTCTCTGTAATCTTCGACTGCAACGCCCCTCAGCCCGAGTCGCTTTGGCTTTTTTAAAACTCACGACACCAAACCAAAATATTTAGCTTTATAACTTCGACCACTGTGCCCATCGGGAAATGATGTAATGCATCTTCAGACCAAAACTTCTTCATTTCAGCAGCATTTAGTAGCACGACAAGCAAAACAACCGGCACAGCCGCATCGCCCGCTTTCACGGTGCCAAAGAGCATATTAGCAGTCGACGTCACTCCTGAC
The DNA here is from genome assembly GCF_055883805.1 of Amblyomma maculatum. Lineage (NCBI taxonomy): Eukaryota > Metazoa > Arthropoda > Arachnida > Ixodida > Ixodidae > Amblyomma > Amblyomma maculatum. The sequence continues at coordinate 185,949,977 of NC_139346.1, forward strand.
TTGCCTATTTTGCTTACCTGGTTAAAATATTTCAAGTGGTAACAATAATTTTAACATTTTGTTGGTATGACTGCGCTGCAATCGCACCAAAGTTTACCCCAACCACGGCCCGTCTCGAAGGGGAGCGCGCGCTCTCCCTCGAGACCGGCCGTGCCCCAGCGCGAGCCGAGCATGCATCGAAGTGCTGAGAGCAGCGCCACCTACGAGAGGCATGAAATGTAGGAGCGGCGCTCGCGGCCAGCTCGCGTCACCTAACCTTTCTAGCCACCATAATATCGCCACGAAAAGAAGTGTAGAAAGGGGAGGCTTTATTTTAGATTTTTCAAATCTAAGCAGCCTTCCCCACTTTGGGCATCACAATCGCAAAAAAAGAAAGGGGGGTGCTTATAATTGAATCAATAGTAATTACTGAATCTCCATGACCGACCAAATACCAAAAAGCAATCACTTTCTACAACTTTGAAGCTGACATAACACACAGTACACACTTAAGGACAAAAGACTCTAGCATACATGAAGTATGACTGCACATAAGTGCAACACAGGGTGCTTAAACTAGATACACAATCTGAAAACAGAGCAAAAGTGATATTTCTATTCAGCCATCGCCAGACAGCGAGGCCACGTGTGTCTGCTTTTGGTATGCCTTGAGGACTTTTGGCTTAAACAGTATGTCTGCACGCTTGTGGAAAATGGCTGTAGAAAACGGCGACAGTTTAGAAAGCTTTTCTTTCCCTCACGTCTTGCCCTCGCACTGCATTGTCGCACCTTTGTGAACACATGCTAGAAGGCCCAGCTCAAACAAAATAACTCTACACTACTACTAATCGAGTGAGAAGCAAGGCTTCACTGAATTCGATAATTCTGCTTCACGTGACTCTTCGAGAATAACTGAAACAAAGTGACCAAATGTAAAAATGCACAGTTTTACGGCTATGGCATGTGCAGAGTTAAACCTTCAACGGAAGAGAACGACTCTAGATCTCAGAATTTACAAGTTTCCAGAATGCTTTAAGCCACTGTCGCTCTACTGGTCAAATAAAGCCCTCTGTGCTTTCTTCAGGTTTCTGACTAAGCCTGTATGTTGTGTGCAGTAAGGCCCTTGATTTTGGCCTGATATCACCAAATGGCCCAAGCAGACTGTAAACAGATTATTAAAAAATTCCAACTCCTCAGTAAGACAAATGGCCACGTACCACGAGCTATCCCCTTAAAATCCGAATGATCAAAGAGAGAACACTGCCTGACCTTGGCAGTCGTGTCGCCTCGGTGCAGAGTGTACAGGTGCTGGACGCTGCCGAAGGTGGGTCCCCCCGGGTGGGGCAGCAGGTGGAAAAGGTGAAAGTTATGTCCCAGCCGGTCGGCTGTGAACAGCAACACTCCGCTGGGATCGAAGTGCAGGGCGGACAGGGGCTCCCCGTGGTGCGCCTGGAAGTGGGCCACCAATCCATCGGGTTCGGCGTCCTCTTCCGTGCTGAAGGACGAGCCGCGGGCCACACTGAGCACATCCACCACTGACACCACGCCGGGGCAGGTAGCCAACGAAGCACCAGTACTGCCCGATGCACCACTAAGGCTTCCCCCTAGTCGGTGGCAATCCTTCTTGGTTGAGGTGCTAGCTGAAGGTGCTTTGTGACCAGTCAGGCTCGATGCCACCGTCTCACCAAACAAGGACAGACCCTTGCCCAGCGTCTATAAAGCAAGGTATAGGATGAGGGCAATGGTAGTCTCGCTATAATGAAATTAGCCGTTACAGCCAGACCAGACATTACAAAAGTTTGAAAGGTAAAAAAAGATCACAGAGAAAGCTCTGCATGATTCCTGCCTACTATGACATTCCATCAAACCAAAGAATACCTTTACATTAAGATGTGCCTAATCTGAATTGCTAAACCACTATTTTTCATACCGAAAGCCATGCTACTGAAAGATATGTATAAGGATCAAACTATGGAAGCCCCACAAAACTTACGAAAGATAACCGTTGAATTACCTGTTAAACAAAAATAACCAAAGTATATTAACAATGCTCTTGCGTAGCCAGTTCATAAATTAATAATGCCGGGCAGACCAGAAGCAACATGTCAAATACAAAAAAAAAAAAAAAAGAAACGAAAACGGAATGATCATCACAATAGTACAACATATGAGAACAACTAAATCACAAAAGAGAAGTCAAAAGCTATGTCTCATGAAAGCAATGTAAAGTTTTTTCAGCCCCTGACTGATGTGAGCGAAGTGCCGAAGCAGTTCAGTGGGCCTACCTTGGCAGCATGTATGACTGTTGCAGTGTAGGACTGGGTGCCTTCACCGGCAACTCCGCCTCTTGTCTGGTGCACTGGAAAAAGCTGCAACAATTCACAGAGAAGCTTGACTTAAGCAACAGGGCACTGCTGCACGTGTGAACACCTTCACTTCAATAATCGTTACGATAATAAGATAATTAATGGCAGTTAAAAGTAACAAACTTTTCTGGCCCTGAAGCTTGAAATGCCCTCCACACGTGAAACTGAAGCACCTACCACATTTACGCTGACAAGGTTTTACGTTGGTGTCATTACCACACTGAGCTAACTGAACAATGTCCAAGTGCTTCAGGGAGGAATGTAAGCATGGCAATGGCTGTGGTAGGTTGCCGTCAACATCGAAAAACTGAAAAATAAATTACAAGTCTGTCAAAAGCTGGGCTTTTCTTGGAAATGCTGTGTACTTACAAAAGCTAATGTAGACTCTACCTTCCAGCAAATAGCATTATCATTTGTTCATTGTATGGCAGACAACTCTGAATGTGAGGGTTCTAACAAATGCTTCAAAGCTGTTTTCTTGCTGTTATTCAAGGACAACAAGAAAGCCCCATGTGCATGAAAATCCCACTACTTTGGTGAACAAAAGTTAAATTAAAGAAAAAACAAAAAGAATTACAAAGCCACAAAGTAAACAAAAGTATCAATGGGGAGGGGGAGGAAAGATTGTTTTCAGACAGGATTTGATATACTTGGCAGGATCATGACTGGAATGCCACATGACAAAGATGTTTTGTATCACCAATGAAAAAAAAAAGAGAGATGAAGAGAGCTTTAGCATTTCGTTCAAGCGCTCGACCAGTACGGAAGCAAGCAAGGGCAATATAATTTCCCAGTAGCCCCTGCCAATGTTACACATTAAAACTCTTCTCTCGCACCCGCACATAATGGATTCTGTGCCTTCAAGGCAAATTGCGATGCTGTACGCTCTGTATAGACAAACGGTTGGCAAAGGCTTATTTACTTTTCGCAGACACAATGCGGAAAGAAGAACACTTAATATGAACCATTAAACATATGCAAAATGCAAACTCTTGTAAAGCTGCAACATAACTGAATAAGTTTGTACACCCAGGCAAAACCAGTGCTGAGCAACAGGTGGCTTACTCTGCATTGTTCAATCAAGCGCATTCTGCTCTTAAGCATCGTAAGCTTTTTCTGAAGAGTGAAAGTAACGAGCAGCCTCCATCCAAAAGCAAAACTGGTGCACCAAGCTGCTGAGGATATCGTGCTTAACTGAAAAGTTCATCTTTTGAGTCCTCCTGATGTGCCCTTACGTCATTATCAATTAACAAAAAGCAATATGATATTTCAGGAAGGTCCATTTAGTAAGCAAGCAGGTATACATGGCACCGTCAAGTTTGTCTTAAAAGGAGTCGACCTTGACCTCAGGACCAAGAGCTGCAATATTAGTAAGGTCAAGCATGGCCTTCTCATCAAACATTTTTGCATGAGCGTGACAAACCGCCCACAAAGTTAGGCCTTTTTTTATAAATATACTCTATAAGGCATCCAGCAAGCAATTCTCACAAATTTTGGCTCACCGCTTTGTCCGCGAATGCCAGCCATCGAGTATGCAGCGCAATTGGGTTGACGTTTGGCCCCGACACAGGAAAGCAACCTGCAGGATTCCAGAGTTGTGGCAAAAATGTTTTTTAAAAATTCAAGACTAAGGTAGTGGTATCATAACGATGCACTTAACAGCATAATTAAACAAAAAATTGTGGCTAAAAGAAAATGGCAAAAAGGAAACAAATAACGAAGACGTACCAGTAATACAAAAGCATTCCTTAAACGTGCAAGCATTGTATACAGAAATCTTGTCTTGGAAGGTGACGGCCAGGACCCTGCAAGCAAAGAAAAAAACGTAGAAACAGTAATGGTAAGTGACAGAGTTCACACAGCACTAAAAAAGCGTGGAATGTAGCCTATATCAACCATCTGTCAAACTACTGCACTTGTGCCTGCTGCCATTAAGTCAATCGCATACAAAAATTCTCATCTGTACATTCCTAGAATACACTGCGTTATTTTGATCCCCCAAACTTGTGGAATGCTAACAAATTAGGGCAGGTTCAAAAAAGGGCTACCCGATTTACTTTCATTGATATGAGAGAGGTTTTTCACATTTTCGTTTATCTTATCTGAAGGGTGACACAGCATTCCTCATATTGTTGCACTGCTCTGCTGCGGTGGCTCAGTGGTTACGGCCGAGGACACGGGATTAAATCCCGGCCACAGCGGCCACTTTTTAATGGAGGCAAAAAGCAAGATGCCCATGCACTGTGCGATGTCAGTGGATGTTAAAGAACCCCAGGTGGTCGAAATTTCTGGAGCCCTCCCCATATCCTGACTCGCTCTGGTATGTTAAACCCCATAAAACATAAAACATACAGTTGAACTGAACATTTATATTTTTGGCACATGCTATTTAAATCCCCATGATTTGAAATACTCAGCAACTATTTTAGAGATCTAAATCATCACCACTGAAAGCTGCTATTAACTAAACATTTCACCCTTCAGTCATCTAGTGACTTGTGCACATATAGCCTTTTCTATGTTCTAAAGAAATTGGAAACTCCCTTCCTGGCCCTGCTTTTTGCTCCTCCTTTGAAAATACTTTTTCGATAAGTTCTGCAATTTGTAGCTGACATATCCTTTACTGCAGCAGCATTAAGGTTGCCATGAATGCGCAAACTGTCCAGCGGCAGCATGAGACCTCCGCCTACCAACTGTACAATGTGGAAAGAAGGAAGTCCTCCTCTCCACTTGTAGGGAAGAGACCGGAGTAAGAATGGTTCAGCAAAAATGAGAATGGCTAAGGCTGGCTCGGGAAAAAATGAATCAGAGAAGCGATAAAGAATAAACATATGAAATATGAATATATAATCACAACTGGAATAGATTGCGTGGCAAAGTCAATAAAGTCAGAATCGAAATAAATTGGCAACTGAAAGAGAAATGCTATCACATTTCTTCTGCATCAATCCAAATCATGACCTTCTTTTTTTCTTTTTTGCCATGCTTCGACTGTGTCTGATATGCTGTCAATAGTTAGCATTTGTTTGCTCATTCTTTATCTTGTCCTGCTATAGACTCAAGTGAAGCTTCAAATGCAAAAATAAGCAAACTACTAATCAAATACAGAGGCCGTGAATCACATCTCATTTCATGGTTCCAGAGCACCGCCAACAATAAGCCATTTTCTAAACACGTTTATTTGAATGTTAAGCCAAAGGGCGAAGATAAGCTAGCCACAATGAACGACAAACTTTTCAGGACCAAACCAACTAAACAGCAACACAATTAAAAGGTGGCCACGATATGAAAGAAGGGCTACCTTCTAACAGTAAGTTAAGACAATGTGGCTCCTTTCTTTTAAATATTTTAGATGTAAACAAAAATACCATCTGAAGTCTTGCATACTATGCGTTAGCTAGGTAACCAGGTCTCATCCCTTCCCAGTGCTAAGGCCTCAATCTTAATTTGTGTTGCAGGATTGCTTCTGGCACCAGTAAATCCATTGGCACCTCAGCTTTGTGCAACCAGTCCACTTATGATGTCACCAGCCCTTTTAATTATATCATGAGCAAGGTTGCCTAGCATGAAAGTTATGACTATTCCATGCATCAGTACACAGTGACAATGACCACAACACCATGACTGCAGGCTATATTTTCTCACCATCCCTCCTCCCTATCATCTTTGATAACTTGCACACTGCTACCTGAGGAAAGCCAATTTCCTTCAATACCTTTACAAATATCATAGACTTAATTGCAATTCAATCTATTCCCCTAAGCTGACATTACCTTGCTGGCTACACTGGTACTACTGTCACTCATGGTCACAATACACAGCTTATGTGTTGGAAGGCAATCCCTGGAATGGCTTAGTCTTAAACAACTACGAGCTTGGCCTCACCTTTTGTTGGATCGAATCTCATTGATGGGTTCCTTGAACCTGACGTTATGAACCTGGTCCATGGTCTTCAGGGAGACGATGCTGACAGAACAAAACTGCTGCCCAGGACTGAGGCAATGCGGAAGCAAAGGAAAAGAAAAGAAACAAACAAACATTTCACTAAAATGTGTAAACACCAAAACTGCAGCTTCACTTCAATATCTCTGAATCATAAGCAAAAAATCAATAGCCAGCTAGGAATATAACATCTGTCGGGTATCAATCAACTGCCAGAAAAAACTACAAAAAAAGATAAACAGTTACCTTGAGCTGTCGCAAAGAGCCACGACTGGCCTCTTCGATGCAAACGGGTCATTGCCACAACTGCCTGCGTGGTCAAGAAAAGCAGTATGCAGTCATGCGGCCAGAACTGCAGAGACTGGCGCACAAGAATGCAGTTTGTGATGCTACACAATGCAGGGAAAATAATGCATTATTAGCATGATAATTTGCCAGGAAATCCACAGCTAAATTTGAGAACTGATGGGACTTGAAACATAAATCGACACTTTCCTACTAAAATGCCATAACAGGATTAGTTAGAGCCAGAATTTGTGTAATGATGGCCAAGTTATGATGCATGGGCATTTCTGTACCTTGCTACTGTCCTAATACCACTCGAGTCGTAGCTTGGACGTCACCTGTGGCATAGAGTAATATAACCAACAATAGGGGACACTTGGGCCCTTGCATGGCTGAGACTGGCATTCTATGTCTCCACCAGATGGCATTTCAAATGCTTGGCTAGGTGTGACACTTCTCAACACCCTGTTAAAAAAGGGATGCTAATAATGATCTATTTATCTATTCTGAGATTTTGCTTATCTAATAATTATCACCCAATATCCTTGACCTTGACCAGTTGCAAAATGTTTAGGCGTGTGATTTGCCGAGCCTTGACAGAATTTACGGAATTGAACCACTTCTTTCCTGGTGAGTGATATGGATTTAGGTTTGGTTTATCTAGAACCGCACAAATAGTGACCTCTTGCCATAATTTTTTATCGCAGTTAACAACAAACAAATGGATGCCATTTTTCCAGACTTTGACAAGTTTTGCACACTAAACTCAAAGAAAAACTTCATACTGGTGCAATTAATCTTAATATTATTGACCTTAATAAAGCCTACTTACAAGGTTGATTTCGATATGCTCATGTTAGCAATGAGTACTCCGACGCAATTCCAGTTTCATCTGGTGTCCCGTAAGGACCCGTTTTGGGACCTATATTATTTTTATCTATGTAAATGTAAAAAAATATACAGTTAATGTGGCTGATTCCAAAGTTAGAGTTAAACTATACTGGACAGTTAATTCTGCAGTTGACCAGATTAAGCTCAACTGTAATCTGTCTGCAGAAGATATTGGGGTGTGTTTGGTCCTTAATATCTTAAAAAGAAAACCATTTTGATACATCCATATTGCATAGCTGGCGTAAAACTCCAAAAATCCGGGTCTGTAAGATACCTGGCATCCAGATAAGTAATAACCTAAACCGGAATGAACACATTGATATTGTAGACTGGTGGGCAAGTTGGTATGACATTCTAGGATATTGTAATGCACCTGTACAAACATGAAAGAGGAAGGGATGAGGCACAGCGCTGACTAACAATTGATGATTTTTTACTCAGAGCATCCCAGTTTGAGTACTTACGGGTGCCACTGATAAACCAGAATGATAAAAACGAAAAAAAAACAACAAGAAAAACGAAACAAACAGTCTGGCCATTCACAAGAAATGACTTGAATCCTTGCTCACCCCTGCTTGGAGTCAAATGAATCTGCAGTACCACTGAATAAATAAATAAAATAAATCAATAAAAATCGCAGCTATCTGCAAGGCTGCTGTAGAGTGGTGGTGTCCTTCGCTGCCTCTGCTAAGTGTGCCGAGAGAAAAAGGCTGCCACAGGGGACATCTGAGTGTGTCACCTCTTGTCGGCTCTGTTACTCTGTGCCTGCAGCCTGAACCTTCTCGGTGAAAAACTGCCTCAGACCTTGTGCTACGTATTTCAACAAGCTGAAGAGAAAATCCAGAGAAACACTGTCTGCCAAGCCTCTCTAGCAAAACAAATAAAGATTCTTCAAAAGTATCAAAACTGCAGTTGTTACTTAACCCTTGTGCATTGCACTTCCAGCACAGCTGGTTAAGGAATGGGCAAATGAGGGTATAGGAATGAGGTTTCTGCACATAGGTCCACTCACTGTCTGGTGCTGGCAGAATGTTCAGCGCTCTCACAGGCCCCTGTCTCCAAGACAAAACTTCTTGCGCTTCTCCATTAGCCTGGAAATGGCAAAAATAAATCACAATTTCATGCGTTTTACAGAAATCATGCCGTTCTCAGTGCACACTATAACTGCTTTCATCATCAACTTTACTGAAGAAATAGGTGTAACCGAAGTTAAACAAGCCATACAGTGGACTAGAAAACTCAAACAAATTTTCTACAACACTTCAGTAAAGAAAGAAAAGTGATCTTAAATGCAGGTATTTCTCCAAGCCTTTACATGTCAAAGAAAGAAAAAGCAATTATAGTAAAGTCAAACACACTTACAGTAATACCATCTAGAACAATATTTTGGACATAGCAATGATCTACCGTAGAACCCCAAGCTTCGCTAAGTTTTCCATGGTAAAATAAACAGCTTATAACAATGCTGTCATTGAGCATTATTGATTTAACAATTAAATATGATCACTGGTGGTCAGCCTTAACAGAGACAAAAACATGAGAATGTTGCAACCATGCCAGCCAAACCACACTCACAATGTGAAAGCACGTGTATCAGGAGCTGGTGAAATTGACAAATGGATCGATTTGGTGCCGTGAAGGTGAAAACCCCACGCGACCACGCATAGACATTGTGTGCATCGGGGATGCTTACATGCCGTAGCACTGCGGGGGAGGAGAAAAGACTGAGACATGACGAAGTGTTCTTCTGTGCAGCAATCCATTATTAACACTTCTGAGGGTGTGCCTCACGCAGAAAACGCAAAAGGGCATCGGCACTGATGCATTGCTGCATAGGCCACGTGCGCCATATGTAACTCCATCAGGCAATGAGGTGCAAGCACCGAGCACGGTCTTCTTTTTCCTTTTCACCAACACTGTTCTGTCGGTCCTGCCAGCTGATTGGATTTCCAGTCAATAACTGCTTCCGGAAAGTGGGCTTTATTCAGAATGCCATTAACGCGAAGCTCCCACTGATGTAATGATGACAGCGGCATGCTGACACTTGAAGAATTCTTGCAGTTGACAAATGCAGTCATGAAAAATGAAGATTTCACCGACAAGGCAATCCACTTAGCCATCACTTGTACTGGCAGGGACAAAGAACAGGAACTTATGCAAATGACGTCTTAAAAACGATGGAGTCCCTGCTAAAGGCCCTCATTTGGGTATGTGCACAGACACCTTGCAAGGAGATGTGACGTAAAGCTTTGTTCAATTCAGCGCTTGTTCTGGACCCCAATTCCAAAAAGTTCTGCCGGTGCCAGCACGGGGCAGTTCCAGTTCTGTGGTGCGGGCGCAGCATGTCATTAGCACCAAACACCACTGGTGCGACAATGTTCAAAGGAGCCTTGTCATCTGCTCAGCATTAGCCGTTGGCCTCGTGCTGTCAGTTCTTGTGGTGCATCTGTTTTCATGCTTTATAAGATCATGGACGACAACATTGCTGAAGTCACTATTACGGAGTTTCTGGAGTCCTCCGACAGTGAGTGTGAGAAAGTTAATGCCATGCTTTTCTTTGCAGCTTCAGACAGACCACAATTTACCAAGTACTGCAAAAGCATTGCAGCGAGACATTTCAGTTTTTAATTCAGGAGGCTATTCAGGTTATCTTTTTGACAATAGAGGAACCATTTTCATGGCAAATGATGCTCGACCCGCTGACGACGGGGAAAACTTTGTTAAGTTGAACATCGATGTTCACAGGCATTCGATCAGCAGTGCGCATCATCTGCTAACCCTGCCAGCACGTGCACAACTTTTCTGCACCTCCTCCTCGGAGGGTGCCGTGGTTCTGTGTACCACAGCGGCACCACGGCTACACCTAAATGAATCGCAGACAGTGCTGCAGGGGGCACTACGAATCGAGTGCTTCGGCATAGCGCACCATGAACCGATGCCGGCGGTGCATATAAGTATGGCTGAATCGAACAGAGCTTAAATATGCAATGACCCAGTCAAGGCTGACTGATACAAATGTTTTACTGCAAAGAAATCAACGTCATAAGCTATTTTAAATTAAGTGAAATTTGTTACTTCTTCTGGCTTTGACATAGCCCGGTTATAATAATTACTGGTTATAATCATGATATTTCCTTGGCACTTCAGTATTGTAATAAGTAGGTTTGACTGTATATTTAGGCTAGCAGTGGTATAAAGAAAAAGTAGAAGCTGGTGTCATAAAATGCCACACAAACGAAAATAACGGCAGAACTTGCAGCATAACGTATATGCCTCAATCGTCCATCACTTCTCTTAGAACTTGAGCCTCAATTTGTTTTAGTACAGTACTAATGTGGGTTGGCATGAATAACGGACACATTACCACTTGAGAAACAATTTTGAAATGTTTATCCTTTCCAACCACATGTAGTAAAATAAAAAGTCACTACCTATTAGCTGTAGATGGGCAAGAATTTTACTTCTAGCAGCACCTCACTCTTTCATTACTACACTTGCATCACAGACTGTTTATTACGTACCGACACACACCACACTTGGACTCCATTTACATAACCAACGACAAGTAGAAGCGGGGGGGCAGTTCCATTGTAATCTCTGGTTCCATCTGTCAAAAAAAGAAAGAGAGAAACCTGTGAATCACAACACTGATTTCTAATCCCAAACTCTGTGATAATACAATTGTTCAATAAAGAAAGGCCACCATTCATTTAAACTTTCACTCAGAATGTCAAAATCAAGATGTTAAATATCTGCATCCATTTTTTACATTCGTGATTTTTTTCTTTGTTCTGAAAACACCAATAAAGAAAAATGAATACTATTTGAAAAAGTTTCCTTGGTTAGTAAACAATCCTTAGGTTCAATAATTAACTTCAATTTTAGGTTTGCTGTCATGCACTTTACCTTTTGTCTGCCTCTGTACTTGTCACACTTAGTACAAATATTTTACCAGCAATAGTACTTTTTGTGCAAATCTGCGTGACATACAAATCTGTACTCCCAGATTTAACGGAACAACATGCTCTAAAAAGCAGATTATAAGCTTTTACTATACCAATGAAGTTTTTCACTTGCAAAAAGATGCTAAAGGAAGCCTATGAGGGGCACGTATACACAATGAGCAGACGAGCTGCTTTTGATGTTCTTGGTTGACAGCCTTCCTTGATTGAATGTGTCCACAAAGTGTGGTTTGTGTCTTGCCATGGCATTATATTAACACGTTACACCACTACTACAACAAGCTGTGCTTACCATTCACCTCTGTGTACGCAAACCGCACCCACTGAATGGTTTCTTTTTCTTCTGCTTTTGAAGACTGCGTATAGGCCTGGAACAAGGGAACAAGTTTCAACACTTAGACTAGAACATTAACTCAGTAAATACTGGGTTGCTTGAACCAGTGCCTCCTTACTTTTTGCAATGCCTGCCAAGTATGGCCAATCCAATCGTCCACAACCCTCTCCTGTCCTCCTTTCCACTCTCACCCATTGGCTAGCTTTTGCATCTGCTCTACCTTTGTGGGGGAGAGATACCAGTTGGGTGGCGCCATACGGCGAAAAGCAGGAAAAGCATTTTTCCATAGAGTTCCCGTTTTTTTTCGTGGAGTGTCGTTCTGCATCCCTCATGGTCATCAGGCTGCCTGTCAGGTACAGATGCGTCGTGGAGCGTGCCCTTCATGACACCCCCTATCATGAAGCTGCTGCAAGCGCTGGTTTTAAAGACGGGCATAGAGAGTGGGGTGCAGCGGCATTGGCATCCCTATAAAAGGCTGTGGTGGCTTGTTGGAATCATGTATGTCTTTCTGCTACAAGCCCGAACATTTTGTCAGTGGCAGCGAAGACTCGAGCACAAATATGAAATCGGGGGGGTAAAGGAAGTCGGTAATAAGTTTAGCTATAATGGTTTTCGATTCGGTCAAATTTAGTAAGGAAAATAGAGGAGTGAAATATACAAGGCATGGTAAATCTCCCTGAGAAGGTATTTTTCGAAATTGCCACGCATCAATAGCTTTGAAGTCACAGCTCTACTTTTGCTAGGATAAGCTGTCATCATCATCATAATCATCAGCCTGACTATACCTTCTGTAGGGCGTCATGTGCAAGCTGTCATCATTACGGCGACAAATATTTTTTTCTGTTCGCCATAGCCTACAGCTACGACTGTTTCAAAAAGCAGAAAGTGAACTTCATTCTGGGATGAATGGCACTGCAGCCGATGCCAAAGCACTTACTGGCTGCCAATTAAGTTATTGGCTTAGCATTTCTTTTGTAACTGCTGCATTGGGAGGATTCATTCGTGGTCGGGTCGGGCTGGTTGGTTCAAAATAGTTGAAAAGAACAGCATGAGCTAAACACAGACAAATGAGAGGCAAAGACACAGACAAATGTAGAACCAGCCACACGCGAAGGAAGAACTGTGCAAGCTAGACACTTTTGTGGGCGAAACGTAACAACTTACAACGCTTTACTCGTCTTGCAAAGAACAGCAATAAGCGATGAAAACACCTCAAACAATCCCTCAAGTATGCCAGCAGTGACGGTCAAGTAATAAGCAGAGCGAGCACTGAAGCTATCTATGCAAATGGCAAGAGAGCTGCCGTTCCAACCGATTGGTGTTTGAAAAACCGCCGTGCCCAATAACGAGGTCCACCAGAAGGGGTACGAAACAAGAATAAGGCAAACGCATGGTGTAGGAGTGGGAGCGAGTGATAACCGGAATGCCATCAGTGCAGCGCACCCGGACACAAGCAGCAGTACCCTAGGGTAGCGCCACATTGTGGCAACTAACTGAAGCGAGGTGTACCGACGGCTCCTATTGCGAAGCGGGCGATTCAGCTGGCATTGTAAAAATAGAGGTGGCGCTGCTTGAAGAAATGTTGGCAGCCTGAGAAGCGATATGCATCTGCAGTGAATGGACAATATTACCATTCAGCTAGAGTCTGCGAACCAGATATAGTTCTAATGATGCTGGCAAACAATCAAACAAGAGTTTAAGCCTGTAACTTAAGCCACCTTAGCAATTCTAAGCAGATTTGTACCTAGGCAAAATTGAAATGCAATGGTATAGGTTAATTACTGCACTATTTTGTAGTTTTATCTTCATCCCAATTTAGTATGGTCCAAAACACTTTAGTAGTAGACAAAAATCTTTTCTACTGTTACATATTTTAGGGAATGGGCCAAGCATGTCTGCTTGAATATTTAACAGTGCCATGCCAATCCACTGACTATGGAACTTTAAGATACCCACCTATTAGAAGGTAACAGAAGTATTCAAAACACACTGCAATAAATGCAGTGAAATAACAACAGCTAAGAAATAGCTTCTATATTCCTATTCTTGCAGTATATGCAATAATGAGATAACTACAGTGTGTGCTGATCCCTGTCTGTGATACGTCTGTAGGTGACAGGTCCATCACATAGGATACCAATTGTGTTTGCTGCAATATTTACCTTTACAAAAAGAAAAAGCTATACCACTTATCCTTTGTTGCCTGCCAACAATGCACAAGAAATGTGTAGCCGACAGTGTACACAAATGATAAATGGAGCTCATGTCTATCGATAAGTGCCCCTGTATTTATCAAGAGGTAAGAACACACCAATAAATGCAGGTAAGATCACCAGGCGAAAATGCAATGCCGTTCTGATTAAGCAAAAGCTTGTTATTCTTTGGCAAGTGCTCCATGCTATTGGGCAACTACTCAAAAACACAAGCCCCCTACTGACTTCTGGGATTTGTACTTGGGAACACACATTTGTCTGCATATGCACTTACGGGGCTTGAATACCTGATTTTAAAAATATTTTATGCAGCTATTTTCACCAGCATGCTTCATTATTACGTAAAATGTTTACTTAAATTTCTTTATAGCCATAAATTAACATGTGAGCAAGGCTAAAAATATACAGAAAGCATTTAAAGTTGACTGTTGTTTGTTGTATTCAAGTGGAGGTGCTTCTGAGGCAAGGTGTTCACGAAGCCAATAAAAAAAAAAAAAAAAAAAAAAAAAAAGAAAAGAAAGCAGCAACCTCCCGCACATCAGACGTACTGCATGCAAGACACGGAGCGAACTTCTGTAGCTTTTGCTTTGTGCTCTCCGGGCATGTCGCAAGCTGCATTTTTTTTTTTTTTTTTTCTCTCCCTCATTATCCCCTGCCGCGCTCAAAGTGAGACATTTATCTGTAGTCACTTACTTGAGGAATGACTTCATTGATCAGATCAACAACACTGCCCATATAGGACTTGTCACTGCAAAGCAAACGGACAAGCATTATTTGAAACTAGTTGACTCGGTGGGACCAAGTCGTGTTACTAGGGGTGACTAAGCGGCTCCTATGTGCGCGATGAAGCAATTGCTCATTTGGAATTTTATTGGCCGATAAATGGGAATTTTCTCTCAAATTGTTGCATTTCTTCCCTGCTCGCGGCAAGTACGAATAGCGATGAAAGTGCCTTTGTTGTTAGGGCGCAGACGATGCATGCAAACGAAGGTCAAGTTCTCGTTTGAATGGCACCCCGGAAACAACGGTAAACGATCGCAGTTTCAACACGCGCGCACGCAGAAAAGTTTGCTTGCGGCTCTTTGCGCACGCTTGAACACAGCGTTACCGCCGAGAAAGCAAAGCAGCCTCTAATTTATCTGACCAGTGATTCATACTTTATTAGGGTTAGGCATTACCGGATGTTGCATAAACGGTGAGCAGACAAAGTGAGCCCGAGAGAGCAGCGTGCAGAAAGCAAGGCTCTAGGCTTTACTTCAAGCCTCGCTTCGGCGCCACCAAAACAAGGGGCAAGCTCCGAAACGGGTGATCTTATCGGACTGCGGTGAACGGGAGCGCGCGATCGGCCAATTTCAGTGTCAAGACTGGGTACTGCGTATTTTGGTGTATTGTTCTCTGAGCACCTACTTGATCACGGCCTGTGGTCGCACCACAAGGCCAGATGGCTTGACACCTCGCCTGTGAGACTCCGCTGCCATGTCGCTGGCAAATGAGATCCAATTTTGGCATACGACTGGCTAGTGGTTCACACAAATTCAGAAGAAATATCAAATGACCGTCCGGACAGATGTCTCCATCTTGTTTACAAACATCAGCTGAAGCCTGACGTCATGTGCGGAATCCCAGAACTTAACAGGCCTGGTGAAGAGCGTTTAGCAACAACTACAACTACTTTTATAAATAATAAATATCTTTTTATATTTAATGTTTTTTTTATTTAGATTATTTTATTATACCAAATTATTAATAACTGCTGGAATTTTTTTTATTATTTTGTATATTGCAGGTTATGTCATGTAGCGCCATCTTCTACTATCAGGATTATCGGATGAGGAACGCTTGCGTGCGCATCTTGCGATCGTGCTGAAAGTGTTTGTCGTAGCGTTTTTTGCTTTCTTCGCTCGCTTGCGAAAGCGAAAACTGCTAGTGTTTACTACATGCACAAGCTGCGGAGATAGCCGTCATGTCTGCGTTGGGTGGAGTGATGCCCGCTCCCGGCTGCCAGCAGCTTTCCTCTTGCCTGCTCGTCGTCTCGGCCGAACCGCAGAACATGGAGTAGCCACGTAGTGTTCTACAGTTATGGGTGCCGTGCGTGGTGGGGGGGCCGTGTAGGACGATGAAAGTTGTGCAGTGATCACTCGCCTGCATAAAGCCCCCCTTGTCCACTGCCTGTAAAACCAAGTGCTGCATTGTAGCGTCGCCTCCGGACAACTGTCCCAAGCACAGGAAACGGCCATGGATAGTGCTAGCCTGCTGCAGTTTGCTCCCGACTGCACCCCAAGGTGCAAGTCGTCAGCGCATGCCGACCTTGTCCTTGCATCCATAACGAAAGGCACGGTTCCCGAGATCCAGACGTACTGTCGCTACCTCTGCCACAACTTCTGGTCTGTCACCGACCCGATCGGTCGCACGGCGCTGCACGTAGCCGCGGCACTGGGGAAGGTCAAGCTTGTCAGATGGTTGCTCGAGCAATGTCACGCAGATGTGGACGCTCGCGACCGTGAATCCGGTTGGACGGCGTTGCACCGGGCGGTGTTTTATGGCCAGCTGCACTGCGCCAAGGTACTTCTTCAATACGGCGCGAACATCGGGACATTCGACTTCGAAGGCCTGACGCCCGTAGACCTGGCAATTCGAGACAGACTCCCCTACATCGAATATGCTCCGTCAGATCCGTGCGAAGTGTACGTGTGGGGTTCCAATAAGAACTTTACACTGGGTCTGGCGAGCGAGCAGTCCCCGAAAGATCCCGAGGTCCTTGAATCGTTTCGCCGGGATGACATATCCGTCCAGAAAGTCGAAATGCAGAAGTTCCACTCTGTTTTTTTGACGAACGCCGGCGACGTTTACGTTTGTGGACATGGACTCGGGGGTCGTCTCGGACTAAACTCCGAAAAAACAACGTTGAGCGTGACGCAGCTCCAGCTCGCTAAGGTAGCCAAAGGGAGATGTGTAGACATAGCCTCTGGACAAGACCACACAATTATTCTTATGGAAGACGGACAAGTCCTAACGTGTGGCTTGAACACATATCACCAGCTGGGCCTCATCCCGCCACCTCCTCAGGTTCTGTCTCCTAGGCCCATCTCAATGAAGTTTCTCAAGGAAAAAAAGGCAGTCGGAGTCTGTGCTGCCAGGTATCACAGTGTCATCTACACAGAAGATGGCATCTACACATTTGGCCTCAATGCTGGACAGTTGGGACACCCGAAAGGAGACAGGCTGCAGATCACACCGAGGCAAATCTCTACACTGAGCCATCCTGACATAAGATTCAGCCATGTAGTGTCTTCGGATGGTGCCGTTGTCTGTGCGACAACAAAGGGTGACATATATGTATGTCAGGAGTACAAGTGCCGCAAAATAGCCTCCAAGCAACTTGAGATCAAACAGCTCTGTGTTATTGGAGGCCTGATTGATGAGTCTGTAGATGGTGTCAGCGGTGCTGAAGCAGAGAAGCATTCACTTAAAGTGGTGATGCTGACAAAGTCTGGGAAGGTCTACCTGTGGCAGTCATCAAGCCTTGCTCTGACACGCTGTCTCTTCAATACTCATCTGCAGCCTATAATAGTGGATGTCTGCCTGAGCTCAAAGAACATGGCCTTTGTGTCAAAGAGTGGTGAAGGCTACCTGGGAACGTTGGTGGCAAAAAAAGAACCTAAAAAGGTACCCGAAAGCAGTCCTCAGTCCAAAAAGACAGCCTTACCACCATCTACGAACACTTGCAGTTTGGTGAAGCTCTTAGAATGGAAAGAGTGTGAGCATGTGAACTTGAAGAGGCTTCATTCTGTTAACAGGGCCACAAGGATAACCTGCAGCTGTGGCGGAGAAAGCTTTGCTGTGCTGCAGAGTAACCCCAAAGTGGGGCTTTTGTACGAGCCAAACGTAAAGTACTCAGAATTCCAGAGCCACATGATGCAGCTACTAGAGTCTGCTGACTGTGGGGATGCCGTGCATGACATTGTCGTAAAAGTGAAGGGCAACTCGTACCCTCTGCACCGTTACATTCTCGCCTCCCGCAGTGACTATTTTCAGAAGGTGGCAAATGAAGTAGAGCCCTCTGGTGTGCATGTCATTGAAAACATTGCAGTGAAGGCATTTGAAGAGGTTCTTTGCTTCATCTATACCAACAGCTGCAACATTCTGGAAAGTGACAGCATGCGTGTTGTTGTTGGGCTGTCGAACAAATACAGTCTCGGGAAAAGAATCACGACCACATTTTTGAAAGAGGTGCAAGATGCCTGCAAAAAGCTTGGAGTTCAGTCTCTGAAAGACTGTCTCAACAAAGCGAGCATAAAAAATAACAGTTTGACACTAGGAACTGTGCCACCAATCACCAAGTATCGCTTTTTCAGGAACAAGTTTGAAATGCTATGTGATGTCACTCTGGTATCCAGCGACAATGTGAGCTTTCCTTGCCATCGTTGCATTCTTGTGGCCAGGCTGGAGTATTTTAACAGCATGCTTTCATTTGGCTGGGCTGAGTTTTCGAGGAGCCAGCTGTCTCTTCCCATAACGTCAAAGGTGCTTGAAGTTGTTCTGGAGTTTCTGTACACAGACGATGCGCCCAGGCTGAAGCACTCCAGGGACATTGAATTTCTCTGTCAAGTGCTTGTCTGTGCTGACCAGCTTTTGGCAACTCGGCTGAAACAGATGTGCGAGGCCACACTTGGTGACCTAATGACCTTGAAAAATGTTTCTGACCTCTTGGAGGTTGCCTGCATGTACAATGCAGACCAGCTGAAAACATTGTGCATGCAGTTTATGTGCATCAACCTTCCCGCTGTGCTAGAATGTTCCTTGGATTCTCTGAGTGATGATGCAGCGGAGGACCTTGCCTCTTGCTACAAGGAAATGATACCGGCCATGTCAAGGAGGGTCATAACGCCATACATGAGCAATCCTAGCAAGGCAGACATTGAGAGGATCCAAGAAGATTACGGGCCCTTGTTTGATCATGCTGAGTTTACAGTCTCTAACAACCCTGAAACGAGAAGCAAGGCTAGACGAAAAAGTACTCCGAGGAAGACATCCGAATCTTCTACACCAACGGGCCTTCCTGTTTTGCCCACAAAGTCTACAGAGCAGACCCTGGGGCCTCTCCCGGGTGCAGGTGATTGTACAAAAGAACCTGCAAACACAGCAGCGAAGCCTTCTGTGGTGCCGAAATCATTGCAGCGAATGTCAAGTGAGGGGAGTGCTGCTATTAAGATGCCAGAAAGAAAGACAAGAACACATTCTGAAGGCGCTGCCTCTCCACCACCAGTGTCCTCATTCACATTCCCAAGCCTCAACGAAGTTATGGCCGAGAAAGATGGACCCAAGTCACCCAAAGATGGCAAGCACACTGAAGCTGTGCGGCCAATGGTGAAGCTGTCCCAGAAACAACGCAAGCAAATGAAAAGCACGACTCCTGTGAATGTACTTGCACCTAAGACACCACCGCAGTCCAGCTGTCCGTGGTTTCAGAGCACATCGCAGGGAGTTCAGGCTTCGTCACCTCCAAACACAGGCATAAATGAAGGAGTGTTCCATAACAGTTTTCCATCTGTGTCTTCGCCACCCACTGAGGTGCCAAGGATGATCGACATACTCAGGTTTGAAGAGCAAAAAGTGCAAAACATGGAGAAAGTGAAGCCAAAAGCACTTCACGTCATAAACATTGAAGACAAAGCAATCGAAGAGTTGCTGAAGCTTTACAATGCTGAAGACAACCCTGAGGAAAGGATAATAGCTAGCAGGGTCCTACCAGAAGCGTATGCTGCTCCTGTCTGGAAGAAGCAGCACTAACTTTTGCCAGTGCAAAGCTTGCTAATAGAGAGACATTTGTTGTTCAAAAAATGAACTGTGGATGTGCTGTTCTGCCGCCTTCTGAGGGTCTTAAATTTTCTTTAATGAACTTCTGTGATGAACTAAGTAATTGCCTTTTTCGTTGTTTTGCTGGTGAAACTTTATGAAAGATGAGCCCTTTTATGTGCAAATTGTGCCTAGACTGAAAAATATATATATGAATGGTAACATGAAGTTGAGTTTATGTTGCCACTTATTTTTTTCCCTTGAAGCAACATCAGAACTAACGGTTGTCAACCGTGTGGAAAGAAGAGTAAAGGAGAGTTGTGTGGTTTATCTTGTTTCCTTGCACAGGTCCAAGTATGAGGTTCTAGCCCACACTGCACCAATGCCACCTGGTGCAGCATGACGGTGGTTGAATGTGTCATGTTTGCTCAGAGCTATGGTATATGCAGTTTGAATTGTCTCAGATGCACTTCTCCTTCACTTCACTACATCATAGAGGTTGCTGTGCATTTTCACCTCTTGCTCCAGCAGAATGACTTCTTGGGCCACTCTCACACATCACCTCGGAACTGCGTCTTGACTGTCCTGCGTCGCCTGGTGTCGAGCAGCGCTGCGCGGTCGATCAGTTCAATGACGTTGCTGCAGGGCTGTGCAGCGAGTGGATTAGCCCATGTGTCGTCGTCGATTCCACTGAGAATCGGCGAAATTCTTTCTTCGTTCGCCATCGGGTACGGAGATTTGTCAAGCAGAGCATTTTGTCTTGAAGGAAGGCCCTTAAAAACCTCGCACTGTTGAATAGAAGCCAAACTTGTGTCATTTCTGTAAGTCTTTTATGTGTTGTGGGCATTTGGCTTTGTGGTTCTGTTTCTGTACACAAGCCTAAACATCCGATCAAGATTTCATCTGTCCAGGCATCAATGTTTTCTCTCTCTTGTAACTCTTTCTTGTGTGGCTCGAAAAACTCCATTAATATGGGCATGTTTATTTTTCCTTCGCTCAGAATTGGAGCTTGGTAGTCATGGGATCATATCCTGGCTGCTGTGAGCAGATTTCAATGAAGACAACATGAAATGTCTGTGCTGTGCAATGTCACCCCTTGTTGAACTCCATGTGGTCAACATATCTTTCACAACATTGTCATGGTTCTCGTGCAGCTATGGGCCATAATACCTATGTATACCACAAAATGTCTCTTTTTTTTTTTTTCTTTTTTTTTTTTTCAGATTTGCTCCCAAAAATGTGGAATATTACCTGTAAGCATCTGATGCTTCAAGCATTGTTTTTTTATTATTCAGCAAAAATATTTATTAACTGAATTCTTGAGATGTGGTGGCATGTTTTAAGGTCCTTTAAATGGGAACAAACAAATTTAAAAGCAGAATGTCAGGTGTAGGTTAGGCACTAGTTTTTCTAGTCCAAAGGCGTTTATAGCTTTATCATAGTCTCCACTCTGTTTCAGCTCTTATGGAATCAGCACTATGGTAATTTTAAAATTCGCATTGACAGGTTTTTGCAATGGAATTTGAGGTATGTGCAGAAATATTCAAAATTGTTGTGCACCTTGTGGCATGGCAATAGATATAGTTAGGATGCAGGAACTCTATGCCTTGCGATTTCCCCCATCCTCTGCTTCAGCAAGGCCCATTCTTACTCCTTATAACTCGATTTTTAGACACACACTAAATCTTTGGATTCTGGGTACATGTTATGACTACTCTCAGTAGCATCCATTGCCTCTTACTGTTAAGATCAGCATTATCCAGGTGCCACCCATAACACTGCAAGTGCTGCATTGTCCTCACGCGGCAGTGTCGGAGCAGCTATGGGAGGGGGGGTTCAGTGCCATCGGCAGGCGCGTGCATTTTAGAGCGCCGCTTTTTGGCGCCCGTTCCTGGGACTACTGTGCCGGAGTACCCGGGTTCGAACCCGACCTCGGCGGCTGCGTTTCGATGGAGGCAAAACGAAGAGGCGTCCGTGTGCTGTGCCATGCCAGCGCATGTTCAAGATCCCCAGGTGGTCTAAATTACTCGGTAGCCCTTCACTACGGCTCCTCTTTCCTTCCACTTTCACTCCCACCTTCCTCCCTTCCCTTGCGGCGCGGTTGAGGTTTCCACGGGAAAACAAGCGAGACAGTTACCGCGCCTTTCCCTTCTATAAATCAATCAATCAGGTGTCCATCCAGAAGTGTGATAAATGCTGTGTTTCTCCTTTCTTCTAAAGCAATTCATATTTTTACTAATAAACTTAGAAACCGCGGCAGTTTACGGTAATTATCAAAAAGAGGAGGATAAACATTATTTGAGGAAGTCAGGCAGGCAGGAGCTTCCACGCTAGATGGCCAGGAGCCCTTGAGCTCTGGCGACCTGGGTTGCACGCTCGATGGCCCGCAGTTGGATTACCGGGTCCGAGCTGAGCATAGCGGCCTCCCACTGCTCGCAGGTGGAGAGCTGCTGATCCCGCGGAGGAGGGTCTCGTGGTCATGCCCATAGTATGTGGTGTAAGTTGGCCCTCTGGTGGCATAAGTTACAGTACGGTGTGATCACAAGGAGAAATCAATGAAATAAAGTCCAAACCAGCCTCGTGTTTTATATCAACAGAGCTATCGCTCGACATTCGGTTCAGCAGCGTTGAACCCCTCTAAATATATATTTTTTTCCTTTTTAGGTGTGCCATTGCAGCGTTCATTGTAATTAAGCATATTTCACGTTGCTGCTTTCAAGAAGACATTTTCCAGTTACCTAGCTGTACATATTGTTAGCGCTTTGTGTCTATATCAGCCCTTCTGGGCCATAGACACGTGTTGTTGTTGTTGTTGTGGCTGTAGGAAGGAAAAGAATGCATGGGCCTGCTACTGGCTCTGTAGCTGAGCCACCTCCGCTGCCTCGTGCAGACAGAAGAGAAAATAGAGAAGAAAAGGGAGAGAAAGACGCGCGCCGCAACAATAGCCGTCGTCCACCACCGAAACAGTGGCGGGTGCAATGACGGCCTACAACAGACAAAAAGTTTGTGGCAGGCCAGCCCCAGCTACAAGCGGCGGCGACCCACCCGTCCCAGCCCCATCAGGGGAGTACCAGAAGTCGACTGGGAAGATACCTTATCCGACGGTCTGCCGTTTTACGCAGCCAGCCGGAACCAGAAAATACGACGAAACACCAGGATGTCAGGCTGGGCAACGCAAGACCATCATATTGCGATCAATTTTCGCCATAGCTTGTTCCACTGAGGGTGCGGCTTCGAAGGTCTTTGTCTCGCTTTGAAAAATAACCGATGGAAATTCTTCATTCATCGTAAATACCACGACTTCACTACGCGAGGTTAAAGCGCCGTAAAGGTAAAGCTTGGAGGTCAAGTTGGAACTTAAGCCACGACTACCTTGGGTAGCTATATTCTCACCAAAGGTCAAGGTCAAAGATCAATTTACGTGGGAGTGCGTGAGCAGCTGCGTGGCGAGACACATGATTGCTAACGTCAGTCTCGAGTATATATAGTGTTCCTGTATATGCTCCCGCATATACAGGAACACTAGTATAGAGGCGTTCCGCGCGGCTCGGTAGGAGCTATCGCTTCACACTAGGCTTAACCGAAGCAAGACCACAGCCAATTTCGGCACGGATGGTGGATGCACAGAAACTTAAGGCGTCCATCAAGGCTCCCACGAACGGTGGAATCTGAAAATGTGCATTCTCGCCGGTTGGTACATACCTTGAGGCGTAGTTGCAGACAAAACGCAAAAGACACCCGTGTGATGGACGATGTCAGTGCACGTCAAAAAGCTCCAGGAAGTATGAATTAGCCCGGAGCGCTCCACTGAGGCTACCCTCGCAGCTCATGCGTCTCTTCATTCAGTTAAGCGCTATAATTTACAATTCGTTAAAACAGTGGCAATAACTTTGAACCAGAGCATCTTTCGAATAATTTTCATTATTTTGTCCACACATCTCAACTCGCTGATAGTAATCTGCCTTCTGTGTCTAATGGACATGGAATTACCATGCTGCAAGCAATTTAAGGCAGTTTGTATAGCCGTAGCCACTGAGGTCGCCAGCTTGACATGAGGTAGACAGTACATTGGTCGATTCATTCATTCGTTCAATCACTGATTCATTGATTCATTTACTCAATCATACACGGCCCTTCAATGACATTTGAAAAAATCAAATTATCTCGTAAGTTTGCTTCGCCGCATGTTTAACTATATTGCAGAGAAGTGACCTTTGCAGTGCGCAAATTTCTAAGTCGATGCTAAGTATACCGTCTGTCATTTCTCAAGCGTGGCAAAAGCTAGGTGCTCGTATATGACGCGTTTTGTGCACAGATATATGCTGCTTTGTTTCTTTCGTTTGTTTCTTCCTTCCTGTGTTCCCTCTCGTGCACTCCGTTCCAAAATTCTCTTATATGAGCCCGATGTGCCCAAGTAATGATGGGAAAGCACTTATATTGTTGTGAGTACGCCTAAGGAATCTAAATATTATACTGTTTGCGGTGTTCTCGCTTATAAGTTTTCTCTAGAGAAACACCAATAAAGTAGAATCCAGAAGCAAGAACTAATTCACTCTCTGAAACTCTCAGTGTTATATATCTTTTTCTAACCAAATATCGCTCTGAAGAGGTCAAGAGTCATCGAAAACAAGAAGAGTATAGAGAGAAGATCTCTTCTTCTTTTTAATTTTGGGATATTGCTTAATGGAAGGTTCGGAGCGCAATAATTTATTGGCTGAAAGATAATTGATTATAAAGTAGAAGAAAAAGAATCAGCCGCCGCCGCCATTGCTCGCCAGCAGAGATATAAAGCACAAAACAACAAAGGAGGCCATGCGTGACGCCATGCTGAGTCTTGCTGTGTTTTCCGTGCTATTTGCTCGCATTCAGATAAAAAAAAATGATTGAACAGACGTTTGATTTGCCCACCTGCCTACATCCAAATTTTACTTCATTAAGCGATACTGCACTGCCAAAACTTCTTGCGAACGGCAGCATCAACTTAGCTACAGTCGACAAAACCCTCGTTGCTTCTCCGGCGCATTCTTTAATACGCTGCTCAAATACGTGTCCTGGAAATTTAATATTGCTTCCGGGTGTAAAACACGTCTGCGATGTCATTACGCTACGTCAGCCGCCGCAAAATGCTTTCGAGTCCAGCGTGGGCTAGGCTCAACCTGTTACTGCGCCCGGCGTTCGGCCTCGATCGTTGTCTTTCTATATTACGTTGTACAAATGCGCGTACACGAAGGCCCTGAGCTTGGTATTGTTTCTTTTCTTAAATATAGGACCAGTGCCTAATAAACAGTGCGCTCCGATGGACCTTCACAATTCCCAATACAGTGCGTGGACTACTGTTCCCATCCTGTTGCCATCCTCTGTCTGGACGTTTAGTAGTGGCTGATGTATCTCGTTAACGTGTAAACAACCATGTAGCAGATTGTTATTGACTAAAACTCCCAACCACGTGAATTTGCCGGCGAAACGCGACGTGTCAACGACGTGATTCCGTGGGAGCTAATCCTCCTCAGATATGTAGCTCTTGTCGCAGTCATATCGTGGTTCCACTTCGTCAAAATCGATACATTAGCAGATACAGCTACCTGCCTAGTCACGTCACAGATATCTGTCTTATACCCGGACGCAATGTCGAGCTCCTTCACGTACGTGTATTCGAGCAACATTTTGTGGGATGCGAAATTTTTGTAGCAAAGCCATTGTCCTCTCTAATGCTGCATTTCGATTCTTTTTCTTTCCGTAATACTTGACGGGAAGTATTTCACGTTGTTTTTTGTTTGCCATGTCATGGATGGGCTCAGTAGTGAGACAGGCATCAACCTTTGGAGCTTATTCAGAGTCTGTACCAGTTTCTAGCATTGGAGAAAAGTTGGTTTTTACTTATCTATGTTTTGTGAAGGACGGATGGAGGGCGGGGGGGGGGGGGGGGGGGGACGAGGTTTTAGTGACTTTGTTTACTGCTTCTGAACATTTTGAATGAAAAAAAAAAAGTGGCAATGATTACGGTACTTCCTAATGTGAAATTTGAGCGCAGCTCGTCAGCCGCTTGATCTTTTCGATAAATTGAGGCGGAGAATTCGAGCAAGACAATTACAATGTACAATTACAGACAACTGGTTACGAGGGACAACGGCGACGACCGACGACGACGCGTAACCGAGGAACAGGCGCCATACTGGCGCCAAAGAGCTTAATGCTGAAACGATGCCATTCGACACATTTTTTGAAATGCGTTTTCTTTTTTTTTTTTTACCGTGGTGTACTAGGTGTATATATACACAAGCTACATCAAAGTATGATGCTTTTCTCTCTGAGTGTGTGAATTCTCTTTTACTGCACATGTTACTCTGCATTTCGGTGTGGGTGCTCGCATTATTCATGAATTATCTTTTCAGTGTGTACCATACGCGGTCACGTGTTCCACTTGAGCTGTGAAGCGTGCCTTTCATAATTGGTTCACATGAATGGAAAGGCGCAGATCTGTCACACTTGTTTCTGTGGACACCTAAATCGCGCCGTAAGGAAAGGAAGGAAGGTGGGAGTGAAAGTGGAGCTGGTTACAAGGGACAACGCCGACGCCGCGAGAAGAAGGTGAGGGTGGCTGATCCTGGCCCTGATGGGGCTGGGACAGGTAGGTAACCACCGGTTGCGGCGGGGGCTAGCCCGCCACCGAATTTTATTGCGAAATATCGCTTCAGTTGCAAATGGTTGACTGTTTCAATACAGAGATTTAGCTTACCGCAATCCGCCACCGCGCGTTCCACTGCGCATGCCCAGATACCCTTGACGCCGATAGATGGCGCCGCATACTTGATGTCGGCACATAGACCTGCCGCGTCGGGACCAATCAGCTTGTGCGCCCCGCCAACGCGTGGTAAATGGTCACGGTGGCGGATCGCGGATCACGGTAAGATAAATCTCTCTAATCACTACCTTACACTATTTTGATGGCGCCTTATTCGACAATATGGATCGAAAAAAAAGACCGGCATCACAACTAAGGCGGAACTACTTTTCGATGCGCTTCGCATAACCACGGCCGGTTTCGGGGGAGAGCGCGCGCTCTTTCTTACGGCCTTCTCAATCGCCGCGGGAACAATGGGAATGTTTCTCCTTGAGTTGCGCTCTCCGCCACCGCAAGGGGCGCGACCTGCTCACTGTTCGCTCCGCGTCTGCTTCAGCGGCGGCGGGTGGCTTTTGCCTGGTTTCGCGCTGTCGCTCGCGAGTTTCGTGGTTAGTGCAGCCCCGAAATTAAAGAACACAGAACGTAGATGATGCAGCGGCATGTCGTCAACGTACTACACACGTGAACGGTTATAAAAAACACTGTCGTTCAGCAAACGTTCGACAAGCATGGCATACATTGCGGCATGGTAGCTACTTTTGTCCATTTTAGTCCGAATTTTTCCCAAGCCTGTACAAGAATAGGAACAACAACAACAACAACAAAACTGAATGAGAAGTGATCACATCGAAGCTTCTTCAAGGCTAACATGACAGCAACTCGTCTGCTACAGCAAAACCGCCTTTAGCACTAAATGCGAAACCATTCATGTAACACCGAAGATGAAAATAATTTCATAAAAATATAATGTAAATTGCAAAATGCTTGCATGATATAAAAGATTAGTATAACAGTCAAAGTAAACGTTGTAGGGTTGAGTTTTAAATGTTATTACAATTCATATATTAGCCAATGTGTGGTATTATACACATTATTTTAATTTTGCAAATAAACATTGTTTTAATGAAATTTTTACATGATATTAAGCTTGTTATGAAAGCACTAAAAAATGGTTTGATATTCATGACACCACTTGTGCTCGAAGTGGTAAAAAGAGGCCAATAAATGATGAAGGTGATACTCGATGTAATGACTTACAAATGAGTTCACCTGCTATATTGAAAGTATGCAAGAAACTTTAAAGCGTTAAAGAAGGACACTCTCACTGAAGACTCATTTCAAGCCCTATATAGCGACCCATTGAGGCTCTCTTCGGGAAAGTAAGGTTAATGTGCGGAAGGGAATGACATATGCTAGATGCGAGGGCCGTAACAGCTAACGGCACATGACTACATTGTCAAGACAGACGTTTCATCTGAGAGCAAAATCAAGGCACTGAAGGAAGTGATGGCATCTCCTACCATCCCATTTCCCACTGTCACATATTCCGGTTTACCTTACGCCGCTGGATATATCGTTTAGTTAATCAACTTTGGGTGTGACGCTTGCTCTATTCTTCTTGAAACTAGCGAAAGAAGCAGCCCCATGTAGTACGCTCATCTACGAGGACAATATTCTAGTAGACTGCATTATCCGAAACCAGAGCTTGTTGCCCTATTGGACAAGTTTTTTTTTCTTTTTTTTTTAAGGAAACGCTGCCGTGCACCTACTATACACACAAATGTTTTCGAAGTACTTAAGATCCTGATTCAGTCAGCATTTCAGAATTCAACACTGAGTTGCCCGAAAGGAATTGACAACAGCTATGTTATTAGGTCCGCTTCTTTGATATTTGAAACATTTCTCAGAATTCTTCTTCTCAATTAATTATACCAGGAAAGTGACAGAGAACACCGAGAGGCCAACTCCTTATGTGCACAAGCCGTGCAGGAAGATTTTGAGACTGAATTTTCTAGACGCAGGTCGCGTTTTGATGAATTGATGAACATATAGTGCAATGTGTAACTTTGAATGACAATTTTTTTATTGTTTGCCGCTCTTTTCAATTCTGCTTAACTGTTTATGCCGATTTCCTTGATTAAAAGTAGTCGCGAGACTACATATACATCTTCGGTCTTTCAAATGACTGATATGTTTTGAACGAAGCTAGAACAGCCCACTCCACTAGACAAGTGAAATTTTTACTATATGAGTAAATTTTCGTTCTTTACGAAGAATCTGAGACGCGCCATGAATTTTTGCCCGTGCCTGTTCTAATCTAAACGAAAACGGTAGCGGTTGACAGAATCTCCACCCAACAGTTCACCATGCACTCACGTCAGGTCGCGCTACACCACGGTCGCCATCTTGGAAGTAGTTCAGATTCTGCCACCAGGCTACGCCACTAATCCATGACTGAGTAATTGAGTACCCAGCCACCCAGCCCTCTCGACTTGCGCTGCCTGAAGGCTTTTCTTGTGTTGCTGCGCGGACTGAAAAGTTTTTGCGGCTCCACATCAGTGTCCAGGAAGAGAAGGAGGGGGGGGGGGGGGGGGGGGGACTTTTGTCCCCATTCTGCGCAGAGGGAAAACGTAGAAGCACAATACCCTCTCGTATTCTTTTTCTTTCTTTCCTTTCATAACTTCCTGTATTTCATCATTGCTTCTTTTCAAGAAATCTTAATTTACTGTAACATGCTCTGTACAGTTTTTCGTTCTTGTATGTTCATCGTAGATTGCTGTACCAGCAATCGTGGCTTGTGATGGTTTCATGTTGTTGTTTTTTTCTTATTTATTCAGAACGCCTTAGGTTCAGGTATTGTTATTTTTGTAATGGATTTTGTTTTATGTGCTTGTGGAAACTGATGTCATGATGACCGCTACACATATTGTATTTGCTTGTTTTGTATACATGTGCCAAATGCAATTTGCTTCCCCCAGGGAGGAAGGCCCCCGTCAGGCGTCGTGCCTTTTGGCCTCCTTCCTGAAGTGTAAATAATGAAATGCACTTCAAATAAATAAATACTAAAAAAAAAATACCCCTTGATTCAAGGTGTTTGTAGCGCCATCCTCGTAATTTTTCTGAACTGCGACATTTTAGTGCGCATAAAATTTCATAGATGGCGCTATTTACTACATTTATTATACGTGGATCTGTTATTCCACTATTATTTGCTTTTTGTACACTTTGTAGTTGATAATTTTTAGCGGTTGAATAAAGGAACGAAAGCCCGAACCTTCAAGTTATATTCGCCAGAAACAAACAAGCCATGGAGCATTTCAATCATGCTTAAAATACTTTATGCTTCATGCTCGCGCGCTTCAAGTGAACCACGAAACAATTAGCTGAAATCACCCTGACAGTGCACATTCCTCGAGAGTCGCAGAACAAAACCGACGCTTATCCTCTGACAGCAAGGTGTAAAGTTTTTCCACGCGAAATTTCAGCACAGATAAAAGCTTATTACTTGAACAGTTTAGCATTTACTTTTAGCCATTTTACAAAAAACGCTAAGTTTGATCCCAAATAACTTTTACACTAAATGAAGCAGACAGATGATATTTTCAGGAAAAAGCGAACTATGTACGTGCTCCAATTGCGCAAAAAATCTCCGCAGCAGAATGCATATCTTGAAAGTTATTGTATGTATAATTACCTGTTTTATACACTTTTCACAGGCACGTGGCTAATAAACTATGCAATACACAGTAATAAAAATGCTTAACTTTGTTCATTAACATCTAATCTGAAAACAACTAGAACGGTTTTTTTCTAGGTGCAAAAGAGTTTGCACAATTTTGCTTTTCCCGAGACAAGTAGAGCTGAAAAGCCGTTTTTTACCTTTGTGTTTTCCTTTACAGCTTAAACATCGTTGCAGCTATTTATAAACCAAATGCACCACTAGAAAGGAGAGGAAATAAACTTTACAAATATATTAAAGTTGCATTTATAAACTAAACGAGTGAGGCGCAGTGGGCGTATGAATATCACCAAAAATGTCGTCTCTTCCCCGCTGGAGTGGGACCGCCACCTTAAAACATTCAAAGGCACATTGCATAGCCTGGTAAATTTAGTTTTGTAGAAAACTTAGAGGTAAAAAATGTTGAAGTGTTCCCGAAGTTTTATCCGACCGTGCAAGGCCGCAGTGACGAAGGAGAGCGCGCGTGAGCGGATTGTTGACTGTATTTTATTCCTCGTACACGATAAATATTCGATGTTGATTACGGATTTTGTAGAAACCATAAGGGGCGAAATGTCAGGACCTGCCGGTTGCAACTGACGCGGGCGAAGCTAAAAGCGAGCGCGCGTTTCCCTTGCGCGTGAACGGCTGTAGCGGAGGAGTAGCGGTGGGGCGGTGGCGACCTCACCGAGGCGCGGCGGGCGGTCGAAACAGACCCTATTGGAGAGGCCGTAAGAGAAGAGAAGCGCTCTCTCCCTCGAGACCGGCCGTGGCATAACTCACGAAGAAAAATCTCACACTGATAGAAAAAAAAAAAAAAAGAATAAACAGTGCGGTGATCGCCGTCACTGCAGCAACAACAATGATTCCAACTCGCGCTAGAAGAGAGCAGCTAAATGGTAGAGGCAGTTGCTACCACGTATAATTTGCGTCATACCTTTTACAAGTCGTGTTCTGGAGACACATCTCAGTGACTGAAGCCTGGGTATAGTCGATTATATTCGATTCATTGGTTAATCGAATGCTAAAGACATCAGAATTTCGCGTTATAATTTAATTAGAGAACAGTTTGGCGCCTTTGAAGTGCTGCAACGTGATCTATCTGGATACCTGGATCTATACTTGACGATTTCTCCTCAGCTTGTATGCATGAAGACGTAAAATCTGGGATGAGTTGGCGCAGCAAAAAATCAGGAGCAATCCTCTTGCAAATTTTACGCGAAAAGGCACTCGACAGTCAGTCTACATACAAACGTAACACACCGTGGGCGATATATTTCGTTTGCCTTGGCACCGAGGACGAATATGCAATTTTCAAAGCAGGTTAAAAGATGAAATTTTACAATTCAGGCGTGCCGTTGATCGAAAGTGCATCTGCAGCGCTAAAACCACAAGACCACAAGAAAAAAAAAAAAAAAAAAAAGCCCAAGCGATTTAACTCGCGGCTTCTTTTCTTCAACACCCTTACTTTAGTTTTGCGGTATTAGGAACACGACGGTATATATTTCTAAACTGGCAACGGAAGTGCCAGGGAACAGCGCAGTAGTAAATTTCACAGACCACTAAATATTTTAGCGATGAGAGATGTCACGCAGTTCGATTGTATAAAGCAACCGATCAGCTTTATCGTTTCCTGCACCTTATGGCAGTTGAGTCGATGGATAAACGACGCTTCCCTTAACTTCGTTCGGTGGTTCTACCCGCGATACATTGCCATCACTTTTATACATTTTCGTTAAGAAAAAAAAAAAGAAAAAGAAGATCTAAAACGTAAGGAACCTGTGAAAGTCCAGCGGGCCATTGCATCAAAAGGCAACAAAAGGGACGGGACAGATGCCGTGTTGCCACAGGCACCGCGACCTCTACGGAGGGTGCGGTGTCTGTGGCAACTGTTGCAACACGGCATCTGGTTTCCGGTGGCTCTGTCAGAGCCGTCGCGCGCCGGTACATACGCGACGGCCTAAACCCGCCTCAAGCCAGAATGGGGTGTCCTCGTCCCTTCCAGGGGAGGTCCGCTTGAGGGGCCTGGCGTCTCAGGCAGCGGACCACCACCCTGTACCCGTAATAACGCGTCGGGTGAGCGCGCGGCCGGGAATTCGATGAGCGGGGAGTCGAACCCACGACCTCCCGATGCTGAGGCGGACGCTTAACCACTAGGCCACAACAACGGTGGGAGCCCAACCGGTTACTAGGCTTTCATATCGGAGCGTTCCCCCTCTCACTAACCACCCTCTCTCACTGGACCGCGATGCGCGCACCCCTCGCAGCGGAAAGGGCGGACCGCGTTTGAATGCGACAAGAGCGCATCATTGACTTTCTGGCGTATCAGACTCATGTAAACCGGCATGATGCGCCAGGAAAGCGCATCACATCAATCCGCCAGACGGATGTAGATTGAAAGGGAGAAATCGGCTAGCACGGTGCATGTATACGGTCCGTCCGATTCACCTATACACTGCCTACACTAGTTCTCTTCGTGGGGCACTTCGCTATTCGTTTCACAAGTGTAGCCTAGCGCCCTGTACACGACGCCGTTCTTTTCACACAAGTGTAGATGTCGTGCAGTCCTAGTTGCGAAAATTTCTACACTCTCTCGACTGACAATGCCGATTGCGTGCAGCCAGTGCCGCAGCAGACGACAACGAGAGGCTCGCGTGACTTCGCCCTTCAGTTGGTCAGTTTCAAACGACGGCAGCGTGTTTGGCGTTATCAACGGCGTAAACACATAATTAATGCCTATCGTTGCAGAAGAGGGCCAACAGCTGGGCTCAGAGGATGGATATATGTACGCTTCGCTCGGTCAACAAAAAGAGAAATTTAAACATGTGCATGTGTTTCTTCATGCGCCGACCCCATGGTAGTATGATACTTTTTTTTTCGTTTTTTTTTTTACTCACCTAGTTTCCTTCTGGCTTTCTTTTTCTCGTTCCTCGTAAATGAGCTTGGTACTAACCATGTTCGTAGTTAGATATCTTGGCATGTTTACTATTCAACGCTTTTAAATACGTTGGCTTTATCCAGCCGTGTTTGCGTCGCCTCTTCTCCCCATCGACCTTTGACAGGTTTTATTCTAGCTATGACCCAGATTTTAAATACCTTGCTTTATTTAGCGGTGGCTCCCAAAACATCAATATTTATACTCTTGCAGAGACGGCACAATCGTATCGGCGATGTTGAGCGACAGTCACCGGGGCTAACCACGTGCCGATCGCCGAACGTCCACGCCGAGTTCCTCTTCGTCATTGCTGTCGGAGTCTACAAGCTCCATAGCAGTTTGTATAACCGTTGGCACCAGGTCGCAGTCCACTTTCTTTTCATTCGTAGCCAAGAGAACACACGGCATGCAATGACAGGCGTGGCAAGCGTGCGCGCGCGTCGCAAACGAAGCAGAAGGCATTCACGAGCTCTGCACTTAAGCATTCGTTTCTATTTGGTGCTAGTGTCGCGCTACGCCTGCACGTTTGAACTGGCGTTGCATGAGTGTAATACTTGCACGGCACTTGTTGTGCACTGCATGAACTAGTGTAGATCGTGCAGGGTGAATCGAACAGACCTGTAAGCAAAGCGGTGCATCGTATTGTGAACGATGGGAAGGCGTGCCAGAGCTCACTTCCGGTCAGATCCGGCCCCCGCTCACGGCATAGCCAGATGGCACGTAGGTTGTCGGCGGACGGGGCGTGCACTGGACGTGTCCTCTTCTCCCGCGAGGAAACAATAGCATTTCTCGCTTAAGCAAGTGCATTTTCAACTCATTCAACAGAAAATGTAAAAGTTGGGCTGCGGCGTTCCGGTTGGCGCAAGCTTCCGAACATCTATGCGCTTCTGATCGCCTCTCGGTTGCTAATTTCGGCCTCTGGCTTATGCGGCTGGTAAGCCGGCACGCCTGTTCTTCTGGCTGGCGTCACATAACCTCTACATCGCTTCTGGCTGTCTCTGCGGCTGCGAATTTCGACCACACATACGTACTCCGATGTTACTTCAGATTTCTGGCTAATCGCGGCCGATAAGCCGGCACGCCTGTCTTTCGGCTAGCGTACGCGAAACGCAAAGCTACCGTGAGATTCAGCACGCTTGGCCTGAGTTCTGAACTACCGGTCTAAGAGAAAATATTTTTTAAAGCTGGTACTGTTCTAACACTTAGCTTTTTCTTCACACCTCCAGTCATTGTTGGAGCTCTCCGTATACGCCTGTTGAAGCATGCACTCTGTTTTGACCTTGTTTTAAAATCCATTAGGCGGTCTACCTTAAATAAATTTCGCTAGCCCGCAAGGGCGCTTCGCTACAAGGTGTCTATATCCGACGGCGCCGTTGTAGAAGTATACGTGTTTAGGTCATGGTGTATAGCATGGCGTGAGCATTCGTCCACGCCGCTAAAATAACAACAAAGAAACGAAATGCTGCGAGTGGAATGGATGACGCAAGTATCGCAAAACCGACAAGACGCGCCTTCAGCGGGAGGCGATCAATTTCGCTCTCGCTCAAAAATGCGACGCCATCGACCTCTCTCTTCTTTTTTTTTTTTTTTTTTTTTTTTTTGCTGTCGCAGTCGGTTGATTACAGTGACCACGTGCTAAAAAGAAAAGAAAAAAAAAGATAAAAGGCAGAATTATGAAGGGAGGGAGGGGGGGGGGGGGGTAGCTTGCAAAACTGTGAACGCGTCCGGTGGTTCTTCAGGCAACATTTATGTTTCTCACGGCAACATCCTGTCCCAATCACTGGAATGCCGGAACAAGTAATCTGAAATGAACGACACTAATGTGCATTGGTTGTCGTGAGCAAAGCATTCGTCTTACGTTTCCGATGCAGTTCGTTGTTCAAAATCTCTTGCACTCTGTGACGCATTGCCAACGGTCTATCTAGCTTTATCGACCATCACCGCTTTTGCCAGCGGACGTATGCACCCATTGAACGATATGCAACAAGAATAGATACAAGCCGAAATCTGTACAATGAGTCATCTGTTCTACCGAGGCAAGTAAAAATAAAAAGAACCCTTTTTATTCGTGTGCGGAAAGAGTGGAAGTCAAGGTTTTATCACACCCTGCTTCCTATACTCATTTTCCACAATTGGGTATTTTCCAGAAGCGCGCCCTTGTCACAATCCCCAAGCGCCACTACAGATTTTCCACGCGGAAACGGTATGCCTAGCATAGCCAATGCAAATGACTATGGCCAATTAGGAACTATTCATGCGAAAATATGCCTGGATCGTGGGTGGCGTGGACAGGTTGCGTGACCACAAGATATGACCCTTGCCGTCTTTCGGGGCAGCTTCACGTGGAGTCACGCTTTTGGCCTGTTGGTTCCAGACGTGACCTCTTTCCCGAGTTTTGCATTGTTCCCCCTTCCATATATCGCTTTGAGAGGTACCACCTGTCGATAGCTCCTCCTCCTCCGCGAGCCTTGCAGATTTATTTCCCTCCCTTTGCCATTCAAGCCTGCGCAGGTCTCTTCCACGTGGTCTGGCCTGGTATGTTCGCTACTGTCGTTTCCGGCGATGGAGTCCGCGATTTGTCATTGATTTTTCTTCTTACCGCTGCGCTAGCTGTCCTGCCAGGGAAGTTATCAGGATACGACGATCGCGTCCTTTGCTTCATCGTCGCATGAAATATTTCGCCTGCACTGTGTTTTATAAGTTAATGCACTCCAGACCTTAAATAAAGCCTGCTTTGTCCTCGCCACATTAGATTTGATTGATTTTTTTGCCAGAATGGCACTGAGAAGACTTAAAACCGGTGCAAAAACGCAAACGCCGGCTCCTGTCCGCGAACTGGCAAAGGTACGATAACAGAGCTCTGCTTTTTTTTTTTTTGTTTTCCGCGAATTTTTGTAAGCGACTTCGTTATAGCATCAGCCAACACATATTTAGCCACAAAACTTCTTGCAGGGTGTAAAAATACCTGACTACAAGTACAATATATTAAATTTTGCTCCCAAGCGTGCACGCAAGCCAAGCGTACGTGCCCGCAACTGTACTTATAAGAGATTGAACTAACTGCTGAAAATACGACGCTCCGCGCTGTCGGCAATCGGTCCGCACGGTGCCGCTCACCATGTGCGGTGCAAAGAGTAGCGCATTCTGCGTCCTCACCACACGGATGCCAACTACGCAGCAGCCAGCCTCAGAACAAGAAAACCACTTTGTGGGGGAAAACGCGTTTATTTCTCAATTAAGCACACAAGTATATACGTCCATGCATACACTATCATTCACATAAAGAACGCGACCACGTGGAAGCTCCGACATAGACCTTGTTCAGACTTCAGTGATGGGGCCGCGCAACCGCCTGGTTGCAGCAGCGAGACTTTTGATGAGTGCTAACATAGCCAGGATGCAGCCCGCCAGCAACAGGAGCGCTCGGGTCAGCTGGATTCTATTGAGGACAGCGCCTTGACTGACCCGCGCGTGGCTGGCTTTGAACTTGGCGGCGGAGTTCAGATGATCCAGGCACAGGAGAAGCATTGCGAAGGCGACCACTACAATCACCGTTGTTTCGAAGGTAGACCAGCAAGAGGACCAGCTTACTCCGGCATCGTGGGGGCGACGACGTTGCGGACTTAACAAGCGGATTCGGACCACAGGCTCTGCATTCATGTCCCGACCTACGGAACTTGGGATGTCACTTTCTCGGCTTCGGGAGATTCCGAACTGTAGAGTCGGCTGCATTTCAGCAGGGCGTTCGCTGTCGAAGCGAGTCTTGCAAGTCTAAGAAGTCTTGAAAGTGCAGGCGCTCTGAAGTAAACGGCAGATTCTGCTCCGCGCTTCAGCTCGGCGTGACAATCGACGGGAAGCCAAGAAACGAAAAGGCTTCCACTCAGTTTCAAGACGCCCAGTGGTTTTGAGTCAGAGGCCACCAACCTCGCTCTTTTATATCTCTTTGCATCGCCCCTTCTATATCGCGGAATGAAGGAAGGCAGTGGTTCCCCTCTCTCCCCTACCACCATTTCAGGTCGATGGAATGCGAGGGCTAAAATAAGGCAAACAGAGTGTATTCTCACTTCTGGGAAATGAGGGCTTTTGTGAACTCAAAGCCAAATGAGCTTAGCTGGAAGGGACAAAGGACGCATATGGGGTTTATCTTCAGATGGCTGTTCGATATGTTCCTGCGCGCACCCATCCAGATTTTCAGAGCCGAGCACAGACGCAGATAACAGCACATTGTAAAAAGCTTATACTTCGTCTCACAAGATATCTGCAGCACTGCGAAAGGCAGAGGATCCCTTGCAATTTGCCCCTAAGTGCCTCTCACCCCTGCACACTACAATAGAAAATTGTGCTCCTACTGTCACCACCGCCAGTTTGGGGGGTGAGAGGCGCGTAGGAGCACAATTGCCTATTGTAGTGCGCGCGATCCTGATTGCACCGGGGTGCCTCTGCCTTTCCCAGTGCTGCAAACATCTTGTGAGACGAAGTATAGTAGACATACGCAAACCATCCAATTACTGAGGGCGTGGAGCAGGAGGTGCTACTCGCACTGAGGCGGCTCTAATCGGGACAGAGACGCGTGTGCTACAACATGGGATACCGGGAAAATTTACGGCTATTATAGGCCTATTCACGGTACTGGCGGACGACCGCATGTCAACTTGAAGTGCACGTTCAAGCCATTGTAGGCGTACAGCGACCTGGTATTCAGTAACCGCACTTTTCACCTAATTTGAGCATTCATGTCTTTATGGTACCTTTCTGCCTCAACAAGCAAAATGAATAGAATCCTGGTCTGAAAGCTGGTAATGATGGTTTACAGGACTTTGCAAATTTCTTTTGGAGCACCAATACAAGGAAGATATCCACTCTGAAAGAAGTAAATTGCGAACACGTTCCTGACCAAAGTATTTTGCAGCAGTGATCGCTTGATAATCGGAGTAATTCCGGCTTTGTAATGAAAATAGCTACAACTTCCTGATTACCACAATGGCACAAATTATGTTGCCCCACGTCGCCGTAAACTTAAGCAACAACTTGAGAAACTCTGTGAGTCAGCTTCTCTTCAAGGCTTGTTTTCCAAAAGAAAGGTCTTGTTTTCAGACACCACTCTCGCGTTATTCGTAGAAACGAGCAAAGGGAAGTCCTCCTTTCTAAGTAAAACCGGGAATGTCTCCAGTCGACTTCCAGATGACTCAGAAATAGGGGTCGGAGGGCTACAATGTTTGAATACCACCTCTTTATATGCGAAATAGAGGATGAATGGTGTGGAGATTGTCTAGCGCCTTGGTCCTCCCGCATGACTGAATTCTGTCCATTCGTCGCGTTGCCTCCCTCCCTGCGACACCTTCGAGACTCGCGAATACGCCGTAAATAGGCGCCTGCTCCTTTTCATTTCAACAAAGACTGTGACTGTGGTCTGGAAACGAGACTTTTGGATTGGGAAACTAGCCTTGCAGGGAAGCTGACACAAGGAATCGTGTGGTGAACAACCACTTGATTTCTTTCAAAATGCATGTGCGGTCTTGACAGCAGCTGTTGCCGACAAATAAAGTTGTTCTCAAGAGCAGCTCCCAGTAACGTTAGCCAAGGTCACTGCTCCCTGGTGATGCATTGTATAAAATAATTGAAGCCGAAATGATTAATAAAAATATTATAATTTTTCGGCGGTAACTTCGATTACGGAAGAAATCTGAAGCAGCGCACGGAAACAGTGACAATAAGCAATTCTAGTCATGTAGTTTGCGTATTTGTTCTTCGTGCCCGTTTTTTTCATGCTGCTTTAAACGTCCATGATGTCAATGGTCAATTTGCTAATACAGATATTTGCAATTGCACTCCTCCTTGAGCGACGATCTAGAGGAAAATTATGTATGCAGGTCCATGTCGTCTTTGCCCGCGCAGTTCGTGTACTGCACGAAAGATAGAAAATTTAAACTTGACAATTGCGTTTTAACGCGTGCACGTTATAAAAACTTTGAGAGCACTGCAGAGATCTGCATTATAGAAGTGCGAAAATATGTGCGTTGGACGCTCTTTAGTAGCTCATGGAGTGTCGTGATTCAGAAGTTTTGAGTAGTTTCTAGTCATGGTAATGATTTCGGTTGACTTACACAAGTCAAGGACTCCGTAGTCATGCACATTGAATCTCCGATCTGTCTGACACATGACAAGTGACTATGACTAAAATATAACGACTCACATGTCGCGACAGACATTTATAGGGCCATTTGTTCAACCTACATCAGCTACACTAGTGTATCAAACATCCTATACCTACAATGGAGTTTTGCTGCACTGGTGTAGGTGGTGTAGGTTAAAAAAAATGGCCCTTATATACCACTTTTCTTTACATACACATTCAGGATTATCCGTCTCATCATAATGTGAAGTCATATCACACGTTGCATTTTGTTTCCACGTTTTGCGGACATGTTTTCGCAAACATAGCCAAGTAAGTATTTCGCCTTAATAACTTGTGGCTATATCATCTTCCAGGCGGTTACAGCGCGGTAACCTCATGCGGCGACACCGTATGTGAAACATGCGAATACCAGAAAATTGCAAGCGTCCCGAGAGACGATGATGGTTAAAGTGCAATCAAATGATATCCGAAAAAAATCACGTTTATAAACAACGTATTCAGAATTTGTTTGTCTTTTTTCTTTGACCAGCCTTGCAGCGGCTAGAGACGAAGTACTTGTGCTAGGTTGAACGCATCTACTCTAGGAAAACTGCATTCCAGTGGTGGGTGGGCTAGAGATGGTTCCGCCTAGCCAGAACAGACAGCAGTGAGTCATCTGTGGACACTCCTTGGGCCCACTTTCGGCATAGCACTTGATGCCCCCGCTGTGGCAGTCTTTTAAAAGCGGTGCCACACATTTTCCGAAATAGTCAACGTCAAGAAATATTATACCCTTTCCAAGAAAAAAATAAAAGCGGACCATTTGCGGAAACCTCAAAGCCTGGCAGTTTGTAATGCATGTTTAGCAGCCAAAGCTACCACTCTCAAATGACCCTGGATTTTTTGTTTTTCGCAAAGAAATTCACTCGAGAGCTTAATCGATGTGAAGTCCAGAAGGTCCCAGACAGCCCCCAAAAAGCCGACGATTCACCAACGCGCGCTTCGAAGTCGCTAGCATGCGTCCAGCATAATTAATCGGAATAAAAAAAGGTAAAAAGAAATGCAGACTCCGACATAAATGGATTCCAAGGAAGGCAGTTTTATCGACGCCTCTGTCCACGTGCTATGTGCATTATTGCTGCATTTCACGTCTCGATTTTCAAAATTCACGTGCGACCGTAGTCTGAGAGAGAAACTTTTACTAGGACAACTTGTCTTGCAAAGAACGTGATTTGTGACTTAGGCGAACAGTGATGCCATATTTGATTTTTCGCAAGTTTAAATTAAGCCAGAAAGGAAAGTAAGCACATTTACACCAACGAATTTAACCACAACTATCGTGGCGGACGAGTTGAATCTAACGTGTGCATCGTTTCTGTTCGCGTTGGCAGATTTGGAAGCCGTAAATCGTGATCCCAAATTGGTCCCTTGAATGCCAACAACACATTAACTAACTCTACCAACACAACTTCTCGTACACCTTTACGTAGTTAACTGGAACCAAAAATAACGCATCCGGCGTTCCGCGATGTGCTGCTCAGCGTAGCGCGCTCCAGCGAGTTCGAGTCGACGTCTCCTGCCGAACGTGCAGCCGCCATTGGACCGCACTGTCCGCAGTTATGTGCACACTGTGGCCGCTTCAAGTCGAAAAAAAGAACAAACTGTACTCCTATATACACGTGGTTTAACGTCACTGCTTTCTCAGGGCAATGCTGTCTGAGCCGGAGTCGTTCGCCCCATCAGTTAATAACTGCTTTTGCGGGCAATGTTTTGTTTTCACAGATGAACTAAATGGCAACTACAACCATTCAAGGGATGTTGGGAAAAAGCGAAGTGCGCGGCTAATATTTCCCACGCCATATTTTCTAGTTCCGCTCGCAGCGTGTCCCGTCAACGTTCATTTTACTGGTACCAAACCGCTGCTGGCGCCACAGAAAACGAAAGTGTAATACATACATACATACATACATACATACATACATACATACATACATACATACATACATACATACATACATACATACATACATACATACATACATACATACATACATACATACATACATACATACATACATACATACATACATACATACATACATACATACATACATACATACATACATACATACATACATACATACATACATACATTTTATTCTCTGGCCAGCGTTTCTTTCTTGGCACGCGAAAGCAATGAATTATTGTGTACACCGCACACAGTTTAGTTAAGTCTTCTGTTGTTATTCGCAATCTTAATACATACATACATACATACATACATACATACATACATACATACATACATACATACATACATACATACATACATACATACATACATACATACATACATACATACATACATACATACATACATACATACATACATACATACATACATACATACATACATACATACATACATACATACATACATACATACATACATACATACATACTTTTTATTCTCTGGCCAGCGTTTCTTTCTTGGCACGCGAAAGCGATGATATATTGTGCTAGCGGACTAGAGCGAGCGATAACTCTGTAGCTTAGCAACTAGGCTTGATGCCGCCGCATAAACTTGGATGAGATAAAATGGGCCATGATATGTTTTTATTCCCGATTTTCTGATATGCTGTTTTTATTCCTTGCTCTTGGTTGCCTCCGTAGAAACATACGACTAGCTTCTACATCGGTGAAAGCATTAACTTATCTCACAACGTATCTCGCATATGCGAGGCCTAAAATATAGCATGCATGCTGTAACATACCTGCGGCCGATAGGCCACGGCAAGAACGGAACGCACGTACACGCTTGGGAATGAGGCAGGTAAGACACGGTGTTTATTGCAACAGAGGGTGGTTATAAGTAATCCAGGGGAGAGAGGGAATGGAAAGGGGACATGGCGAGATAGAAAACTTCACGCTTGCGCAGTGTGTGGCCCGCACTATGAAATAGCACTGTGACACAACATATGCTCAATCTGGGACCCCATCAACCTAATCTTTCAAACACCCTTGAAGCTGTTCAGAATCGCGCTGTCAGGTTTATTTTTCGGACTACTATAACATCAGTGTCGGTGAACTTAAATCACGCGCTAACCTCACTAATATTGCAAAGAAACGTTGCATATTCAGTCTGTCTTTTTCACAAATTATATCAACAATAAATGTTTCAGCATCTTATCAGATATCATCAACAGTCAAGCAACGCCAGTCACCCAAAAGCCGTCCATCCACCCTTCTGCGTGCAGGCCGCTCGGGACAGGAATAATCTCCCTGCACACGCTGTGCATCACTACGACCCACAGCGTTTCACAGTTTCAGAACGCCAATGAACACACCTCACTTGAGCATTATGCCCATACCTCATGTAATACCCCCCCCCCCCCTCCCCCCGTTCAATCCACATTTGAGGTACTGTACCGAATCTGTCTACATCATCGATGACACGGAAATTCGGAGGCCCACCTATCGTGGCTCTAAAGTAGCCTTTTGGAACCTATAGCTAATAATGAGTTTTGACCATCCATACGAAACTTTGCAGCACACCTGCCTTCCTAAAGCTATGAACCCAAGATGGACAGTGTGCGAAATACTTGGGCGTGCCTCTCTTGAGCGTTACCTTAATGACGGACAGTGTTTCCATAGTGCGACGTCGCATGGTCTCTCGGGGCACCTTTTGTACCTGGTGCGCTAGAAGACACCTGCCACAGGTATCATCCAGCAGAATGTATTTAAAGAAACTTGTGCTGCCCTTTATATATGCTTTCACATGGTCTTGAAAAGAAGTAGGTAGGGTCCGTTTGCGTAGTTGCTGCAACGGTCATTTTCCACACCGAATTAGCAAGAGAAAGACAGCATAGTTTCGTTTTCTTAGCTCTGTCATTGCGTCAAAGGCTATAGTTGTTCGCTTGTGTTTGGAAATTCGCTCCTTAAGTCTCGCTTCACAGGACCAATGGTATATTCGGCTGTATGAGAAGCCACATTCGATATGCGAAGATGAGGCAGTAAGATATTCAAAAGACAGCATTTTAGGCGGGTCGAATCGAACGATATTCATTTTTTCGCCACCGCGCGTTCGGCTACGCTGGAAAGCGGCGCGCTAGCGCGGCTGCACTGCCGAAAAGCGGGAAGGGGCCCCCCGCTCGGCTCCTACTTCCACTTGATCTCGGACAAGTGGCGCTGCGCCCTGCGCCCCCAGTACGAGGAGCGCCAGTGGAAAGAGCGCTTGAGCTCCTTCGCTCGCCGCAGCCACTCCTTGCAGCTCTGGTCCAGGCCGCACGACGAGGTCCTGCGGGAGCCCGGAGACACATTTGCGGTGTACACTTTCCATTGCAAACAGGAATCTTACGGACCTAGCACTTGCTTGCACGAAGCGACTTTAGTTAAGTCTTTTGCAGTTATTCGCAATCTTAACCTTCTCTTCGAATTGAAGAAAGGGAAGACACGTAAATGACACGGGTGTGTGTCCAGCGGTGAATTGAGGCGTTCATGCGGCTTTCCTACTCTCAATATCAAGAGTTCTTAAAAGACAAGCAGTAGCCCATAGAGTTCAAATCGATTTCGAGCATCGGGG
The DNA here is from genome assembly GCF_055883805.1 of Amblyomma maculatum. NCBI lineage: Eukaryota > Metazoa > Arthropoda > Arachnida > Ixodida > Ixodidae > Amblyomma > Amblyomma maculatum. Next base: position 185,993,717 of record NC_139346.1, read on the forward strand.
TATTTAACATAGCTTTACCAGAGAGGGTGTAAAGCTGCTTGTCATACCATTTATTTATTGCCAATGCGCAAGAGCACGTGGTCCGTGGGGCCACGCAGACGCAATGGCCAAATGTCGCACTCTCGATCTCGTGGGCAGCATTGGTGACCCCCACGGGCCCTGACCGATTGCAATGACTTCGCTGTTATTAATGGTCTGTACATACTGTTATCCGCGTCCGCTTATTGGTCATGGTGTTTTCTAGTTCAACAGAGTAGATTTTTGTGTTGTTCTTGTTGTTCGTTTGTATACATAGCTTGTGTTCTTGTCCTCTGCTGCGTTAGTCTTGCTGTGATGAAGTTTTGATACCAACAACAAATTAGCGGCTCCATTTTGGTAGAAACAAAATGCGGAAACGTGCTCTGCTGAAATTCAGACACTGGGTAAGCATCTCTATATAGACCAAAATAAAATCTACCCTTCTGTCTTTACTTACAATGTACGGTTTCTAATAGCGCTGGGTTCAAAACGTTCACGTGGCTCGAGAACGCGTAGTTAGCAAGCGTTACTCGTCCGGAACAGAAGGAGTGAGCGTATACCACATGGCCATGGCTGCGGTGAGGTAGAACTCGATCTCGTTGTTGTGCGTGTACGGGGCCTTGCTGCACTGGCTAATGGCGAACTCCAGGCAGGTTTTGTAGAGCTCCTGCACGTTGTCCAGCGCCGGCACGTCGATGCCGACTGCGCCGCCACAAAGAGAATGAAGCGTTACACGGTGTCTGACTGTTCTGTATCGGCGAAAGAGCCACAATTCCATCTCCACGCGTAGTCGAACTCCTGGGGACACAACGCCACGCGTGCACTTACGCTCAGAGTTTTATCCTGAATTAAGTTATGTGAACCAAGTGATGCAGTGAGAAGTGGCATTCTTGAAAAAGAAAGAGGGAGGGGCACAAGGGGTGTTTTTGAAAACCTTCACTTGCTATAATGACGACGAAAAGGGGGAAGGAAAGGGAAGAATGTGCGCATGGCTTTTTACAGGGAATGCCATGCTTAGCGTCACTATTGTCTGTTTTGTCTTCAAACTACTCTAAAATGTATAGCACGCACCGGCGGTCTGTAACTCACATGTGCACAATCTTGCGTAGTAACTACCTTAAAGAAAGGCCCTCATAGTTGAAACAGGCCAGCGACACAGGGAACAGCTGCCTGCTATACCAGACCCCGCTGTCACAAGCGTGTCACGTAGCGTCCTCGGCCGAACGGTAATACACAAGGCATTATGAGCTGAGTCACACGTCAATAGCTTGCCGACACTGTACAGGCTCCTCTTGTTGGTAATGTATCACATAACAACATTAACTGAAACTGGCGCGCCACTCGCTATGGTGTCTGGCAGAACGTGAGTTCCGAAATCCAGTTGTCAGTTCTCGCTTATCTGAGTGTACAGAAAAACAAAGATGGGCTACAGAACTATTTACCCGTTGAATTTGTCCTCATCCTTCCCTTCTGGTTGACAACGAAACAAAATTGGCTGTGGCATAGTTTGGCTATGCCAGGATATACGTAGCGAAAACTAAGGTACAGTTTGGTTAGCCTCCTTGGGTAATCTTGATTGCTCGTCCAGGTCAGTGTGCTTGCCTGGCTAGGTCTCTTCGGCTCGTCGCCTTCGCCTGTTTTCATTCCATCGCATAATCCTGGCTTGTTTAAGCCTTTTCGACACGCTTTACATGGCTCCAAACAAGGCGGCGCCGACGAATCAACAGCTTTTTACACAGCGCCGCTACGCGCGCCAGCTGCTATCTCCCATCCTACCTCCCCAGCTGCATGCCAAACACATGGCTTCTCTCGAGCGTCTCCGCTGCTTTCTTCGCCTTCTTACGTTCATTTTCTCTTTTGTGCTGCTATGCGCTGTGATGTCATGCGCAGCGCACCTGTTGCTCCTCTCTGGTTTCCGCGCATGCGCACTATTGGCCTGTCTTACACATGCCGAGACGCTCTGGTCGTATACACGCTAGATGACGAGGAGGTGGTTGCTAGGCAGCGGCGGTGAGAGCGGTGCAACCACGGTGGAACTTGGTACCACGGCGAAATCGCTGCATAGCGGCCAATGTAGCTTTCGCTACAAAATGGTACATCGAAACCGACCTCCATTCACCACAACCTGGCTGTGTATATGTGCTCACATTGATGGACGAGGAGCTCGGCAAGGCCACCGTAGTAGAGGGCCATGCCCACAGTGTCCTCGGCGACCTCGGCCACGTGGCGCAGGTGACTCAGCACTTCGCGGCACTTACTGTGACTGCACAAGAAAGAGGCGTCACAGTGGGCTCCATGCTGGACACCGCAAGCAGCACTCACTTCTTGCTGTACAGCAGCGTCTGAGCCAGGTACGGCAAGATCTTCAGCAGCATAGAGGTGTAGTGGACGCCGAGGGCGATGCGGAAGGCTTCGTACCCTGCACACGCGCGTGGCACATGTACCCAGAGTGAAGACCGTAGCGCTTATTATAAGAGTAACAGTATCAAGGAACTCGGATCCAATTCGTGTCCATGCGGTACGATCGTATCAACTGTATTCGCCCTAACTATCGGCACGGCGCGCAATCTTTGCCATCCCCGCATGAAGCTTAGTCGCCACATGCACTCACCGACGTCGACGGCCGAGGTTATCTCGGTGCGCAAGAAGCGCACCTCGACAATCTTGATGAGTGTGTTAAGCACGGCCACCAGATCATTCACCCGGGGGTGCTTGTCGACCTCGAGCGAGTGAATGCAGCTGTAATGGGGAGGTTGGTAAGCACAATGGCCGCATGACATCATTTCATAGAGCCACTCACTCTTTGATGGCCGTGTCTTCAAGTTTCTTCTGCTTCTTGTACGCGATGTGCACGTAGTGGCTGCTCTCGATCACCAGCGAAATAGCTGGCATCTTCTGCGGAGCGGACGAGAAAGAATAAGCCAATTAGCGGTTTAAGATTATTCCACTGCAGGCAAACAGGCGTGCTGACCCATGTTCTGTTGTCATAGGCATAGTACAGTTTTTCAAGAAGCTTATCTCATAGCGTCTTAGCAGCACAGTTGCCACTTGAGGAGCGAGATATCCAAAACTAAAATGTCCCTCATCTTGCGCACCTTGTAGAGCGGCGCGTTCCGGCAGGTGACTAGCTCCCAGAAGTGGCTGGATACGTCCAGGGCCACACGTGGGTCGCGCCGGTTCAGGAACACGCGCGCAGCCGTCTGGAGGCAGAATTCTTCCTCCTCGATCTCGTCAACGCGGCAGCTGCAACATTTACCAAGAACACCGAAACATGAGCTGTAGCCCCGCGAGTGGTGCATCTTTGATACAATGATCACAATCGGGATCATCATGGCAACTTTAGCCTCTACCAATACGTAATCCCAATTTTGTCTTGACTTGCACCACCCACAGTTGTTCCAAATCAGTTAATCTGCATAGCTATCATCAGCTGCAGCCAGATTTACCCACTACAGGGCGAAGGCACCCTCAATAGTACACTAAATAGCCGGGTCCTCGGGTCGCTGCGTCCACTTGACCTCTCCCCCCTTCCCCCCCCCCCCCCCACCCACCTCCGAACTTCTTAACCTCATCCGCCCACCTAACTTTCTGCCACCCACGACACGCTTTTCTTCCTTTGAAATCCATTGTGTTACGCTTATAACGACCATCGGCTATCCTCTTTTCACAATACATGTACTATCCATGCCCATTTCTTCTTGATTTCCACTAGAATGTCATTAACTAAGTTATTTCTCTGACCCACATGGCACAGTACTTATTGAATTTGCACAGAACAAACTAATAACATGATTATCTGGCTCCACAACTGCATTTCTCTTCCTTTATATCCAGAAGCGCCGCTTCCATTTTTTCCGTGTCAATTGCTTTATCCAAGTCCGCTTTCTAGTCTGCAATGATACAATTGAGTTTCCCTCGTCTACGCTGTTGTTTCTCTATGGACATTCCCACCCTTCGTTTTTCATTTTGTTGCTTCATCTACGGTCATTAATGTATTAGGAAGATATCCTCTCTGTTTCAGTAGCACAGATGGGCACTGGCAGTCTTTATGCTTTCCTCTAGTATATTATTGCATAACGGTAAGGCACCCACCACTGGACAACGCGCAAGGCGTAGTTGGAGGCATTCTTGCGGTAGTCCTTGGGAATGTTCCTGCCCAGCCACTGGAACGCCAGTTTAATCTCCTGAAGAGATGCGTCCACGTTGCCGTAGTACAACTGGATCTGCGTCATAAGCCGATACCTTCTAAAGTCATTGCAACGCAGAAGCGAGCGCGGATACACATATCTCGAGCGGTGGTGGCCTATGTTACGCCGATTCAACCTAAAAGAAATTTAGCGCCGTGAAATTTCTCTGGCACGCCGAGTACTCCAAGGGCGCATTATTTCCGCGAACATCTCCCCCGCTACGTCGTTTTCAGTGTTCCAAGTATTGCACTGCAACCGAGGTTCTCTAGAACTGTACTTAACTCAGGTCCCCAATCACTTACGGTCGCTCTCATGCGGCTGATCGCGATGCGCTTGAGCTTCAGGTAGCGCTCGTCCACGTTCTCCCAGCTGGAGGCCTTGAAGACGTTCTCGCTGCTCTCCAGGTACTCTTCAGCCTGAGTAAAATAAAGCGTTTTTATTGCGAAAGCAATACTACTCTAGGTTTCGAGCCTTCAGCGTAGCGCGGCCGGTAGCCACGTCTTACTCACGTGAGGCTGTGACGTCACATCCCACGTGACACTAAGGTGTGGGCTGGCAGAAGCTGGTAATTTGGGTCTCTTGTTTCCCATGGGACGGTTATGTCAGAATCAGCCTGCTAGGACCCTGGCATTCACGTTACCCCTATAGGCCACTAAGACTCGTTCATACGGCTTTTTTAAGGCGGGGTTTTATATGTGGGCTGAGGAAGAAGAAAAAGACAAGAAGAACGCTCGGTCATCCGCAGCTAATGCTTTCGCTCAATATTTGGTTCAGCAGCGTTGAACCCTTCTAATGTTTATTCATGTATTCCATCATTCTTAACTTCGTTCCATAATTATTCATTCATTGTATTTTTATTACTCTTTCGCTGTCTGTTTTCTGAGCGCTCCAAGTGCCAAGTCTTTGAGCTAAAGCAATAGATAGGCCGAGGGATCACTCGAAGCAAAGTGTGGAGCCCTGGTTGTCCGACGTGAGACCGACGAAGGCCAAGACCTAAGTGTAATATGGAGCAAAGAAGCTTGGAATCTACTAAGCCACACTTACCTTTTTGACGTCATCGACCTCGAGCGAGCACTGAGCAGCGGACAGGAAGGCCTCGAGGGCACGGCCCCGCATCCCGGACATGTAGTAGTGGTTGCCGATCTGCCCGTATGCGTTCGCCTTCGTCTTGTGGCACTTGCAGACGCGAAGGTCGGCCTTGTCCGGAGGCGACTGCCTGCAACCCAACCAACCACCCGAAAGGGGAAATGTCTACGGTGCTTTATTCGGCTTTAAAATAAATGTGTCTCACATGAGGAACTCGTCTGTTGCTGAAGAGTACACCTCGACGCTGAGGTACTCTTTGCAGAAACGGCATTGCAGCGCGTTCTCCTCGAGGCATGTGGCGATGTCCTGGTGGATCTCGGCTTTGCTGAGAGGACGAAACGGAAGCAAATGTTGGCGCGTATTTTGGACGGCGGGCGTACCCAGCGAAAGTAGATCGGCTGTTACATAATTAACGACGAGTATATATGGTACCAGAGAAGAATTTGAGGTTCACATAATGCTTAACTTTAGCATTGACCCATGGCTCCCTCTATACCGAACAAGGATTAACACTGTTTTGGAGGTTTTATGTGTTTATATCAGTACCTGTCATAGGTGAGTGTGCCGTAGATAGTCTTGTGCACCGCCGCTGAATGGAATCGCATGAGGGAGCCGACCTGACCACACTGCGGGCACTCGGGAGAATCCTGCACCTTTCCTTCCAGCAAGTAGACGAATGACGTCGTCGTGTTTGCCGAGCAAGTGATGAAGTGCTGCTCCACCAGCTTCTTGATGGCGCCGTTTATCTGTACCAAGCGAAGTGATAGAATCGTATGGCGCATCTGTCCGCTATATCTTTGAGCACATTGTTATGCAGCAGAAGTTCACGAGGTGTCTGCATAACTGGTAGATGCAGAATGTACAAGCACGTGTATTCACCTCAGCCGTCGTGATAGTGGGGCTGAGGAGTTTCAGTAGGGACACCTCGAAAGCTTTGCCGCACACGGACGCCTTCTTGAGGAGCACAATCTCCTGCTCGTTGAGCATCTCCATGCGTACCACGGTCAGGGCTGCGCAAACCGCCACGCTCGTTTCAGAATCATTGGCCCAACAGCGCCCCTCTATTCACGCATCTTGCACACTTCGTACCTTGAAGGGAGTCGGGGACCTGTACGTCGTCCTTGAGTCCCTCTCCGACCACATCACAGATCATCTGGTTAAGGAAAATATTTCCAGTGGCAGTTAGAAGGGTCAATCGTGACAACTGTAGGATAATTAAAAACACGTCCAATGTCCCAACGTCCTAAATACCAATACGCGCGTTACGTTATTTTAAGGCTCGAGCAAGCTTCTACGTAAAAAAAAAAAAAAAAGAAAAGAAATTGAAAAGCCTGACAGACGTGACATGAAGAAGAAAAACTAATGCCAAAAGAGCGTTGTTGTATGCATTAACTAAATACACTCCCCAGATCACTCGCAGTTTTCTATCTTTATCGAAATTCTTTAACTAAAAGTTTGCTAACGCGATTTGCACTGTATCTCTCCAGAAGTGCTGCACCGAACTCTCAAGACAGGATTACCTACAATTCGGAGCAGGATCATTACACGAGTTTCTGATTATTTTTTGCTTCGCTGCTTCTCGTCGCAGTCAGGTCGATGCTACACAAGACAGATCGTGGTGCGTTTAGAAATATGTGTCTTCCTTCTCTTGCACACGTTTGCTTAACCCCCATCGAGACTGGAAATGCGCGGCTCATGTATTGCGCCTGCCAACAGTGCCATGGCACAGACGTGAGTAGCCCCTTACCGCGATATACGGCAGTAAAGCGCAAAGGAAAGGCGCACGCATTTCTCTCTCCAAGCCCCTTGCAGTATTGCACTAATTTCTTCTGACCCGCCGGGATGGCGTAGTGGTTACGGCGCTCGAATACAGTTCCCAAAAATGCGGGATCGACTCCCGGCCTCGGCGGCCGCCTTCCGGTGCAGGCGAAAAGCAAGGCACCCGTGTGCTGTGCGATGTCAGTGCACGGTAACGAACTACAAATGGTCGAAATTTATTGACTCTTCCACTACGCTGACTTTCATTCTTTCATAGCCTAAGTCGCTTTGGGACGTTGAACCCCACAAACTAAACCTAATTTCTTTTGCCTGCCTCTGACCCCCTCCCCCCCCCCCCCCCCCATCACCACCATATATAGAAAAAAAAATGAACCGATCGAACCATCGTGGTGAAGGAGTTTTCGCTGCGCAGGGTAGATGAATTCCAGATTTCTGCAACTTGTCCATAGCGCACGCAACAAGCACGTTCAACAGAGCCACTCTCCAGATTTTAACTCGTGTATAGAGTACGCAGAAGCACGCTCAAAGTGCTACTCAGCGGATTGGCTGTGAAAATGTGTACCAGCGTGCGACACGTGTGCTGTAAGGTGTTCGAAACAGAGCAAATTGTTAGGGCGGCGACCGACTCACGTATCCTTCCCCCGGCCGGTGTTCTCTCATATCGTGCTCGTCCTCTTTGGCCAGGGTGAACTCCCGCTTAAGGCGAGCATCGACGACGGTGGTCGAATTGATGTTGTGGATGAGGCCCTTCTGCTTCAGCACTTGCAGAATCTCCACCATGGCCGCGGGGTTGCCCTTGGTGTACTCCTTCAGCAAGCTGCGCAACGATTGTCTCACAATCAATGCGCGCGCTAGCAGTGATGGTCCTCTTGGCAAGTGTTATGCGCTCGACCACTTGTAGCAGCTTTTTGCTACTAGCCCATCATTATCCGAAGGAAAAACAATTTTTTTTTAATTTTATTTGAACGCTTACAATTCACACTACGGATTTACGCGTAGTGTTTTAATATATCACTCATTGGACTTGTCTACGTCAGAGCTGGAGGAAATACATCGAGTTGTTTGTTTACTGCATAACTGCAATGACGCGCAGACCTGGCAGCGAACCCTGTCTTACATTGCTTGTCTACACAAACTGGAATGATAACGAACAGCCTTCACAATCATCGCGCCATCTGCACCATAACGTAGCTTCGCTTACAGATCAACCAGCCTGTCGTCGCTGGTCTTTGACGAAATCAAATTAAAGCAAACTGAGTATGCTTATCGCGCTGTTGGCAATAATTCGAAATACTTCCGTTGAGAACTTATAAATGCGCCATTTTTTGAACCGCATCCAAAAATCAACCATGTTTTCTGCTGCAATATGGTTCGCCAGCAATTATATGTCAGATTGTATACCGCAGTATCTGGTTGTGTATTCCCTTGATCTGCAGTCTCTGGAAACAGAAGTCCGGGATGTATTCCTTGTTTAGTGGCTGGATCTCGACTATGAGCACAGCCTTGGCCATGATCTTTTGGATCTGGAGTGGCTGCTGGACTCGCTCGGAGTGCGGAATGGACGTCAAGGCCACCACGCAGGGGTACTGGCTCGTGAGCTGGCCGAACTTGTCCAAAAGTTCCCACGACAGGGTGTCCATGTAGTTGGCGTCGTCCACGGCCAGAACGCACGGAGCCCTGCCGCACAGCTACACGCCGCGAAGAGAACGAGAACTGTCGCCTACATCTGCCCGCTTGTAGAATCACTATATAGGCTTTGCCTATATAGTGACTATATAGGCTTTGCCTATATAGTGACAATATAGGATTTGCCTATATAGTGACTATATATAGACTATATAGCCTATATAGTAACTCACGCTTGAAGCTATGCGCGCCACCACGTAATCGTCATGGCGGATTGAATGAACCACAAGCGTAAGCTCGGAACCGGGCTGAAGCTCAGCTATGCCGCCACCCCATGCACAACTGATCTCTCGGGTGAGGCTTGTGAGAGCGCATCTTGCGGTTTTTTTTTTTTTAATTCATGGCCAAAACCGAGTTTCTCGTCCAGAGGTATCCCGTTCGTGCAGCTAAATAATCGAAGGAAGGACTCAGCCAAGTACTGAAAGCGCTTCAATAACTATCACAACTGACGTAGCACAGATGGTCTAAACAGTACGTTGTGGCATTGTGAGCTTACCGTCAGTTGTATAGTTTTCCCGGCAAGGCGACAGCACCGATACAGCTGCCCTGATCAATGGCGTATACATATGTGGATGCGCCATTTATGCATTATATACATTTCTGCCGAGATTTGTTGCAGGTGCAAAACGCGCACTGCAGGAAGCCACTTCATAAAATGCTCCGCCCGGAACGTACCCACTCGGTGACGGCTATAAAGTGGTCCTTTGCCTGGGCCAAGCTTTTGTTTTGCCAGGAGACATCCGCCAGGCTGCCCGCTGTCGCCAACTTGAGGGTCGGGGCATTCTGCGAGACAAAGATGAGGAAGTATAAGCAATCTCTCTCTATGAAAAAAAAAAAAAAAGGACGAACTCTAGCGGAAGCCATAGAGCCGTCGCTGTTAAACTATAATGCGGCGATTGATAACGGATGGCTACAAATTTATCCCTGTACTGTTGCACCGAAAAAATACCATATACGAGGTTAGTGAATAACATATATGCCCTGTTTTCTGACGGTCTTAATTCTGTGATGATATTATTATAAAAAGAAAAAGATATTTCACCTCAAGTAGCCTATATTTAAAGATTGATGAGGTCTCCTCATCAATCTCCGCTGGTTGTGGCGCGCCGCGGTCACGCCGAGGCTTATAGCATATTATGCAAGCGCAGCAAGTGACCCAACCTCGATGGCTTGGTTGCTTTGGTGTCCCGCTGTTCATTCAAAGAACGCGGAATGAAACTGGGCTACATTTCTATTGAGGCGAAATGCAAATACACCCGTGTGCTCAGCAAATATCAACGCACGTTAGAGTAAATTTGGTAATCTAAACCTGGAGCAGCGGCATCCCTCATAACAATGGGCTAGAGTCCTTGGTTTGTATTTCTTGCATAATGGCGGATTTTTTTTGTTTGGCAGAGCGGGGAAGGGGGGGGGGGGAGGTATTTCAGAAGGAAGATTTTGGGGCTGCTTCCTTCTTTTCAGCTAATACAGTTTCCTATACGGACAAATTACTGGTCTTTTCGGTGATATAAGGCGGTACTTCTGTGCGGTCGACATTCTCTCGGTTTATCTTGGCCCTGTTGTCAGCACAAAATGTCAATAGTAATAGTAATTGAAGTATGAATTGTCGTCCTTAGAGCCGCTTTCGTAGAAGGAAGTGGTACTGCCACTAAAAAAGTTCAGGACGTCTACGTGGTTGTGCTGTGTTAATGAAAGAACGGGCATCACAGTGATCCTATTAAAGGCTGCGATTGAACTGCCACAGAATCATTCCGGTAGACAACTCACATTTTTTTGCAACTCATATTCGCGATTTTGCGTCTGTGATGTTACATTTGCAAGAGAAGTAAAAACGGCGATGCAGTGGTGCTTCCAGGTACGCTAGGCGTTAAAGGTAGCGTATCAATGCTTAAACGCTGCGCTAATCAAAATGTACCACTATATCATCACGCCCATGGCACAGCATTTTTTCGTTAAAATACAATTTCGAAATTGAATTCGTGTACTTTCGTTTAAGTCGAAATGTGTAAACCTTTCAAACTGCCTTGCATCGGGAGGCTAATATGCGACCAGTCAAGCCCAGCAAGCGATGCGGTTCGCCGTGTACCTTGAGCCGGATGACGCCTTTGTTGATGACAAGCGGGGTGGAGGAGTCGGTGCCGAGTATGTCTTCCAGGATGGTGTTGTTCTCCTGCTGCGGGTTGAGGCCGTAGCTGTCCAGCAGCCGGGTGAGCAGGAAGCACACAGAGCTGAACGGATTCCGCATCGTGCGCACGCTGGCGTGGCACGTGCCCGTCCTGCGAGCACCACTCGGCTGCTCAGTCACAAGCAGGGGCAACAAAGCGAGTTCTTATAAGCCAACCGAACAGAATAGCGCAATACACGTCAGTGAAGTAAATGCGTCATCAGAGAGCCAATTCTTTGCACAACAGAGACTCAGCAAAATAATAATAATAATAAATAAAATAAAAATAGAGGGTCTCTTAGATGTCTCTTAAGAGGCGAATGGCGAAAGCCTACCCTTCCTTTCCCATCATTTGCCTCTCATCTTGCCTCTTATCGGCGTTCGTTGCAGTGCTACATATAATTATATTTCGTTAACAGGAAGAGAAAGACGCCGTATCTGACAATCTCTTGTGCAGTGAACGGTACACCATCGCTTTTGTCGCGTGGTGTTCACTGGTGCACGTTCAAGCAGATTGCAGATGGCACTAACACTAGACAAAAAGACATCTCGCGGAATCTCGCGATATATGGCAAATTTCGCCCATAGATCTCGCGCACAACTCTCGCGCATGGGATTTTATTCAATGAGCTTAGAAAAGCTTTCGTCTTAAAAAAGAAAGCAGGGCCCCATTTCCTCACTTGAATCCCTTCTTGATGGCGAGTTTGACGGTGACTGCGAGCAGGTGGCTTTTTCCACAGCCGGTCTCCCCTCGCAGCAGCAGCATGTGCTTGGGCATGCGCCGCTTGGTGAGGAAGTCGCTGAGGAAGTTGTCGGCCATCTCTCTCTCGTGAACCATGCCCATCATGACGTCTGGGAACTCAGCGATCTCGTCCATCACTTCCCTATGAACAAAATATAAGTGTGCCCTGCGACTGAGGCATAGAACTCGACAAGCATAGTTGAGCCTTTTAAGGGCTAATAATTAATAGTTTTGAAATCACTAGTTTTGCCGCTGAGGTCTGCCGTGGTGGCTCAATGGTACTGCAGAATAGCCACTTATTATCGAACAGTTTTGAAGCGAGAGCTAGAATACGCCAGTTTGTCGAGCTGTCAGCTTGGTTGCGCCGTGACCTTTAACCAGCTAGGGATCATGTAGTTGGCAGGCGGTAGTTGGCAGCTGACATGACCTAGCACTAACTTGACGTCGGGTTGTCAGACGTCTGGCAGGAACTGCCAACGCGGGTCTATATCCTTTCAGATGGGAGGGTGATATCAGAATCAGCCTGTCGATCAGGACCCTTGCATTCATGTTACCCTTAGGCCACGCAGGCACATTCATACGTTACAGCTGAGCTTACAACAACTCCGACCAGAGCTACTCCGTGGAGCCGGAGGAAGTGTAACCATAGAGCGGAATTCTATACTTTACCTGGCGTAGCCGTGTGAAGCTATCGCGACATACTAGGTTGAACCAAAGATAAACGACATTTTTTACCACCCTGGTCAGTTAAAACTGTCATTTAATTGTTTAAATTTTGTAACCTCTTAAGCATGGTTCAAAGCGATGGGATATCTACTCATCATTTGTGTGCGCCGCTCGTCAAGCGGAACAAACCACCAGGACCAAACTTTACCAGAATTCATACTTTCCCCTCACAACACATCAGTGGAACCGTTTGCCTCAATTTATTGTTGAATGCACCAATGAAAATATGTTTGCTGAACTGTTACTGCAGAACATGTAACCCCACTCCTGCTTAGACAGCGCTGCTGCCTGCAGCAGTATTTGTAAATAAATAAATAAATAAATAAATAAATAAATAAATAAATAAATAAATAAATAAATAAATAAATAAATAAATAAATAAATAAATAAATAAATAAATAAATAAATAAATAAATAAATAAATAAATAAATAAATAAATAAATAAATAAATAAATAAATAAATAAATAAATAAACGAACGAGAGGTGATCGAATACAGTCTTCTGAGTAGATACGAGTTCCTGCACGTGAAGCAGTGCAGGGGCATGATTTAAGCACACATTCGATCAAGAGTCGGGAGAACGTTCCTCCTGAAGTAAATTTTAGCGAATGCGGCGTGAGAATGGTAGGGAGGTGTGACTCACTCCTCGGTGGTGATCTTGACCTGGAAGACGCGGCCCATGTGCTCGATGCCCTTGAGTTTTCGGTACTCGAGCTCTTTGAAGTTGTTGGGCCCCATGAGGAGCACGGAGCGCTGGTAGGTGTCCTCGTCGCACACCATCAGGTAGTCCGAGTACTTGCTCATCAGCCGAGCAGCCAGGTTCACCTTGCGCCCGATCACTGAAACCGGGGTGGGCCAAGTGAACCTTGCTGCGCACTTCAACATTCCTTTATATGGGAGATTTTGCAACCCCATGTACCGTTAAGGCATCTCGCAGCCAAAAATTACAACTCTTTACTCGCTGCCAAGGGAAGATTTTATCGAATGAGGCCGGGGTAGTAGCACTTCCTAGAATGTGCCCTATGTACGGCCACGGGACGGATTAATAGTGGGTTCTATCAGAGGGCTGGATAGGATAGTAGATGGCAAGTGAGATTTTTTGGTTATTTTTTTTTTAACTCTTCCCGCGGTGGTTCAGTCGTTTTACCATTTGGGTGCTGACTGCAAAATCGCGTGACCAAATTCCAGTCGCGGAGGTAGCGTTCTGACGCAGGCAAAGGAAAAAACAAAAACAAAATGTCCCTGTTCTGTGCAACATCAGCGCGCGTTAAAGAAGCCCACGTTGTCTAAATTAGGTTAGTTAGTTTGTGGTGTTTAACGTCCCAGAGCGACTCAGGCTATGAGAGACGCCGTAGTGGAGGACTCCGGAAATTTCGACCACCTGGAGTTCTTTAACGTGCACTGACATATTGCACAGCACACGGGCGCCTTGCTTTTCGCCTCCATCGAAAAGCAGCCGCCGAGGCCGGGGTTAGTTCGTCCTTCCTAGCCGCTGTGTACTGGACGTTAAACCTACATACTAATACTTATTTTATTAAAAAACCCGTTATCTGCAATTAGTGGATGATCCCTATGCTACTAAAAAGCTTTTACTACCGTCTGTCGCCTCACCCTAAATAAATTTTGACCAGTATAGATGTACATGTCACTGAGGAGTTATCCGTGTATCGTATATAATATCGACAAATGGTAACTGAATGCCTACAGTGTGGGGACCACGTACGCACGACAAACGGGCACATGGGCAAATCAGCTATGTACTAGGAGCTATACGAGTAGAACGACTCACCTGTGTACTCCTGGCGAAGTGGGTGTCCAATGATGCCGCAGAACGTCATGCCTGACGTGATCCCTGCCGTCACTTTGCTGCAGATCGAGAAGACTTGCATTACGTCAAGCTCACCCGTTCGACATAACGTTGTACTGGCGAAGGGTCGCAGTATGAGGGAGACGCGCTCACATGTTCATGGCGCTGACTTCGTGCACCAGTTTGTTGCAGCACATGAGTGCGTTGCACGTCTCGTTCTTGCCCTTGTATCCGGGCAGGCCGAACACGGCCAGGAAGGAGCAGCCCTGTGGGAATGACGAATGAGGAAAAGCGTTTGTGTCAGCGCGGTTTCAGTCTACGACCGAGGTCCGGCGAGTAACGACCATCAACGGGTGCAGTGTACACGTCTCTATTCACAGAGGCGAGTGAGCTTACTTTGTCGAACGTGATGACCTTGTTGAGGACACCTAGCAAAAATGTGGAAGTACAGTAAGAACAGGTCCCCTTTACACGAAATTTACACCTATTAGACAGCGTTTCTGCACCGTGTATGCGTTCGGGGCACTTTTATATTAGCACACGAAAGTAAGCGCCTTGAAGGTTGTCTTGTTAGCGCCTACCATCCGTTTCCTTGAGGGCGGCGCTGACGATCCTGTACAGCGCGGAGAGCGTGGGCAGGTCGATGTCGATGAACTCTGGCATGCAGACAAACACGATAGTCACGTGTCTCATCTCGGAGAGAAAGATCAGCTCCTCCTGGGTCTTGATCTGAAAGAAAGTGACGCGCCAGTTGCTTCTTTTCGCAAGTGTGGATGCGAACGTGTGTGAGCGTAAGAGGAATCTTACAAGCAATTGCTTTCTCCATTTAAATGAAGGAATAAAGAGTAAGTACACTGTGCGCTAGTCCTACCTGTTACATTGTTTTACAGAACTTGCTCAATAATATTGCTCGTACGATTTCTATGTTTTAGGCTCACTTTCTCCCGAAGAAATAAGGTGTTGGATAGCAGTCGAGGAGTATGCTTCAGGGAAGACATGTTTGTTTGCCCACAAGCCTCCGTGATGGTGCAAAGCAAACAGCGCTCATAACGCGATGTATTATAGTTAGGGAGACGTCGCGTCAGGTATAGTTGCAGGACTCAGTGTACAAAAATGAAGCGCAGCAGCCTCGTCCTGTCGTTCTTCTTGTTCTTGTGCTTGGAAACAAACAAACTAGCCCAAGTATTGGTCAGGTATAGTGCGCAGTACATAGAGTTTAACGACCCAAGGGAACACGGGCTATGAGAGACGCCGTTGTGAAGGGCTCCGCATTAATTTTTTTTACTCGGGGTTCTTTAAGCGCCCTGAAATCACACAGTAGAAGGGCGCGCTTTGAATTTCGCCCCCATTGACAAGCGGCCGTCACGGCTGGATTCGAACTCTCGTCCTCGGGCTGCAAGCAGTGGAACGTTCTAACAAGAGGAGTCATTGGAGAGGGGAGGGGGGGGGGGGGGGCATTGCAAAAGAAGTCATCACTTTCTTCAGTTCGCTCACGTAGTCTGCAGGACGACCGCTACTCTTAGTTTATTCATCTGCCAGCATGACACGCTGCTGTTCCCTGCACCTTACTTCTTCATTGCTGGGACGCATTCCACTTATATTTCATTCACTTGCTAGGGTAGCGCCTGTCTTCTCCTCCTTTTTCCTCGCCTTGTCTTAACGAACCAGTGATTACTCGTTACCCATATGACATGTTCCGCCTATGTCCGTTTCACTAAGCGAAAGTTGTTTTCTTTCATGCTCTGACGTTTTTAATAAGGTCTTTTGTTCCTTGGACAAACTTGTCAGTGCCTTCCCAGTCGGAAAAAAGAAAAGCTATAGAATTTTTTTTTTTTGTCATCAAAACAGAATTTCTGTGCGGTTGTCGATAGTAAAAGTGCGGTGAGAATTTAAAATTCTGCAGCATAGCATCCGAATTTTTGCCGGTGCGCTAGAAAACTCTGCTACAGAAAGAACTTCGCTACAGAAAAAATATATAGAACTACAGAACTACAGAATACTTTCTATTTTTGACATGGTTCTGTAGTTAATTTTTTTTTCAACTAGGTTACATATACTTCCTTACTTCCTACTTCAGTTACTCGCTCCACGACTCTGCGAGTTTATAGGTGAGGTTTAGACTCACTGACTCTGGGAAGTAGCCTGCCTCAACCATCAAGAACACGCCTGAAGCGACGGATGCAGTTTACGTTCTCAAACTCGGTTCTGACGGTTTGCGAGGAAACGGTATTTACATCAATGTTTATGTTAACCATACTACCCTGAGTTTCCTCATCAGTGGACTATGTGTTCTCGAGCGAAGTCCTGAATTGCTGTGCTTTCTCATTATTGCTAACTCGTTGGTGTGTTGCCTTCCCGCGTTTTCTTTTTTTTTTTTTTTTTTGTTTTTTTTTTTCTCGCCGGCTTTTCAAGGCTAGTTCAGTTATGGACATCGCTATCCTGTATTCGTACACGGCACTTTGCTTAACACCTTTACATCACGCAACATGTGCAGGAGTGAAGTTCGTTTTCAGTTTTAGCCTCCCCTTTAAATATTTTACGTGTCCCATTCCGATTTCCGTGTTACCGAATTACATGCACTACACAGCACAAATCTAGCATATTCCACGCAAAACTAGGCACTCACATTGACGACCACAGGAGAGATGAAGCGTTTCAGCAAAGGCGCGTCTTCGAAGTTGAGCGCATAGAGTGCAGGCCGCACCCCCGTGAAGGCTGCAAACGTGGGGCACAGTAAGCCGAGACCCGGATCCCCTTTCCCGCTTCGGGGGCAATGCAGCAAGACATGTTCGCCTTACCGCTTGTGAAGGCCATTCTGTCCTCGTCCGTGACGCTGGGGTCAAAGCACAGGACCTGCAGACGACAAACAAAATGCGAAATGGGCTTCTCTCGTATGCATACTTGAGTTCAAGGTTACGTGCATTATGGCCACGAGTAACACCAAAGTCATCGAGTTAAAATTGGTTCACAGGAAGGGAAAGGCGCAGTAACTGTCACACTTGCTCTGTGGACACCCGAACCGCGCCGTAAGGGAAGGGAGGGAGGTGGGAATGAAAGTGGACAGAGAGAAAGAGGAGCCGTAGTGGAGGGCTACGGAGTAATTTCGACCACCTGGGGATCTTTAACGTGCGCTGACATCGCACAGCACACGACGCCTCTTCGTTTCGCCTCCATCGAAACGCAGCCGCCGTGGTCGGGTTCGAACCCGGGAACTCCGGCACAGTAGTCGGGCGTCTTACCACTGCACCACCCCGGCGGGGCTCATCGAGTACGCTGCATTCCTTCTCATCATTTTCAGAATGCGGTGACCGCGTTCACGTGTGGATAGAATGTATGCTAACATACAGTGCCTAAAAAAAATCACTGCTGGGGCCGAGAAAACAAAGCAAAAGAAAAAAAAACGCGCAGCCACTTTCCATCGAGTACGCTGCATTGGAAAGTGGCTGCGCGTTTTTTTTTCTTTTGCTTTGTTTTCTCGGCCCCAGCAGTGATTTTTTTTAGGCACTGTATGTTAGCATACATTCTATCCACACGTGAACGCGGTCACCGCATTCTGAAAATGATGAGA
The DNA here is from genome assembly GCF_055883805.1 of Amblyomma maculatum. Taxonomy (NCBI): domain Eukaryota; kingdom Metazoa; phylum Arthropoda; class Arachnida; order Ixodida; family Ixodidae; genus Amblyomma; species Amblyomma maculatum. The sequence continues at coordinate 186,011,481 of NC_139346.1, forward strand.
AGATGTGTGTGTGTGCGTGCGTGCGTGTGTGTGTGTGTGTGTGTGTGTGTGTGTGTGTGTGTGTGTGTGTGTGTGTGTGTGTGTGTGTGTGTGTGTGTGTGTGTGTGTGTGTGTGTGTGTGTGTGTGTGTGTGTGTGTGTGTGTGTGTGTGTGTGTGTGTGTGTGTGTGTGTGTGTGTGTGTGTGTGTGTGTGTGTGTGTGTGTGTGTGTGTGTGTGTGTGTGTGTGTGTGTGTGTGTGTGTGTGTGTGTGTGTGTGTGTGTGTGTGTGTGTGTGTGTGTGTGTGTGTGTTTGCGTGTGTGTGTTTGCGTGTTTGTAAGGTGCGGCAAATAAATTTGCAAGAGGCCATTCATAGCACTAGCTACCTGCAGCATACGATTCACGAATTAAAATACTGAACGATTGATCCGACGATGGCATACAGACAAGAAGGTTATATACGATGCACTGCAGTATAACAACTGTTGCTGGGTATAGTTAGTGCGCGCGTTCGATCAAAACAAGTTGGTGCGGAACAGGACGGACACAAAGAGGAAAAAAGGACGACACGCTTCTGCGACACGCTGTCTTCCTCTCTTGTGTCCAGCCTGTTTTGCACTAACTTGTTTTGGTCGATTATTACGCGTCGCCAATCGCGAAGCGCTTTGCTACTACTACATATAGCAGCATTTATTACAAGTTGGTGGCTGTTCTGCGATGAGAACGAAGCAAAGGAGGAGAACGATTTAAAAGTTGAGCACTAAAATTGTGAGGTCACGAGGCCTCCAAATCACCTTGTGAGGCTATGCTGCTTGTTCACCTTAGTTCTTCAAGTGGGCCTCCAGAAAGAAACGCGCAAGGCATGCTTTAGTCGCAGCATCGTTTTAAACCTAATTACATAAGTCCGAAGCCGTGTCGGTATTTTTTTTTTCATGTTTTGAACACCATACACCATTCAGTTCATCGCGTCAGTTCCATCTCTACGGCATTTGTCGCTGCACATCACAAGGTAAATTTGTTTCCACGAATTCCGATGGATAAGAATGAGAATTAAGGCACCCGCGCGTAATGCGACTTCGATTTGCCAGGAATAGAAATATCTCGAAATTTATCACTAGACCTCCACCGCGACGTGTCTTATAGCCCATTAATACATAATTAGATCACATAAATAGATTTTAATTAAGGTGACAGTGTGGACAAAAATACAAACCGGTTTGTGTTATATCGTGAGTTTCGGTTCTTGTTTTTCTTTCATGGATTGGCTTTGTACTTGTGTACGAATGTTGTGCGCTTGTATTGGCTGTTTGTCATGTATCCCGGACCCCATAAATATTTGTCCTCGTTCAATAAACGTCAGTCTGCGACTGGTCATAGCCATTTTCAACTGAGTCTCGGATCCCTTCGTTACGGCCGCCCCAGCCGATACAACAATCTGCATCAAAATGTCCTAATTTCAAAGCGACCATGCATTATTGCCAAGAATAAAACCTACTAAGCTACAAAGGGTAAATCAACGAAATGCACGCATCACCATCATCAGCCGTTTTTGAAACAAAATTTGTATGTCGATCCGTGTTTTTACGCGGACCTCTAAAGCTAAGTACACATACTTCGTCATTCATTCAAAACAGTAACCAGTCATTTTCGATAAGGCCTTCACGAGTTTCAATCTATAGGCGGTAAAGGTGTTTAAAACAAATTTTCTCTTCCCAAAGGCGTATTTTTGCTGCCGAACAAGATTCAACAATGCCGGGAAGACCTAGAGAATGCCAGTGAAAATGACAGTTAATTGGATGGTCCTTTGTGTCCCTTGTTAGTTATTTTAAGTAGTACACTTATAGGGTGTAGTATATACCTTGACCATGTCCTCGGGCAGGGCTGTGTACGTGTACCGGGTGTGGATGCCCCTGCTCTCCAGGTAACGCCAGGCCTCTGTGGTGAGGATGGTGTCGCCGGCCGTGCACAGCATCTCGGCGTTGCGCACGTACTCCACCACCGTGCCGCTGGCCGAGTAGTGGACGGAGTCGTACTCGTCGTTGAAAAAGTGGTACTCGAGAAGACCGGTTGCTATTCCTGCGGGGCAGGACACACGAATTCCAGTGAACCTAAAGCCACGGGATGGGCTTCGCTGGCCACGTGGAGATGGAAGCATGTGACTGCACCTCCTTTGCAACAAGGAGGTGCAGTCACATGCTGCACCTCCTGCATAGACTGTACCTCCTTTGCATAGACCTTTGCAACGAGGGTTGCCTGGGCATCGCCTCACGCTGGGCTGTTGTATGCTCAAGACGCTAGCATGGTGGAAGCAGTAGCGGAACCGGTTTGCAACAACCCAGAGAGGAGGCACTTCGACGCCTTCCTCGCCTGATGCAAAGCTGTTACCACGAAAACTGAACCCCACACTACCACAGATCGAAGAGTATAGTAGTAAGCAGCAGTCGCTAGGCGAAATGCGAAGCGCAGTAAGAGGTCCAAAGATATTAAAGTAAGCGGAGGGATCAATATTTACTTCAACATGCTTCTGTTGTACGAGTAGATAACAAAAAAAAAAACATTAACCGGTCGCACCTGATCTCATCTCGCCAAAACTTTCATACGAGACACCGCACTATCCGCGGATGCCATTTAATTTTCGCAACGCGCACGCACGCCCGACTTCCTATCTTTCTCGGCCAGAACACCATTCGATTACTAAAAAAAAAAAAAAAATGCTGAGGCTTAGCTAAGGTTAAGCCTAGTCAGATGCTAAGCATATTGGTGGCTAGGCTTGGAAATGCACAGGCATTGATGCTGCATTGGTCCAAATCCCGCCTCATCATCATGGTGGCACCCCGTGTGTGCCTAGCAGAAGCATGACGCACCCCCCTTATATACCGCCGCTCCGGCATCACGTGTTCACTACAGCGCACCTAACGGTAGAAGTGGGAAGCGCATTGGTAGCGCAGTTAACTGCCCTATAGAATTATTATGTGTTCCGTAGCTTTTCTAGCATCAAGAACAACATTTCAGCATGACTGAAGGCCTGTGAGTGGCCTATTACCGGCATGGCATACTGATGCAAGAAGCACTCCCCATTTTTTCAGACTGGCCTCCAAGGAAAAAAAGGTAACTGAGCGGGTCACGAGGTTAGAGCACGCAATAAGTATCTAGTGCAGCCATGAAACCGGTGCAACTTTCTACGAATGATTGCAGAACGCCACGGGATAGACAGCCTCGGCCAAGTGCTCGCTCACCAATCTTCACGCGCAGGGTGACGCCAATACAGGTCGGCCACTCGCCGTAATTCTTCTGGATGTTCAGGCTGCAGTCCACCACAGTCTGAATGGTCTCGGCCAGCGTGCTGTCATCGTCAACCTTCCAGATGCAGAGCAGGGCGTCACCTGACGAGCGTAATAAAAGCGTCAAGTAAATAGAGAGCTTTAGTTTACCGTGATCCGCGATCCGCCACCGCGCGTTCCACTGCGCATGTTCAGACCCCCTTGATTCCGATACATGGCGCCACATACTGGATGTCGGCACATAGACCTACCACGTCGGGACCAATCGCTTGTCCGCCCCGCCCATGTGCGGTAAAGGGTCACGGTGGCGGATCGCGGTAAGCTAAATCTCTCTAATAGAGAGATTTAGCTCACCGTGATCCGCGATCCTCTACCGTGATCCGCCACCGCGCATTCCACTGCGCATGCCCAGATCCCCTTGACGCCGATAGATGGCGCCACATAGACCTGCCGCGTCGGGACCAATCAGCTTGTGCGCCCCGCCCACGCACGGTAGAGGGTAACGGTGGCGGATCGCGGATAACGGTAAGCTAAATCTCTCTAATGTCAAAACTACGTATGCAAAGAGAGTTCGGAATACATTTTACGCGATAGCGTATATATACAGTTCGTTCGTTTCGTCGAAAAGCCGTTCCCGTCACCTCGAACGAGATAAACGTATAGGACAAAAATATGCCATTCAGGAAAATAAATCTGCTACTATTGGGGTTCGAACCTAGGCTCTCTGCATGACAGGCAGGCACTCAATGTATAGGCCACGAAGCGTGTTGAGGACCCACCCAGCGAAGCGTTATGGTGTCTATGACTTACGTGCGACTGAAATGTGTACTGATTTTATAGTAATATTAATTTAAAAATTGAAATAATTTAACCGAAACATTAAAAATTCGTAGATGTAAAGGCGGTGTTAACAATAAGGCGCTGTCGCGGCTACTCCTAAGGTTGTAGCTGAAGTGTCCTCCCATTTTTTTTTTAACTCTAAATGCCGGGCACAACAGGCGCTAATCTTCGAAACTAAGAAACGTGTGAATTCAGAGCCACCAATTACTGCGGCATTTTAGACGCCTGCATGTAGTATCTTGGCTATCGTATACGTGTATATGTACGAGCATTACAAAACGTACGGCCGTTTCTACATTAGTTCGATAAATCGACAAACACGAGGGTCTTACCGGCGAACTTGAAAATGTCTCCACCGGCGGAGAAAATATCTGCGCAAAAACAACCGTTGTAGTAGGTGAATATTGGAACGCAACTTGACCGGTTGACCTGTTAGACGACTCTGTACGTACGTTGAATGATGTGGCCGAAGAAGTGGTTCAATGTCCTGGTAAGGGCCTCAATGCCGAGAGCGCCAGTGAGGGAGTATGTCTCAGTGAGCGCTGTGAACCCTGGATGCACGGGTAATACAAAAGTAAACCGTGAGAACATTCGCGAGGTAGCTTAAACACGCATACATTGATTCGTTTGTTACAGGAATGAGTCCAAAAATAGTGTGGACTAAGCATGGGTCGGCGCAATCACAAGTCAACCAAAGCCTGCTCATTTAAATCAAGCGAGTGAGTTCGGATTAGATTTCGGCTTGTCTGAGAGATCAGAATCGCGCTCAGGTCATCATATGAGCAATGGGTCCGGACTTGCATTCACAGCACAATTTGTCGGCAGTCCGGGCTCATGTTTAGATTATGAGCTATGCTTTCGGTACGGCGGTGCGAGCTTTTTCACTTTGTATAGAGCGAATGACCAAGGACACTTGAGGGATCTCTTTAAGCTGATGCCCCTTTCGGGCATCGAAGCGTGCTCGTAAGGTGGGCAATTCACACGTCTACCCCAATGCAGACAATTTTTTCTATGACTGCCGTTCTAATCCCTACGTATTAAAAAGCAAGAATCAGTCAGTCAGTCAGTTCAGACGTTCAGTCGTGTCCGACTCTTCGTGACCCTATGGACCATGTCACGCCACGCTTTCCGGTCTCTCACTATCTTCCTAACATCACATAACTTCATCTGCAGCGCCTCGAGGATGCCATCTAACCATCGCGTTCGCTGCCTACCCCTTCTCCGGCGACCCTCAACCTTTCCCAATATCAAATCTTTCTCCAGCGACTCCTCTCTTCTCATCAGATGACCAAAGTAGCTGAGCTTTAACTTTAGAATTTGACCATCCATTGAGCAGTCAGGGTTTATGGTCGACAATATCGACTGATTTGATCTTCTGGCAGTCCAAGGAACTCTCTCAAGAGTCTCCGCCAGCACCACAATTCAAACGCGTCAATTCTTCGGCGGTCAGCCTTCTTCGCAGTCCAACTCTCGCATCCATACATCACAACTGAAAAGACCATAGCACGAGTTATACGGATCTTGGTTGGCAGACTAATGTCTCTGCTCTTTACTATAGGCGGTCAAGGCTAACCATGGCTCTCTTTCCCAGAAGCACCTAGGCGTCTCCTAATTTCAAAAAGCAAGAATGCTACACTTTAATTTCATGTGTAACTCGCTCCACATTCGCTTTTTTTTTCTTTTTTTTTTCTTTTTTCAAAACAGCAGCGTGCACTTCTTTCTCGACTGCTCCCGGTGTAGAAAAAAACCTCTTGTTCCGGTACAGAATTAAAGTGTCCTCACTAGTGTTCCCCAGCAGTAAGGCTATGTCCAATGGAAAGAGCTAATTCGGCACTTCCTTGAAAACACCGCAAATAAAGACAGGGACAACACAGATGTAGACAGGGTTTTGTAAAGCAACATTGGTCTTGCTGACTCACCCGAGATGTCGGCGAACAGGATGACTGTGAGGGCCATCTTGGCGAAGGGCAGCTTGGAGAAGGCACGGTCGTGCACCACCTCGAGGCAGATGTCGGGCAGGAATGTGCCGTTGAGCAGGGTGCCGCTAACCGTTTCCGACACCACGGGCATCAGGTTGAGCAGACAGCGGGAAGCCGTCTTGTGGTCGCACGGGACGGCCTGCTCGGCTGCGCGCGCACACAGAGGGCATAGTCTCCTCTGCTGTCCTGAACCATATATTCTCTACATGACTTGCCCAGTACTTTATTGCAATGCGCTAAGCCACAACAGTGTATGGCCAAACTTCACAGATGCAAATAAAGCTAATTACTTGTGCGGCACTATATGTCAAGTGTTCCCGGAGATAAATATCTATATAGTAGCATTGCTACGAATTAGTAGCATTAGTGAAATTTCTATCTAGAACTTTACAAGAATTATTTTTTTGTCGCGAAAAACAATACCGTTTGGCGTGTTTTTGAGGCTAACGTCACAAAGCAACGCCAACTACGAGGGGCGTCATGCGTTGGAGGGAGCCTCTGGTAGTGTATTGTGCAATGCGCGCTCGCATCGCACACTGCACGAGTTCCTTGCATTTGTACACTATCTAAACGCGGCCGCCGCGACGAGGATTGATCAAGCATTCCAACATTGATCAAGATTGATCAAGCCTAAGCATTCAAGTGCACTGTAACCACTCAGCCACCTCGGTGTGATGGGAAAGAACGAAAATCGAGCAGCATTTACAGAAAAGCTCACAAATACACAGATTAAACAGATTAAGATTAAGCAAATATTAAGAAGAGTTTTCGCTAGTTTTATTTATTTATTTTATTTACTTAACAATTCTGTCAATCCTCGTGCGAAGTGCTTTGCAGAGAGAGTACGAAAAACTTCATGGAACAAGCACTGAATAAGTCAGCATCAAACTGTACGGTCTGTCCAGCATCAAATGACACTTTCAAGCAAATAGCTATCTAGAGTTGTGTGTGGCTTTTTTGCTTGAGGCTTTTTATATCTATAATATGTACACTACCCTCCGTAAAATTATGAAAGGTCTCATGGGTTACGAACTGTATACTAATTTCTTTGGCGGGCCGGATAAGTTTCGCTATTCTAGCTGCTTACATGCGGTTTGTAAACAAAAGGGCTAAATGCCTGTCAAATCCTAGGACATGCTACTGAAACACTAGAAGCACAGCATACATCGGCACGCTCTTTTAGCTCTCAGCGTCGTGTGGCTGCCGAATTTGGCTGCTAATGCACTTTCAGTAGTAGTAGTTCTGCGCACTGATTGTCCACCGGAGGCGGGCATGAGGCGGACGGAGACCGGGGAGCGTGCTCCCGCGGGAGCGAGCACATTCCAATGGCAAATTTGGAAGAATGGTGGAAATATTATAGCTGCCAAATATGCCTTATTGAAGTTTTATACTCTCGCAAGCAAACTAGTAGACGACGCGCGAAGAAACGCTATATGAGGCTCATTATCGCGCATGGCTGATTCGGAGACGACCACAACTCTACCATGTTCACATCTTCTCGTCCTCTCATGTAGCATCAATGGCTAAGTGGTTAGAGCGCTCGATTACTGTGAGCCGAGACACCCGACGGGTTCGAACCATGCGCGGGATTCATACGCAGCACTGTCACATCATTATGAAAACAAAGATTCAATTGCGAACTTACGTTCATCCTTCTTTCCTTCCTTCTGAAGTAGGTTCTTCATGCTGGATTCTGAAAATTAAACCTCGTATCAGCGCCCCCACGCAACGAGCGATCGAAGTATGCGCGCCGGTTGATATTCCTAACCAGTATACCCTTAGTTCCCATCTCTTAATTCGCGGGTCTTGCTGTGACTCTCCAAACCACTTCGTATGCATTATGACTTCTGCATCGACACTATTCTTTCAGAGCCACCGCGAGGGGGCATAAAAAATGGTGACAAATGCGCAAAAATCTCGTGATAGGAATGTGCTAAACAGGGCTCGCCAAATAGCGGTACTGAAAAGCAGCAAAAACGCACAGCCTTGCTCTCGCACAAGCTCCCCGGTCCAAGCAAAAGCGAAACTATAGCGTCAAAATGTCAGAAGCCCGCGTTTCGGCAGCCGCTGTGCTGTCAGCGTGACGATGTCCTTACCAGTCTGTCAGCTGACTCCAAGGAGTCAAGGCGGGGTTCGAAGGAACTTTAGGATGCAAAAACAGCGCTGGAACCGCAGGAACGACAGGTCCGCTGACCGTGCCCGCGCCTGGCTCGAGCTCGTCCCGGGTCGCGCGCGCACCTGCACGCTGCTTAGACCGGAAATAAAAGGCGATCCTAGAGCCCTCACAAAATTTAGATGCGAAGAAAAAAAAAAATAGAAAACGCAATTTAGAAAACGCATTTTTTTTTTTTTCACTTGAATGATGTACTGGAATATACACCAGGAGCACCTATCAACGGGACAAGGGGCGTCCGCCATAGCTCTCTGTCCATGCGGGCACGTACAAGAGCGGACTCCGCTCTGTAGCGTTAATTACATGTCGATTTGTAGATATATTTATCCTGATATCCGTGATAATGTCCCCAAATATTTCAGCTTCGTCGGTTGTCCAAGCTAGACTGCACATTTGCGCATTAAGCTGCTCTTCTTTTGGCCAATCATCCTTTTCTTGTTTCCCCGATCATATAACTCCTCTGTTTATAGAATTTCCTACCTTTGAAATCTTGATCTGGTATACGCGAATAAATTTTCAAAGTAGCAGCAACGACAACCCCGGTCGCATCGAAAAGAGAAAAGGAGATGGAAGCGTACGAAGATTTGAATAGAGCAACCACTGACTTTATGCTCTGACCCGCACACGCATGCTCCCGTAGCGCTGGGCTGCAGTCCAGCGCCCAAATATGGCAGCGCCCTTCACACCTTTGTAAAATCACGGTAAGTGAGCCACTGTCCACGACCGCATGCATGAGCACCAGTACAATGAAGAGTTACCAACGGGCGTGTAGCGTTCTTAATTGCGTATTTACTGGTATTTTTCTTTCTTGCATCACATTAGGTTCATGAATTATCATACTTTTTTAGTGCCTCCTTCTTTTCGCCAGCTTTCGCTTCTTCCTTGTTCTATATTGCGTCACGGTTGCCTCAGCATTGTCCAGCGGGCGATTGCCCCCCCCCCCCCCCCCCCCCCCCTTCCTCCAGCATTTTTCTGAGGGGCCGGCGCCCCCCCTGCCTCCCATTTTCCGACCACTCACCCTGAAATTAGATTTTTACGAGCACTAAAACGTTAAGACGTTAAAATGTGGACTATGTTGTCAATGGTTGGGACTGTCGCCAGTTTGAAAGCTTTTTTTGTCACGCGAACTAAAATAATTTTCTCCCAGCAAAACTTTTTGAATGATGAGCAAAGTCGAGGGGATTGAAACAGGCCATGCACGAAGTTTCTTTACTCACATGTGTATTGTTCGCGCGTTTACTTTCTTGGAATCACGTTTTGTTCTATATTTCATAATTAGTTTAAAAGGCCGTTTAAGCGTTTCATTTCCTTGCCCAAGTTTCATTCACTGCCTATTAGTATAGTTTATTATATCGTGTGGGCTTCTTCCCTTTGTTTTGCATACATGGTAAGGTAATGTTTATTGAATGATTTATTTTGTATTACACAGTTTGTCTTTGTAATTCCCGAGTTTCTTCTTCAGTGTAACCTGATAGAAGGAAAAGCAAAAACACACTCACAGCAAACAGCAAGAAAAATATCATCCGCAATTTTAATTATTTGTGTTTGAAGCATTTTGTGCTGCCCACATTTTAGTTTAAGCGCCCTATAATTTTCTTGCTGAGAAATCATATGCCAACTGTGATAGCCACTGGATGTAGTGTATATACCTACACTACATCGTTTCCTGATTACAAAAAAAAAAAAAAAAAAAAAAAAGAAGAGGTATATGTGGCACAAATGAAGTTAAACTGAGCAAACACAGACACGTGCGCCGGTTACCTTGGGCTGTTATGATCTTACGTCTTGCGAACTCAACGCCTGTTATAAGAACGGCAATTGTAATACTGTGCTCGGGACTGTGAGAGAGTCGAGCGGTGGCAGCGATGGCACTGAAGAGACCGCGGCCGCTTTCCCGTGATCGGCTGGAGGAAGCGGTGGTACACAAATACATCACTGCTTTACAATCTAAAAAACTACAGACGGACGCTTGAGGCCTTCCTTCTCACAACAGCATGTACAATATGGAAGCAGAGAACCATTTCAGCCTGGACGTATACGGCGCTGTTACAAGACAAAAGAGCTCCCCACTGCAAGGCACCAAGATTCCTTCTCGTGTGGGCTCACGTGTATTTGTAGCCACCTACAGAGGGGGGATACGGGAGCGAAGGTGAGAAGTGGAGCTAATGAAGAGGCTAGCGGCCAGTTGAAGACTAATTAACCAGTTGGTTTGCGATATGTACACAGGTACCTGGGGATTGTCAAGTGTCAACAGCTAACTAGCAGGTCAGAACGCACTTCATATTTTTTTTTTTTTACTTTCGGTTTCCTTGGTTTCTTGTGTACTCGCACAAATTCCCTAATCCATTTTAATTATATAAAAGAAGTAAATAAATAAATAAGTTTACTGCTTTTGAAGGCTGCCCATCGTATACTCTGCCTACCTTCTCTCCCTGTAGCGAAGTCTTCACCCCTTTCCCGATCTAGATGACAGAGAAAGTGATGTCCGAAGTATAAAAATGCATGAATTTCGTGGAGTAATGAAAGGCGAAAGCACAGAGGTAGACCACCACGTGTTACTAGTGTGAGTAGAACAATGTTTCGACGCCTCACATTTCAATGTATTTACTTCAACAATAGCCTCGGAAAACAAACTATGTATAAGGAGCGTCTGTCAAGACAGAGTGACATCTCTTTTAGGTCCGCCGTTGACTTAAAACAAAACATTTGTGGACACAAGGAAACTATTTTCGCCGGACTTGACTCGACGGCATATGTTGGCTCTTAAATACAGGCGGGGGGTGTCAGGCACCCCCAGAACCTCCCTGACTTTAAGCCCTGCCCACCGGTCAGAAGCAGCGAGAGCTTCGACGCAACGAACTTCCGAATCTGTGCGCTCGCCCACAGCCTCCGGCATAGAACTTCTCAACGGGGGAAAAGCTGGTTGTGCTGCACTTCATCCCCCACGGAGAATTGTGCAGGAACGCCGGGAATCAAGATGAGGATTCGCATTTCTCTTGGCTGCTGTTGGGCATAAAACCCGGATTTAGCCGTACAAACAATACGGCTCTGAGGCAAACCTCGAAGAAATTCCGTCGCACTGACCTATATGGCATCGAGCTTGCGTTTTCGTTGAGCTTTGTCATCATCATCATCATCATCATCAGCCTGATTATACCCACTGCAGGGCGAAGGCCTCTCCCATATTTCTCCACAACCCGGTTCTGTGCTAGCTGCATCCAGTTGACCCCTGCGAACTTCTTAATCTCATCCGCCCACCTAACTTTCTGCCGCCCCCTGCTACGCTTTCCTTCCCTTGGAATCCAGTTTGTTAGCCTCAGCGATCATCGGTTATCCTTTCTTCGCACTACATGTCCTGCCCATGTCCATTTCTTCTTCTTAATTTCTACTAGAATGTCGGTAACTTGAGTTATTTCTCTGACCCACTCTGCACTTAGTCAACGACCGAAAAATACTCCAGGCATATTATTTAATGCGTGACCAGAGGATAACAACGCTGCGCAGCTACAGACTCCGAGGAAGAATCCATTGCAACCAAGCCAAACGCGAAACATGTGTCTTCCCGGCATATCCACCGCTACTGTCACTCTAATGAGAAAGTTTACATGAGCGTAGGCCGCCTGTCGCGATGCACGAATGACAAGTCAGTGCCCAAGCAAAGTATTACGCGATTACGTATAAAGCTCGTTTGGTAGAAAATGTGTTACCAATCTAGAATTGATAAAATTGTGTCGGAAGAAATGCCCACGTTACTTCGTTTCAAAATTGTGACGCAACCGCTCTTAGTGCAGCGCTCGGAGTGGTGTCAATACCATCGCGCTTCCAATTCAGCTTCCTAGTCTAGCTAGTCTAGCTGGAGGCTATAGTTCGTGAAAACTATTGAAATTGGCAACATTTGTACCTCCAGTTTTACGCCGTGAATTGTATGTCTGCAGGTGTCCAGCGCTGAGAAGTGAGGGAGATGTTGCGCGTTCTTTTCCCCGCAAAACAAACCAACTATAAAGACTGTTAACACTTTGGCTAAACCTTGTGCTAATCTTTTCAATGCCGATAATGCAAGGAATAAAAAAAAAATTGTGTTAAAGGCGCTATCGGGACTGCTGTTAAGGCGGAGTTTAAGAGACTGCGAAATTCTTATCCTGTAATTCTCGCTTAATGAACCCTTCCATCCCCTTTCCCTATTCTGAAAATTTGAAGCAAATTACTTTCACGGAGGTGTTCATTCATATAAAATTATCCTTTGAAGAGATAAAGAAGTTTATAAGATTCGGTGTGCGCCACGGTCCAACAACGATGCGATCCGACTCCTAACATTAGCAGCATTGATTTACGCTTTAGATGCTTGAGCTAAAGAAAATCGTCAGCAAAGAGAAAAAAACAGTAAAAGCACGCAGCTAACGCATGCGATACCGCCTTATGAAAGCTCCACACGCCGGAATAGCCAAATAAGATAGCACGTAAAGCGAGCTCATGAAAATTTCGCCATCCCCTCGCGACCGACTGTGGTGTGTTTCGAGGTCTGTTAAAGCCTGATTAAAAAAAAAAAAAAAAAAAAAAAAAAAAAAAAAAAACGACTGGGGTGAAAGATTTCGATGCTCCACTTTCCTTCAGCGAGAAGGTTGAATTGGAAAATTGTTCTTTTTTTTTTTCTTTTTTTCTAGTACAGCATTCACTTTGACCGCATTGTGATATTAACCTGACCACGAAATTTCCAGGGAACAGCGCCGTATAATAAGTTTACCAGACCACCAAATATTTCAGCGATGGGAGCTGCCAAGGACTTGAATCGTACAAAGCAACCGAACACCTTAATCATCACCTCCTGCACCTTATGGCAGTGAAATGGATGAACCGTGCTTCCCTGATTTTTTTATTATTATTATTTTTTTTTTTTTGGTTCCTGGTACTATGCGCGATGCACTGCCTTCACTTTATATATGTGCTTTCAAAAAAAAAAAAAAAATCTACAACCTGAGAAACTTCTCGGGTCATTGGATCAAAAGGCAACAAAAGGGACGAGGACAGATGCCGTGACACTCAGCGTGACACTTACGGGCCGCTGCGTCGGGTAGCCGCGGCGGTCCAATCATGCCACAAGCCAGAATGGGGCAACCCCGTCCCTTCCAGGGGAGGTCCGCTTAGGGTGCCCGGCGTCTCAGGCAGCAGACCCCAACCTGTACCCGCGATAACGCGTCGGGTGAGCGCGCGGCCGGGACTCAACACGTATACAGCAGTGAGAGCACATGCCGCACGCGCGGGGAATCGAACCCACGACCTCCCGATGCCGAGGCGGACGCTTAACCACTCGGCCACGGCAACGGTGAAGGCCAAACCAGTTCCAAGGCTTTGTCATATCTGAGCGTTCCCGCTCCTTCTCTCACCACAATGATGTTGACGATGATGATGGTCGGGGCCATACCCTTTGAAACAGGTTGGCACTAGGACTGGTGCACAGGTCAAAGGTAAAAGAAGAAAGAAAAAAAAAAGTTGTGGTTTAACTCTGGTTAACTCTAGTTGAATTGCGATAGCAACGGCGGAAGTTTCTTTTTATTCCCCTATCACGCCTTATCAGTGTAAGGAGCTACATTAGTGGGGACACTTAAGCTCATCTTTTAAGGGCCTGAGCACGACACGACGTCGACGCAGACCCGACAACGACATCGATGGTTGGCCAACTCGTCGGCCGACCGTGTCTGCGGCCGACCAAGCTGTCACACTAGGCCGACGACGACACCAACACAACCGAAAACCAAATGTCTTCCCAGTGTGACAGGTTTTGATGTCGGGGACACCGACAAAACCAGTCCGCCGACTGTCGGTGACCGAGTCTTCCCGAGATCGGCCGCCGAGCAAAAACTTTCTCGAAACGCAAAGCCGACTCTGTACACCACGTCGATGGCGATATACCTTTCATCACTAATATACGTAAAAAAGTAGAATCAATGCCTATACTCGGGGCCGCCGAATGCGCGTGGAATATCAACGGGCCACGGCATCGTTTTCTTTCGGGGCGAGTGAATTCGGGGCGCATATATTTGCGGCGCGCGTTGGGACCGCGAGCAATCTTTCCGCGTTTCCGTATAGCACAGAATAGTGCAAAATGAACATAGTGCGTGACAAAGAAATTATAAAAAGAAGCGATTATTTTTCTGAAGCCAGCCTAGAGCTGCCAATCCTCCTGCGCACTTCGATCGTTGAGTTTACAGTCATAACGTCTTGTCGCTGTGTCGCTACTTCACAAGCCTTTTTCAACTTTGTTATGCATCACGCAATAAATTTTTGCTCCATAATTCAATGTGTTTCAAGAATTGTGTGCGCAAAAAGCGCAGAACTTGCGTTTAAACTTTACAACAGAACCAACAGCGCGGTCAGCCCTGTGAAATCCGTCTAAGGTTTTACGAAATCCGCCGAAAGTTTTACCTGTTACTGCACAACATGGCGTGATTCAAACTATCTGCAGTTTACTCTCAACAAGCTGGATACGTCAGTTAAGCGGTAAATGCTCCTACTGCCTTCGCGACTTTCACACTGCAAGACAACATATTAGCTAAAACCATATCTTAACCTCTGAAAGCACTAGTTAGGCCTAACTTTTGTGGTGCAGTAGATTCTGCTTCCGGCCACGCCAGTGAACGGACGCAGGATGCAGGGCTCCTCAGGAGCGGCTTCAGCGGCCATGTCAGGCCGCGGTAACAGGACTGCTGAACAGGACAACACTTACCAGGTCGTTTTGCCTGCACTTCCAACAGGTCGGTTTGTTTTGAATACCGTTTTTTTGCACGCCGATATCAGGGCCCGCCCGTACCGGGTGGAAGATTTCCGGGATGCTTTAGCACAACACTCGCTAATCCCCGATGTTATCGCTATGGGGGCGTATCGTATGAGCCACGTCTGGGCCGTCACTCTCAAGGATACTGAAGCCGTCAACAAGATTGTCAGTGTAGGTGAGCTGTCTGTGAAAAACGGTCGCTGTTTGGTGATTGACCCGGCGAACCAGGACGTGCGACTCAAGCTTCACTGGCTACTACACAACGTGCCAGATGAAGATGTTCGTGCTGCATTTGCGCCTTACGGAAAGGTGTCGGAAGTTTCCCGGGAGCGTTGGCGTGTTAAAGGTATGCTAGAAAAGGGCTCTACAACTAGACTCGTCACGCTGAAGCTGAAAGCTGGCATGAAGCTCGACGACCTGCCGCATCAGTTGAATGTTAGCGGCGAGCTCGCGCTCGTCATCGTGCCAGGCAGACCCCCGTTGTGCCTACGCTGTCGGGGTACGGGTCACATCCGCAAAGAGTGCCGGGTTCCTCGCTGCGGAACCTGCCGACGGTTCGGGCATGAAGACAGCCAGTGTGCCCTACGCTAGCATTGCCGGACCTGGGACCAGCGAAGACTCGTCCGAGTTAATTATGGAGGAGGAGGCTGCTGACATTAGAGGCCAGTCAACGAAACAGGACGCGCCTTCCATGACGGTTTTAACAAAGAATAAGGTGACGGTCTCAAATGAAATGAATGAAACTCGGCATGTCTTGAACGTACCATCCCAGGACCATGAAAGCGCATCAAAGGAAGTGTCAGAAGACGTAGCCAAATTTTCCGACGCTGAGGATCATCTCAGTACTGAGCCTTCCTTTACTGATGCCATGGAGGTTGGGCCGGAGACAGCAGCCTTAATTGCCGCGAAACGTCCGCATGAGGAAAGCGTGGAGGAGACTCAGCTGCCAGGCGGTGTTTGTGGTGAGCCGCCGCCGAAAACTTCTGGCATCCGAAGAGCCACGTTAAGACCGAAGCCGAACTTCTCGGCCGACACGCGGCAGGCGGGGAAACCGCCTCCGTAGTTTTTGTGGTGCCCTGAACGATTTGTGGGTCGGCTGCCTACCGACCAGCGTCAGGAACCTTCTGCAACCAAGTGGTGCGTGTGTGAGCAAAAATGAAACAATGTGCTTGGACTTCGTTTGAATGCATCCCGACATCCTGCTGGGAGGACATTACATGCATACATACGCCGCTGTTCGTCAGAAGCAGAAGCCATGCAACCATGAAGGTAGGCACCATGCGGGTACGGGCGTCTCTCTCTAATACATGACTCTCAAGCTTAATTCGCCGGTACATGTAGCTACTTTGAATGTCAGAGGACTGGGAGCGAGAAGGCGACAATGCCAACTCAGTCGCCTCCTTTTGGATAATGATATAGATATAGCAGCTGTGCAAGAGTCAAAGATTGAGAGCCAAGAAAGCACTGACCGTATGGTGGCTTCTTTTCAAACAAACTTTTATGTGTGTGTATGCCATTCTGTTGGTGTATCGGGTGGATGCCTTTTATTTATACGCAACACGCTGGGAGTAAGCGTAGAGTCCGTTTTTGCCTGTCCAAGCGGTCGGCTTTTGGTTACCGATTTTACCTACTCTAATTTATGCTGGCGTGTTGTGTGTGTGTATGCTCCCAATTCAGGATGTGAGCGTGAATTGTTTTTTGAGTCTATTGAGGTGTGGCTGAAGACTGACAAAATCTTGCTTGTACTTGGTGACTACAACTGTGTGTGCGCAGCTGTGGACCGAGCGGCGAAGTGTAAACCTCGAAGAGACAGAAGCTCCGAGCTGTTGAATGCACTTGTGCATGAGTATGGCCTTGAGGATGTTGGTAGTGTGTTCTCCACTGGAAACCAGCCAGAGTTCACGCACTTTCAGCGTGACAGCCATGCTAGATTGGACAGGGTGTATGCCTCGGTAGATCTTGTTTCCCTATGTACTGCATATGAGGTCAAACCTGTGTCTTTCAGCGATCATTGTCTCGTGAGTGCAGTGTTTGGTCGCAAAGGAAAGAAATCGCGCTTTAACTGGTACCTATGGAAAATGAATTCCAAACTTCTTGCCGATGAAGAGTTCCTTACGGAAGTTAAGACCGAGTTTGAAAATCGTCTTGCTATGCGACCAGTAAGTTTTGCAGAGGAATGGGACAGCTTCAAAGAGTGGGTCAAATTGAAATCCATAGAAAAGAGCAGTAAGGTGCGGCATAAAGAGAAAGAAAAAGAAAAAGAACTGAATGAACAACTCCAGTTTTTTTTGAGCATGGAAAGTTCAGTGCCAGGGCATTTCGCCAGTAAAATACGAGAGATAAAAAGTGAGTTGGAAAGAATCGACAGCGAAAGATACACAGCGGCTGTCATACGTGCAAGGGCTGAAAAACTTTGGGCTGGAGAAGTTCCGACAAAACGAGCGCTAGCAGACGAGAAAAGATACGCCTGCCAGAAAGAAATAAGGAGTATAAGGTATGCCGGCCATATCACAAAAGACGCTAAAGATATTCAGCGTGCGGTAGCAGAGCACTTCGAAGAACTGCTTAGCGCTAAGCCTCAGACTGTAGGCGGCTTTCAAACAGATTTTCTGAGACTGATGCCTGCACTGGATGACGAAAGTAAAGCGCGCCTAGAAACACCGATAACGTTGCAGGAGATAGTATCTGCAATAGATGACCTGACAACTGGGAAGGCCCCTGGGCCGGATGGCCTAAGCGCTGCCTTCTTTAAAACGTTTCAGCAGTATGCGGCTCAGTTTTTGCTCTGTGTAATCACTGAAGCTTATGAACGTAATACTGTCCCATTGTCTTTCTCTACATCGCACATTGTTCTAATACCCAAGACAGATGATCCGGAGAAACGTCTGTTGGTGGGGTCATATCGACCGATTAGCCTCACCAATGTTGACTACAAGGTGTACATGAAGGTTTTAGCAAAACGACTGCAAAGCGTAATAAAGAAATTGGTTGGGTCTCATCAAACGTGCGGCATCAAGGGTCGATCCATTGCCACGAATATACATGTCGCAAGAACCGTACTAGAATGTGTTGATGCACTCGGTGGTCAGATAGCCATGATGCAGTTAGATTTGGCGAAAGCCTTTGACCGTGTTTCTCACGAAATTCTGTTTTCCATTTTGGAGCATTCTAACCTTGGTGACGTCATAGTGGAGGGTGTTAAAATGGCGTATGCGAACTGCACGACCCGTATTATAGTGAATGGTGAACTGACTGACAGCATCGCAGTACGTTCATCGGTAAGGCAGGGCTGCCCACTCTCACCCCTGCTGTTTGCACTGTATTTAGAGCCACTTTGCTTGGCTATCATTGATAGCGATCGCATTTTAGGGTTCAAGCTGCAATCAGCACACGTGAAAATGCTAGCATATGCCGATGACATAGCAGTGTTTTGTGCAACTAGAAAGAGCATTTGTGAAGCCACGAGTGTCGTCCAAACATTTTGTGATCAAACGGGATGTAAGATCAATTGGGAGAAAAGCTCTGGGTTTTGGCACGGTGATTGGGACGTGACACCTGATTTCTTCTGTAAGCTGCGATGGTCTGCTCTCCCAACACGATATCTAGGCGTGCCTTTAGAATGTTATCAAGATCCCAACGTGCACTGGATGGAAGAAACATCCAGAGCGAAAGAAAAAGCGGATGCCTGGCAAGGAAGGCAACTCTCAATATTTTCGCGCGCTTCTATTTGCAATGTTTTTCTTATTTCGAGGCTGTGGTACCTCATGAATGTGTTGTGTGTCTCACGAACCTCAATTCAGAAAATGCACCGCGTTTTTGCTGTTTTTATTTGGGCATCCACATGGGAAAAAACCGCCCGGACGAATTTGTTTATTTCTGTTAAAAGGGGCGGGCTTGGCCTTGCACATCTGTTCTTGCGTCAGGTGGTTTCGCGATTTATATTCCTCCGTGATCAAAAAGATACCTTTTTAAGAACCGTGATGCAAGTGCGATTACAGAGGCTGCTCCCTGAATGGATTGTGTCTTGTGAAAACATGCCTGGTACTGTGACAGGCTACCTGCGCGAGGTTGTTTTTTCGTGCAAGTTGCTTGAAGTGCGGTTTTCTTTTGATTACCTTTACAACGTTCCTAGAAAAAAACTGTATAAAGATCTCATTGACGTGATGCTGCCGGTGCCTTTTTACTGGGCATTACACTGTGGAGGCCCAGGGCAGGACGTTTTGAAAAGAGTTAAGAAGATGCCCGTGAGGCCATCAGCTAAAACATTCCTTTTCAAACTTCACTCTAATACGCTCCCTGTTAAAACCTGGCTGAATGAAAAAGGTATCTTCGTCCCATGGACAACAAATTGCCTGTTGTGCAAAAAACCGGAAACAATTGAACACGTTTTCTTACAGTGTTGGGATGCTGTATTTCTATGGGACGTCCTCCAAAGGACAATTAAAAAGGAGCTTCCATTAACTCCTTACGGTATAAGATTTCTACCAGTGCAGAACGATGATGCACCTTATGATTTAATTATGCTTCTTGGCCTCCATAGTTTGTGGAAAACACGAATGCAGGTGCGTCACGCAGATATAAATACACGATCCTCGCGTGAAAACTTCATTGAAAGTGCGGTGTATATACGCGAAACTTTCAGGATGCAGCAGGATCCACCACATTGGCAATGTCTATTTGATGAGTTGGTGAACCTGAAAAGATTTTAGCCGCGTACGCGTTAGCTCAAGTGTAGTTGACGTGTTTTATCATGTGTATTTTTGTTTTCTGTTTCACGGCAATAAAGAAAAAAAAAAAAAAAAAAAACTTTTGTGGTGCAGTAGTTAGCGCAGCTGGCTATCAAACAGGAGGTCGTAAGTTCGATCCCAAGGGAAGAGTTTTTTTTTTTTCTGTTTTTTTTTTTTCAGCTTTTAATATACACTCTCTCTTATTCGCCGTGGAGAGCTTTTATTTTTCGAACACTGACGTTCTGATCCCGCAACCAGAGCCGTAAAATACTGGGCACTATTCAGTCTCTGCCCATAATCACGACTGTTGAGGCGCTTGTTTTGGTATGGTGGAATATATGAATAGAATTAAAATTGTAGTTCCGAGAATAAACCCAGAAAAATAAGATAGGGAGTAACACACAGAAAGGTGAATTTCGCATGGTAGAAAAAAATAAAAAGGATTACGAAAAGGAACGTATAATGACACGTGAAGAGAGTGAGAATTGGAGGGCCTAGTCTGTGGGGAGGTTTCGCACATTGTCTGGCTAGTGTGACATAGGAGTTGGGCGACCGTCGGCCGACAGCCGTCTTGCGAGCGACGAGCCGACTGTTTCTCTTGGCGCAGTGTGACATAGACGCAGACATCAGGAAGACGCGCTGTTGGCAGACCAAATCGGTCTCATGTCGTGCTAGTGTGACAGGCCCTTTAGGAGTATGACGCGAGATCGAAATTTACCAGTCTTCTTGTTCTTCTTCAGAGAACTGGGTAGAAAGGAGCGCAGCAAGGACGATCGGTTAAGCTTGACCGCGATTAAGGCTAACCGCCGTTATGGACATTCACACGATACACCTTACCTTAGTTATTTTGCTAACCATGGTTACCGCAAACTGAGGTTGGCTCCCGATAGGAGCCTTGCGCTGCCCTGGGGGCGCATCGAAAACGCTGCTAAAAAGCGCCCCCTAGGCATCTGCTGGGTAGTACAAATCTCTGGCGTACGCCCGCATTCGAATGCATGGAGTCAGTATGAATCCACCGCTTTAATTTCTATTATGTATGAATTACAACGAATTTAAGGCGCTGCAAATTCTTTTAGGGCTGTCAAGACGTAAAAATAAGGCAATAAATAATTCAACGTCAGGCATTATACGACATGCAGCAGTCGGAGGCGAAGTCTCGGCGCGTTGCCAGTTGATATAGTCAGCGAGTATTGTTTTTGCTCAGAGCGCAAAAATTTTCGTAATATTTCGAAGGCCTATAAAATTTTGTGTACGCTCCAATTTTTATCGATCGCAATTGTCATTATTTGCAAAAAGCAATACTTTTGGTCTTCGTAGCAGCCCGTAGCAAAAATATTAAATTGAACAAATGTCAATCTGTGGGAATGATATTAAATTTTCCATGTGGCAGGGATGTTGTTGTGTGAACAATAATCTCACTCGCAGCGAGGCGGATTTAGGGTCGGTATCGAGAAAAAAAAAAAAGGGAATTTGTAGTAACGATCGGTTGCCCTCATATATGCCGGCCACTTGCCTCGGTGTTTGTGAGGGCATTAATGAGTTAAAATTTCTAGGGAATTAATGCTTCGAATTCGCTCGCTCATTCTGCCCTCATCGATCATGTATGCCAAATAATGCTTGTTTTTTAATTGCATTTTAATGACTATAGTCCTAACTGTCCCTCTCCGATGACATCGAGGGCGACTCACCGACTTCAGAAGTATGTTTCATATGGTGCCCTATATGCGACAGCGATTGACGTTCGCACACCTCGGCGAAACGGCAGTGGGTGCATACGGCGCGGCTGCACGTGTCGTCATCAAGTGACGTCATTCAAGGCAGTGCTCTCCGGGCCTCGCGCGGGAGTTTCAATTTTTATTCGTTTTTTTTTTATTTAAAATTATTGCTTGCGTATTGTAAAAAAAAAAAATGCAATCGCGTACTGTGATGACCAAGCCTTCAGCAATATAAATCAATAATTAGCATACGGCCGAAAAATCGCCGGAGTTGCCCTTTTAAAGGAGAATGGCGAAAGCCTTCCCTTCTCCTATTATTTGCCTCTCATCGTTTGCCTCTTTACAGTGCTACACATAATTATAATTTGTTTACAGGAACGAAAAGACCCCTCTTAAGTATTGATGAGGGATCTCAGACCTGCCGAGACCCCCCTAAGATTAAACTCTGGTTAGAGCACTCCATCAGATCCTGCTGGGTTTCCCGATTTTTATTTTTAACTTTTTTGGCTTGCGTCCTCGAATTTTGCCAGGCAGTCGCGTGCGAAGTTACTTGGTCTTGGTCAAACCAGTGAGCGGCGCTGGATAAACTCGGTCTACAAATAAGCTTTCTCTCATTCGGAGTCAACAAAAGTACTAGTAGGGGTTTATGACTAAACCACTTGACCGAATATAGCGGCGGGATTCCTCCTTTGCCGAAAGATACCGTACACAGCTAGCCTCAGCCAGGCCTGGGTCAGCCAGTTCAAGCCTGGGCCCGGGCCAGAACAGCAACGTCAAGCCCGGTCCGGGCCCGGCCTATCTTGGTCCTGACCGGACTGATATTACCTCAAATAAATAAATAAATAAATAAATAAATAAATAAATAAATAAATAAATAAATAAATAAATAAATAAATAAATAAATAAATAAATAAATAAATAAAACAGCAATTCCGCTCCGGGCGGCGTCCGGCCGTTATTGGGCTGACCCGAGCCCGCGTAATGCTCTAAGACAACTCTAATATAGAAAAGCATACATAATTAGGTTTCTCTATACAACCCTTTCGAAGGCCTTTGGCCACACTAATGCAATCAAATTACATTCTCTGCAACCCCATCTCCCGCCTGTGGCAAAAAGAAAGCACGTGAAAATTACGCGATGCCCTCGCAACCGACTGTGATGTATTTCGAGGTCTGTTAAAGCCTGGCAAAAAAAAAAAAAAAAAATAAGAAAAAAAGCAACTGTAGAGGTAGAGTTGGAAGCTTGTTCTTTTTTCTATTGCAGCATTCATTTTGACCGCACCGTGCTATTAACCTGACCACGAAAATTCCTGGGAACAGCGCCGTAATAAGTATAAGAGACCACTAAACTATGGGGGCTGCCACGGAATTCGATTGTATGCAAGCGAGCATCTTTATCGTCTCCTGCATCTTCTGGCAGTGCAGGGGACGAATGAGGCTTGCCTTAATTTCGTTCGGTTTCTGGTACTATACGCGATGCACTGCCTTCACTTTATATATGTGCTTTAAAAAAAAATCTAGAACTTGGGAAACTTGTGAAGGTTCGGCGGGTCATTGGATCAAAAGGCAACAAAAGGACGGGGACAGATGCCGTGTTGCCACAGACACCGTCGACCCATTCAGCGTGGCGCTTCCGGGCCGCCGCGGCCGGTACTCGCGGCGGCCAGACATTGCCACAAGCCAGAATGGGGTAACCCCGCCCTTCCAGGTGAGGTCCGCATGAGGTACCCGGCGTCTCGGGCAGCGAACCTACCTGTACCCGCGATAACGCGTCGGGTGAGCGCGCGGCCGGGACTCGACACGCACAGCAGTGACAGCACATGCCGTACGCGCGGGGGAATCGAACCCACGACCTCCCGATGCCGAGGCGGACGCTTAACCACTCGGCCACGGCAACGGTGGGGGACGAGCCGGTTTGAAGGCTTTGTCATATGCGAGTGTTCCCCCTTCCATCATCACCCTCTCCCACTGGAGCCGCGACTCGCGCGCCTCTCGCGGCGGAAAGGGCAGACCACGTTTGAATGCGACAAGATCGTATCGTATTAACTTTCTTGCGTATCGCACTCATGTAAACCGGCATAGTGCGCCAGGAAAACGCATCACATCAATCCGCCAGACGGGGTAGATCGAGGGGAGGAAGTCGACTTTAGCCGCGTTTATATGAATGGGACGGTAGTGCATCGTATTTTCTAGCGCATCTCGATAAGATGATGCGATATCGTTTACATGTGCCGCGTCAAGTCGGTGGCGCCGCTCAGCGTCGCATTTTTGAGTGAGAGCGAAACCGATCGCACTGTTCTGGTTGCGTTCTCACGGCAACACGGCGCCTCCCGCTGAAGCGGATGGCGTCTTTTGTCGGTCTTGCGATACCTGCGTTATATTGCCTAGAATATACCTGCGTTACCTGCGTCAAGCATCCCACCGCAGCATTTCGTTTATCCATTTTTTATTATTTTAGCGCCGTAGAATAATGCTCACGTCCTAGCTATATATGTACATACTTCTAGGGACTCTATATATACACCACGTCCTACATACAACTACAGCGTTGCCCTCGGATACGACAGCCTGCAGCGAAGCGCCCTTGCGTTCTAAAGACTACCGGAGGTGCGGCAGGGTGGACTGGCAACGAATAGATTTTAAAATGGATTTTAATACAGTGCAGGCTTGAACAAGCGTGCAAAGAGCGCTCTAACAATGCCCGGCTGTGTAAAGGAAGCTTAGTCTTAAAAGAATGCCTGCTTTAAAAACATTTTCTCTTAGATCAACACCTCACCACTTCAGAGCCCTAGACAAGTGTGCCGGTTGTCGAGTATCTGCCCGTCCATCACACGGTAGCGTTCCGGTTGGCATACACCAACCGTAAAGGCAGACTTGCTGGCTTATCGGCCGCGATTAACCAGAGATAGCAAGTAATATCAGAGTACGCGTAGCCAAAATTCGCAGCCACAAAGGCGTTGAGAAGCGCTGCACTTACGCCAACCGGAACGCTGCGGCCGAACTGTTTCTGTTGGATGACTTGAAAACGCACTTGATTGCGCTGCCGCCTTGAATCGAGTAGCTGACCGATGTTAATCTCGCTTATGATTGAGATAAATGCTGTTTCCTCGTGACAGAAGAAAACACGCCCAGCACACGCTCCTTCCGCCGACATCCTGCATGCGCCCCATCATGTCCGTCTGTACGCCGCCAGCGCGGGCCGGATTTCACCGCAAGCGAGCACTGGCGCACCTGGCGCGCCTTCCCACCATTAGCAATACGATGCGCCGCTCCTTCACTGTAGCTCTGTTACATGCACCGCGAAAGTCGATTCCCCCCTCTAG
Source organism: Amblyomma maculatum (assembly GCF_055883805.1). Classification (NCBI taxonomy): domain Eukaryota; kingdom Metazoa; phylum Arthropoda; class Arachnida; order Ixodida; family Ixodidae; genus Amblyomma; species Amblyomma maculatum. The sequence continues at coordinate 186,036,266 of NC_139346.1, forward strand.
GTCCCCGCGATACATTAGTAGTGCGGGCGGAGTCTGACTTTGGACTCCAACTTACCTTATGCCCCCTCTAGGCGAATAAATGCGATGCGCTTTCCTAGCGCATTATGCCGGTTTACATGAGTACGATACGACAGAAAGTCAATACGATGCGCTCTTGTCGCATTCATATAAACGCAGTCGGTATAAACAGAGCGGCGCATCGTATTGCGAATGATGGGAAAAAGCGCGCCTGAGCACATCTTCCAATGAAATCCGGGCTGGAGCCAGCCAGCGCCAGCTGCTTACCAGCAGCGACCGCATCGTCAGCGCCGCCCCATGGCGCCCAGTGCGTTTCCGTCAACCCGGCGTCCGCATAGCAGATTTCGCCGCGGGTGAGTGAACGCCTATATTTATGCGGATTTCAGCGGATTGAAAACCTGGACGTATATTTCAAAAAAAAAAAAAAAAGCGAGTTGGGAAAGTGGACGGCGGCTTTATACGAGCAGTCATGTGCGCGGTGGTCAAGAAGAAGCAATCGCCGTCGCGGTGTCGTCCGATATCAGCGACAAGTTCTTCGCGCAAATGAAAAGTGTTGATTACGCCATTGCCTTGAGGTAAACAAAACTTACAGCTTACAGGCAAATTTACAGATAAAATTGCATTGAAAATGTGCTGTACAGGTGCTGAAATGGACCACTTGCGAAAATCCGTGTCAGCTTCTTCACAAGCCTTTCCTCCTTGCTTCTCCAGCATGACTGGTTTGGGCCCATACTTCGCGCTTCCGTTCGGAGATGGCGACTCGCAAAGTGTGAACGCGCTGTGAGGAGACGTCTGCCTCTTAAATATGCAGGTCGCTGCAGACGACATTGTAAAATCGGGCAGCACATTTTTACTGATTAAGAATTGTGTCCTTACAGTTTGAGTATAGTGAACTAGAAGTATTCTAGTTCACTATAAGTTTGGGGAACAAGTGCCTAATTGACCCAGACAAGGAAATCATCTATGTACTATACATCGATGTATGGTACATAGGTTCACAGTTACGTAAAACGCGTTCTCACTACACTTAGGTAATGATAATGCTCTATGTCCTGAAGACTGACACTGCTTTGTTTTGTCTACTGTCCTTAAAGAAGCATAGCTCTAACCATAGAAAAAGTCGAAGCGTTTCTTGCTGAATATGTACGAAAGTTTGAGGGTTTTTATTTTAGCGATTTCTTGAAAGCACTAATTAAAACATTGTCCAAAGGCATTCACATATTTAAAAAAAATGTACAAAGCTCTCCCTGTCCTTTCATGATATCGCTGCCGTGTATTTCTCCTCGCTATCCTATCCTTTTTTTTTTTTTTTTTTTTATCGCTGACCGCAGCTCGGGCGCTTTAGATATTAGACAGCAATCACCGCGGCATACATCATCTTTTTCCGTCTCTTTTTGTTTCTTTTCTTTAATAAATTAGTACCACCATGTAACGGCACGTGTCCTCGGAAACATTTTGGTTCTATTTTCTTACTTAATGTACTTTGCTTTCAGAGATGATTTTGTGTTGTTAAACGCAAGAAATAAATATACAAAAGCCCAAACTACCCTCTTTGTTTCTTTTTATTGGTACAGAAAAGAGCTTAGCTGTCGAGGATGTAAAATAATATGCAAAAACACTGCCTGAATCTAGCGCTCCCTCTTCTCTGTTTCGTAGGATCTCCAAGGAAAACGATAAAAGTTTGTCTTCGGCACCTAGTTACCAGCAGTGTTTTATATGTTATGACATCGGTAAAGACAGCAATAGGTCGAGCCACCCATAATTAGTGGTGTTTATTTTCGCCTTCGGCGGAAACACCTTGCGGCTTGCCTCCTTGACTGCAAACTGAAAGAGAGTGGCGTCCTACTTTCGCCTCAGCGATTTTTTCATCTAAAGACGGTTAATACTTTGCGAAACATTGTGCTAATATTTTCAATGCCTCAAATCTATGGAATGAAAATGTGATTCTAAAGGCGCTATATATCGCGACTATTCTTATTACGAAGCTTAATTAGGCGACCGCCAAATTCTATTCCTCGCCTGATGAACGCTTCCCTCCCCCTTTCCTTCTTCTTAAATTTTGAAGAAAACTATTTTCATGGAGGTGTTCATTCATAGAAAATTATCCTTTGCAGAGAGAAAGAAGTTTCATTTAATAAGCTTTGGTCTAAACCACGGTCCAATATTGATATAATCCTAATCCTATCATTAGCAACATTGGTTTACGCTGCATACCTGCTTGAGCTATAGGAAAGCATCAGCAAAAAAATAAATAAATAAATCATAATAAAAAGAACAATAAAAACAAACACATGCGATATAGTCCTATGAAAGCTCCATACGCCGGAGTAGCCAAACAGGACAGACAGCACGCAATATACATACGTAATATACAGTTTACTTTCATTTGTCGTGTCTGTACAATCACAATAACACTGCTGCGGGGACAACAGCGAGTACAAATCCCCGTAACAACGTACATCCCGCATATTAACGCAGTCGGCCGTAGACAGCAGACATATCAGCATAAATTTATTTCTGTGCCCGGTAAGAAGGCATCGAATCAAATGCGAAGGCACGATCGTGTAGTCAAGCTGAGGAGGACTGCACGGGTGACAATTATAACCAGTTTCATTGCTGTGAAAATGCGCCGCACTGTACAAGAAAGAAACAACAACAACTTTAAGGCACCGATATAAAATTGCAGCGTATAGATCCGTATATACTGCATTTCTATGTCATATTATTGCACTGTCGTCCACTGGCACAGATCAGAGTGCACGCGGTCGCCATTTTGAAATGACACTGCATGCAGCGAAGAAAGGCACGTATATAAGTGGACAGGTACACCGTACTCTTGCAGTTCGCAAAAACACTATATGGATAAAGACACAGTTATATCACAAGATGGGTGCTGTTGTTTTATGGAGGGGGGGGGGGGGGGGTAGAAGTTGTTTTAACAAGACAACCAGCGGTACTTTAATTCCTTTGGCACAGCTGCAACTTCGGCTTCTATACATGACCTAGAAATTCAAGTTAGCTCTGCTCATGATTGTCATAGCAGACTATAGTATATGCAGGTGCAATTGAGAAAATGCTGACCTGGGAAGTTGTGTGCTGACGCGCACAGCTATAAAAAAGAAAGACGATTCGTCACTGGAGCCCGGACAGCAGCATGGGCACTGAATGCGACGCGTTAGGAAGCAGATCCATAGAAAAATTCTCTTTGTAGACAGTACATGACAGACAGGGAATTTTGCAATGACCCGTCGGAATCAGGTATGTCTCCACCCAAGGCACGGATGAATCAGGCTAGAAGGTTCGAGTTGAGTGTTCATTTTGCGGGAAAAACATGAAAACCACGCCGAGCAGAAAGACGTTTCAGTGTCATCCTTGACTGGCGTGAAACAGGGCATGCTTTACGAACGGTGCGGACAAAGGAAGACATAGCGTCGCTAAGTTTCGTGGTGTTTCCTTTCCAGTCTAGTCAAGGAAACTCGATCAATAATTTGTGTCGTTCTGAAACAGTGTTCGGTCTAGCGCTATTTGGACTCACTTTTGCATAAGTGTCAAGGGAGATGTTTCTTGTATGTATATAGATGACCTAAAGGTTGGAAAATGCGGTTATCAAATATTGCCAAATAGTATATATTGTCTTGCTGATCTGATTTTCGTTTATCTCAGGCAGCGTATTTATCTGTTTACCAAGTGTGCGACCATGGTACTAACTGAATTCACAAGATGCATTTCGGCAACTAGCATTTTTACGGTGCATGCACAGGAACACACTGTCCGTCTGTTGATTGTCCCAATTTATGGGTGGCAACGACATCATAACGGCCTAAACAAGGAGTTGTGGGGCGGTAAAGCTGGAATAACGAACTATTTTACGTGGCGGCTGCTCTGTGAAGCAGATTTCAATATCTCCAAACCAATGCCAATAATATGCCAAAGACAGTTGTCGCGAAGTTTGAGATTAGAGGTCGTTTTCAAGAACGTTTCCTGCCTTTCTCCTTTCTTCCGAGGCACTATTATCCGTGTCTTCCGTTACCGCCTACGCCACCGGAAAGCAGCGACCAATGATATATGCTCAAAAGAAAGGAAAACAAAACTTACAATGTTACTTAGAACGGGTAAAAGCTGCACGCATCCTGCTCCCAGGTACACTGTAGAAGCAACATATGTGGACCACCATCATGGCGTCCGCGACGTCAAGTGAAAGTCAGATATTGATTGCCGCCTACTATTCCTGCTGTAGCCAATAAAAAACGGTGCGTTATGCTGTCAGAATCTCTGTACACTATCCCACTCATTTCGTCGCTTAACCTGGACGGACTCTATCCTTCTGCACCTTTAGCAAGACCCCGCTGCAGGTCACCGCGTCGAGTAGTCGTAGCTAGTTGGCTGCTTCGCCCTGGGCGGGGGATAGAGGGCGCCGTAAGGCTGGGGTCCAGCCGACGCAGCAGCGGCGCCGGGATGGTGGTAGCCGGCGTACGAAGAAACTGCGGCGGCTGCTGCAGCGGCCGCAGCCGCGGCTGCCGATGTCGGGGGTGGAGGGGGCCGGCCGTAAGGTGAGTTGCGCGACTCCATCTTCATCTGGTAGACGTAGTTGTCGTAGGCAGGCGAGTAGCCGCACAACTCCGTCGGATACGGCTGGCCCACGGCGCACCCCGCTGGGGGTACCCCGGCCGTTGGCGAGGACACCGGGCCCGCGGTCCCCAGGACTCGGGAGAAAATGGCGCTGTTGCTCAGCTGGTCCACATCGTCCTCTGCATTGAAAAGTATGCGTTCAAAACGTTAATAGTTAAGATTAGAAAAACATTTGCGAGCGAACAATAGCGACAGATATGCGTTACGAGAGGTTCAGAGCGCCAGACAAATCAAATAAGAAAATAACGAACACAGGTCAGTGCTTGTCCGACATCTTGCTTTATCTATGCTGTTCACCTTTCGCAATGCTTAATCGGCTAGACCAAGTTGCTGTTAAGCAATACAGAGCTTTATTTGGGCGCTGAAGTTCAACGTTCTCAAGCATACAGGTCGTCCATCAAAGCTTGCAACGTTCACTGATACAGCAAACTGTTGCAACACTATCATATGATAAATGTGGGCTCATGGAGCTTGTTACGCTTCCGTGTTTCCATGCTATGTCACGACCAACACCTGCTAGGCTCCTCGGGGCACAGGTTGTTGCTGTTGCCTTGCGAACCCTTTCCTGTAATCTTGAATGTATCATACACTATCACTGCAGTTAGTGTTTATGATAACATCTGGAGTTACTTTGCGATCAATACGGCGACCGAGGTGAAAGCATCCGGGGATCTGTTAGGGGGTCACAAACTTCGTTCAACAGCGTGCGTTTTATGCGCATGATATACCAGGCACATAAATGGAATATAAGCATGACAAACTTCTGCGGCTCCCGCCCCTCTTTCCACCAAGATATTCCTGCTCGGACACTATCGCAGTGTCATCCTACAATGGTTACACGGGAATTTCACAAAGCACTTCGCTGGCTGAAATTTGTCAACTTCGTGGCATCAAGATCAGCAGGGGTACAAAAATAATGACCTCTTTTCAGGTCCAGTATAACGTACTGGCGCTGGCAATTATTAAATGTTTTCCTCCTGGTAACAACTAGGTGACCTCATATCGCAACAACAGCGCGTCACCCTACCAGAGAATGACAATGACATACAGTAAACGATAACTAAAAATAAAGGCGCTGCACATGCATGCCTGGTTTGAACCCCGAACCATGACGATCTTTTCTTCAACTTTCGGTAGAAGCTGTATGGTTTTCCTCTGTAGCCGGTATGGCTGCGCCTGGGTGGACGCTAATGAGTAATTATTCTCTTAATTATTATAATGTCATTCTTCTGTGCGCGTGACAGTGGTCTTGGAAAAAAAAGCCAAGCGCTTTCTATATATAGAGTTTTAGCATACCGTGATCCGCGATCCGCTTCCGTGATCTGCCACAGCGCGTTCCACTGCGCATGCCCAGATCCCTTGACGCCGATAGATGGCGCCACATACTGGATGTCGGCACATAGACCTGCCGCGTCGGGACCAATCAGGTTGTGCGCCCCGCCCCGCCCACGCACGGTAGCGGGTCACGGTGGCGGATCGCGGATCACGGTGAGCTAAATCTCTCTATTATGTCATGAAAGGCGCGGCGTAGAACTGGCAACGTGACTGTCTCAATGCACTAGGTTTTCTCAACAAAGCAAAGCGGACGACCCACCGTATCAAAACTATCAAAATCGATTGGTTTCATCCACCATGCGTTTGTATCCCTACCGTCAAAGAATATCACATCGCAGAGGTAAAGTGTCTCTAAAATATGGTAAGGATGACTTTGAGACCAGCCTGTTCTTTGTCGCGGCTCCTACTATATCTTACAGTTTTGCAGCCTTTCCTTTGTCCGAAGAACCTCACAAGTTTTCCCTTTGTTGTCTTCGGATGACCTATAAATTTGCAGCTGTTAGTAACAGTTCCTTGATGCTCAGCCATCGATGCCTTCGTCAGTAGTTGTTAGCATGCACGAAATATGGGCTCATAACATGAAAACAACAGAATAAAAAATGAAAACATAAAAATATCAGGATGAACGATCTGTGGTTTACGTAACGAGTGGCCCTTTTCACAGGAGCTTCTAACCTATCCTTTGGTCTCTTGCATTAAATTTTTATCTGCGCGCTTTTATTCATTTTATGTTATTCCGCGTTTTTCTTTCTTTTTTTTTTTTTCTTTTCGCAACCGCTCCTTTCTCCTCTTCCCTTCCCAGCTCTTGACGCGTGGTAAGAGCCAACAGTCTTTCAATACGGCCTGCTTGGTGAGGTGAGTTTGAGAGCCATACAGTTTGTTCGGAACAAGTCGACCGCGGGCTTCTTCCAGCTCGAATTCGAGCCCATGCGGAGGCGTCGAACAGCGCTCGTCTGAGTGCGAAGTGAAGCGACGACCGCGGCGCTAGCAGACGCGCCCTGGTAGGGACCCCTCTGCGAGGCGGAAACGGGAGGCCCCGACCGCCGCCCACCCGCGACAGAGACGGATGCGAACGCGCCGCCGAAGCCGAGGCCCAGGAATGCGGCTAAGTGCCGCGCGGCTCTAAATGGCCTCCAGGGTTCGGGCCCGCGTCTTTCTGTCTTCCGAAAATGCCACCGCGTCTCCCTTTGCGAGCTCGCACGCGCGCACCTTATGGTATAAAAAGCGAGGCGATCGGTTCACCTCGGAAGAACTATCTACACGGCATTCAAGGTCCGTTGTGTTTCTCCTCACAGTAATCTTGGCTGGGTAGCTTACTCTCCGGGCATTGTCCAAGCGGGATTAGATTTACGTTAAGTCTATCCGCATGCTGGTCTGGCCGCCTGCGTTTCTTTATAAAACAGAAAAGAAAAGTTTATCACGCCAGTGTCCAGCAATGCCAGTGCCCTCCAAAAGTTTCGCCACAGCGTTAGTAAGCCCACGGGGCACACAATGCGAGAGATGTTATCAATGACATATAATATTTATGAGGCTTACAGCAATGGTATCTCACTATTCAGTGTACCAATCTTGTGCACCCACGCGTGTATAGTCTCACGCTTGTCAAACTCATGCGCAAGCTAAAAGAAAATGATGGAGTGCAATGATGCTGCTGTCAGTTATCCATCGTGTTCATGACATAGCGTTCTGCGTCACATTCTCAGCAATTGTCCCTGCCTATATGTGCCATAAAACCCAACACAACACGACTGAATAATTTTCATCGCATGTCCAGGTCCTGAGAAAATATTTGACCTTGTTTGTACAGGATAGTCCACTCTTATTGGGAACGCACGAGGAGGTGGTCGATCCCTTTGAAGCTCAACTCCTGCTGACATGGCAGCATGTCGAAGCAAAGTGGCACAGGCAAAGAGGAACCTGGAGGTGGGCTTCTATCGTCTATAGTTTCAGTGAGAAATCGGGTTGGACGCGTTGACGCTCAGAACAGAGCGGCAACGTGCTCGCGTGTTCACCCTTAAAGTGGACGACCCTGATACACTGATACTAATTGAGAAATAAAATCACACTCGCGCATTTTGCCTCAGCTTGTGAGGGCGGAATAAAAGACAGCGATGTCGCCTTAGCTAGTGCCCCCACATTAACCCCCCACCCCCAACTTTCATTTCCGGATCCGACTCAACATAATTTTCCAAGCAGTCCCCATAGTCACAGGGACAGTAGGACAACGCCGTTGTGGTGGTTGCGGATTGATGCAGTATTTTTTTTTATTTTCTTACTCTCTTACTTTCTTTTTCGGTAACGAAACACTCTAATTCGTATGGCTTTTTTTTCTTTTTTTTTAAACATGATAGTTGAACGGCCCGCCCGTCCTTTAGAAAATCCGGCATTGTCGGTGTTGTGAGCGAAAAATATGCTTCTGACAGGTGGTAGTTGGCAGGTAACATGACCGGCCACTGATTGGTCGGCAGGTTTCATGACGTCACGAGACCACGTGACATGGCTGAGTTGGCCGGAGCTGCAAACTCGGGCAGCTGCTTTCAGATTGGAGGGTGAGATGGGAATATAATCCATCGTTATATTCTGGCACGTTCGTATGACGTGGTTAAAGCGGGGCGTTATGTCTATGTCTAGCGGTATCCCACACAACGTAGCATCTTACGAATGTATGCTGATTAGTATGTGTAAGAGAATGGAGGCACAAATTGAGGAATTCACGGTTAGGCGGGTAACGGAGTGCATGAGCCGCTAGGAAAGCCGCAGGCGTCCTGCCGGGTTCTCTTTCTCTCTCTCATTGCTCGCTCACAATAGCGAGTCACGTGTGGAGTCACGCGTGTCTTCCGCGCTGTCAAGCTCTCGTTAATATTGCGTTTAAAAATAAGTCGCTTTTCCTTCCTGACCTCTTTTGTCCCCTTTTGAAACATAAAAAGAGAAAGAAAGAGAAGGCGAGAACCAGAATGAGGAAAGAGAGCGACAAGGCGCCACTTGTTGTCACTGACGCACGCAGGAGCAGTCCAGCTCCGAGGAGCTTCTCACTCCTTCCTCGTCCTCCGCGCGGAAGAGTCGAAAAGATGCGGCGTAAATTACGCGATCCGGACGTAACGGTCTCGAAACAGGCACTAAAGTAACGACCGGGCCGAGCCACTTTCTCAACGTGCCTGCACCGCACCCTAGTCCCACCTTCCTCCAGCCTCTCACCGTTCAGCTCACTCTCTCTGACCGCCTCTCCATCTCTTAATCTTTCTCCATTTTTCTTTTTTCCACCTCTGCCTCTTGTTATTAATTGTACACTTCCAGGGCGATTTTTTTTTTCTTTCTTCCGTTCTTTCCTTTCTGGCATACTATATTATTGTAGCGCCGAGCGCGAGCTTGCGCACAAAAACAGAACACATTCATCACGAGGGGGAATGGAGCTCAAGAAAAAGAGGACGAAAGAAACGGAGTCGAAACTTGTGCCGTTGTGCCAATGTTAGCATTCCAGTCACCGAGGGTGGAGGGGTGGGGGTGCGGAGGGGCCACTAACGTGGTCGCTGTAAAGAGAGTGGAAAGGCAAAGCCAGAAAGAGGGGGGAGGGGGGGGGGGGGGGGCTTCACTCGAGAACAAGCGCGTCAAAAGGCGCAGCAAAAGGATTCGTTCTACAACCAACAGCGTTCACACCATCCCGCTACTCCCTCAGCGCCTACGAGCAGACCTTGTACGGGTTCACCTCGGACCCCCGTGGCTTCCTCTTGGGTACGGAACGAGGAGGCGTGGTGCTCTCGATGGACAGAAGGAGGGAGTGTTTCTCTACATGTGCCCCGCATAACAGCAGATGGAGAGGGACTGGGCAAAGTATCGCAAGTATAAAGCTGTTGACTCAATGAACATGTTTCCAAGTCGTGCCGATGCGTCGTGACTCACAAGTAAGTACTCAAGTGACAAAGTATTGCAAAGCCTTAGAGAAAGGAAAGACAAGATGAAAAAAAAAAAAAAAAAAGGAATCGTTGGCGAATTAAAACGGCGGGTAAACCAATTCTAGAACTGTATGACACGGCAAATGACAAACCATTTAGGCGATAATAAGGAAAATAGTTTTACGCGATTTCAAACGAAGCGATCAGCTTTTGGAGGCAAAAGCTGGGTGCTTAGGGACGAAGTGCTAGTGACGAAAATTCTAATTTCATGAAATATATCGGCTGCCGCTGTGCACGACATAAACAGAACGCTTATCAGGAGTCCGTAACAGACCCAGCGAAATCTGACACAGAGCACACGTGAATGGAGTCAGCAAACAGAGCTTTTACCATTTTCTTTAAGCCCCCCTCTCGCCCCTCTTTACCGCCTTCGTTTCAGTGCCCCCTTTAACACCTGTGGATGAAGGCAGTGCTCATAGCGATGTCCAACTTAATGTTTCTGAGGTCACAAACATGTGATTGGCCGAAGGGGAAGCCTGATCCAAGATTCTTAAAAACCAATTTGCGCCGAATCAAGTATTTCTCACGGCTACGAAATTTAGGTGGAGACAATTACAAACAAATACATACCCGAACCCACTGCAGTACAACAGGATTTACCTCGAAATATATGACACTGACACATTCAAGGTCTGCAAGGCAAACATACAGCACTTAGGCACATACTCTGGGAGCTAGTGCAATGCACAATTGAAAGGCTTTAATCCCGAAACCCTCTCGTCGAGGCGGTCAGCGGCTCTGCGCAGCTCCGGCCTCAACGACCAACTCTGGGCCGTCCAGCAGGGCCTCATGGCGGCGAAGACAATATCTCGACTTTCCCACGTGGGAGCCCGGTCGCGTTAAATCCTGCTGGACATCAAATAAAGTTAAGAACAAAAGACTGACAGTAGCCCAAAATTATTATTTTGCTAAAACGTGCTTAAACCGTGAGCAACCCATGTCTCTTGCCTTCGGAAGTGCACATTTAAGAAGAGGCCAGTCCACGAAACCGACTTTTCCGGGCTCGCACGCCGTGGTGTCTGGAGTGACGCGCTCTCGGGCGCGCTATTAGTGTGAGCGCGCGCAAAGGAGCTCGCGGCACCACCTCAGCGCTTGGCCGGCTTGCCGGCTCTGGAGCGTATTCATCACCCGCCCGCTCGTGTGCGGTAGCGTTTTGCCACCAGAGAGGAAGATGGCGAGGGCGGAAGACGTCGCGGAGACTGCTGGCGGCATCCAGAGCAGGAAAACTCGATTTATCAGCCCGCGCGCGCAAGCTCCGCAGCTCGTTAGCGCTGCTTTTGCAGAGCATGCTGCCGCGGTGCTCTGTGAGAAGAGCCCACCAAGCAGCCAGAAAGCGGCCAGCTTTCTTGTGTGCGAACGATACACCCTGAAGAGAGAGGCCGCGCTTTTAGCACCGTGGCCAAAGATGAACCTTCGCTTTTGTATTCATGCGTGAAACGGATGCGCTGCCTCTTTCGGCGCTGTGTTTTTGAAAGAGCAAGCTGGCGATGTGCGTGGTTCGGCTCTGTAGCGGCGCGCTTATGCGTAAGCGGGTGTTGCCATGAAAAATTGCTTCAGGGTTAAGCAAAATAAAGGCCCGGGCTCGCAGTCTCCCGAAGCAGTGGGTAGCACCAAAGGCGTGATAATTGCTCCTGAAGACCACTGTGTATCCAGTCTGAGTTTGGAGACTTGCCGTGTTCAGCATAGCGTAGACGGGCGCCTTTCAGCGCATACACAGAGAAGACGTATTGGCCTAGGCGTGTATCGGATCACCGGAGGCCCCACGCGCATGCGCAGTGGCAGGGTGGGTCCCTGTGCGTGCGCAGCTGGCTGGAGTCTCCTAAATCGATATACCTGTGTCCACATATATGTATGATAAATGGTTCTTTTATATAGGCATATATTACGGACGAAGTCATCGCGCACCACAACTGAAGGCTTCAACAGCACAATTAGTTGGAGATGGTCTGACTGGGGCTATCGAGATGGAAAAGTGCTAATGCTGAGCTGTTACTGTTCCGCATGCTTTGACGAAACCCGTAACAATGGCTTCAAGAAGGAGACGACTACAGAAAGTTGAACTAATGGCTACTAGGGAGGAAGATTTCATCCGGTAGCTGACGGGCAACACTGAGAGCCGGGGCTGCTTTAGGCTTCTGGGTGACTATAGCCTTGACATCCTATAGGATACTGACAACAGCTCCTTATGCCACAAGGAAAGTCATAAAATAAAATAACGCAAGTGAAACAGAGGCATTATACATAATGTACACCAGTGATAAAAGGATACGATATGGAAAGAAAAGGCTAAAGGCACTCACCCTTCTCGGCTTTTGTGTATGCTCCCGTGTGGCCGACGCCGTGCAGTAGCTGCTGGATGGACGAGGGCCTCGGGTGCACCTTGGGCATCTTGACCGGGGGCAGGTGGTGGTGACCGAGCATTTCGGCTACGCCCGGCGGGACACTCCTGCGCGAAGGTGTAGAGAGAGAAAATTAACAGTATATGCTATAAATTGTTACCGTTGCCCGATATAAGCTAATAAAAAGCACAGAGGGAAGCGGATATGGCACGCAGCCATTATATGATACGGAGCAAACGATTGAGGAGCTTTTGCAACGCGGGACTGTCGACGCCGCGATAGGACGGGTGTTTCATGTTACAACATACGAATCGACACATATGCGGAATCTGCCAGCCTTAGACAAGGGCCTGTGCAATTTTCTGAACAAAAGCTACAGTGCTGATGAACTTCGCAAGAGTTCGTATTCTCCGCGTTGAACTAAAGAAGAAAAAAAAAATAACGAATAACATGGTTAATATCGGAGGTTCGTCCTTTGGCAAATATGGGCCTCTACTCAGCTGGCCCATCTCATACAGCCCATCTTCTTCTTTCGCTCAGAAGGAAAGTGAAGAAGGGGGATCATTTTAAGGGCGGAAGCCTCTCCCGTGACCCCAAGCCAACTTTCCGCCTGATATCCTTTTTCATAGGCCACGGCTCAAGAGGCGCGGTAAACGAGGCGCATATGAAGGGCTTCCGCCTCTGAAGAAGGCATGCACGGGGGAAATATATGTGCGCTGTTGGTGTTAAAAAAAAGAAAGGCGTACATCTGAGATAGCAACTCTTGTGATGTCGCCGATGAGGCAGCCTCGGAGAGTCGCAGCCCTTAAACGCGGGAGTTGATAGCGGGCTTTAACGGCCGTTTTTAAGACCTCTATGTGCTCGTAACACTCGAAGGCATAAAAGATCTCACGGGATATCCGTTACCCTTCAAAGAGGCCGGCTTGCGTCTGCGATTGCTTCCCTTATAAAAACGTCGCGCAGCTGTCGGCTTGACAGTGCCCAAGGATAAACTTTGAGATGCGACCCTTACGATATTTATAAACGTCAGCAAAACATCTTCATATGCTAGTCAGTAAACAATTAGCTGTTAGTTTGATGCTTCGCGAGTGGTTAACCCCGTTCGTAGTTCAGTGGTGGCTCGTAAACATCGTCTGGCGAGCGATGGTACACGAGAAAAAAGAAAGCCTCCTAATATTATGCAGCTCTTTGAAGCAGCTGCAGGGTAGACAGGCGTCCAGGCCCTGACAACGTATCAGACAGTTAAATGTATATGCGGTATGTGCACATGATTGCTAACCACGAGAAATGCCTTAAATATGTATACGCTTCTTCGTCCCCATTTAAGCGGAGGCATGTTATTGTCTACATTGGGGCATTTTAAATCACATACTTCAAGATAATGAGCAATAGCATGAACGTTACCGTTTCATGCTATTACCGTTAATAGATAACGTTTCAAATGCAGGGCGAAAATTCGTGCATGGACAATCGTGAAGATAAGATCGTTTATTTGTCGAACAATATATTCTTCAGTAGACGTTTACGGATGCCATTCGAACTTCCGGAGGTTTACTTTATGGTCTCGGGTTCCGAAATGAACTACTGTAACCAGGCCTTCAGTTTTTGGTAGAACATGTGTTGGAATTTGAGATTTACCACGCATAAATAGGTGTCTTGAATTTACGGGCTGATTACTATGAACCAAAGTGCCGCTCAAGAAAGTCAGAAAAATTTTCGATTAATACGTACCAGTCTTCGGCGTCGCAGTCTCTGAAGCCCTTGGCGAATGGATTACTGGCGATTTTCAGTTGCGTTATCTAAGAAAGAAAAATGCGAGCAAAATTGTTATAGACTATAGTAGCAGCGAACAAACGGGAAGATAGGGGAAAGGCAGTGAACATGTGCACATTCTTTCTTAATTGTAAGACACAGGCAAAATGATGTCAGGCGAAAACTACAGATTTCCACTGCAAATTCAGTTCTCCTGCATGTAGCAGTTATAATAAGCACAAATAAAAAAGAAATAAGTATCAAACATTCTAGACATTATATCTATGACACAGCACGACAGCATCGACACATGTCCACATGCGCCATTTTGTAACTTTACTTATTTTCTTATAACTATATCCTCAGCGCTGAAAGAGAAGTATACGTTGTCTCAAGTTAAGGAAAGACTGTGATGGTCCGCAAAATTCATATTTGAAAGGACACACACATATGCGAGCAATATTAAAAACCGCCCCTGCATGGTTTACAGGCATGAACACTAAATATGACACTGCAGAAATGAGGCATGGGAATGTAATGTGGTGCAGTACACAAAGGGGTACAAGTGAGTACCGTTGTAACATAAGGTTGTATATTACCGGCGCTCATCTGAGAGGCAGAAACGTGGAGGCTAACGAAAAGCATTGAACTTATATTGAGCACGCAGCGAGCTACGAAAAAGCAAATGGTAAGCGTAATGTGAGGAGACAGGAAGAGCGAAGAGAAGAGCAGTCAAATGCGACCTAATGATTCTAGCCGAAATCAACAATGACAAATCGCCATGGGAAGGGCGTGCAATGCAAACGAAAGATAAGCGACCGTTTTTAAGGGTAACGGGTGAGGTTTCAAGAGATCACAAGCGTACCAGGGGGTGGCATAAAATGAGCTGCACGAACGAAATTAGGTAGTCTGCGAATCATTTCTCCTTTGCTGTTATCTAATTTGCATTTCGCTCTCTTTACCTCTTCCTTGAATATAGGGTAGCCCAGGCTGGTCACAATAGAAAACAGACAGAACAGCTTGCACAAGACTGGCTAGCCAAGACAGCCTAGTCTCCTGTACCGTTTGTCGACATAGATTTTTATTTTTGACTCACAGGTGAGACTCAAGATTCATCACCTACGTCATAGTTCCTCTTTCTTCAATAAATGGGAGCCACTAGGTGTGTTATGAAGTTAGGAAACTCCATCACAAACAAGCGCAGTTGTACGAAATTGGGCAATAAGGGAAAACATACTCGGTGATCGTATCCTAGGTAACATCAATGGCGAATCCAAGGCGCCTACAAATTTTCCGCGTGAATTAAATGTTGCTCTAGCAACGAAAGAGAGTTCTAGGTATACAATTAAAAGCCAGCGGCACCCTAATCTCTGCTCCATGCTACTTTCATGCTCATTTCAGCCGCTATCTGTATCTTTCATTGTTCATGAACCACCCAGGCTACTATCCAAATAGAGGCATTAAATAAAAAAAAAATGCAGCGCGTTCGAAAACATTCTCCCAAATTACGACTGCCGAGAGTTCCTACTGGGCCAAACTTGTCGACCTTGACTCTCGACAACTAAAAGAACGCAAAGGCAGCTCTGCCGTCGCTAGACGGATAACAAACAAACAAATGGAGAAGGCACACATCCACAGCGTCACAGCGTGTCAACGTTCCTGTTCGCAGTTCTGATAGACAAACCTTGTCACACGCTGTGCCCGCGATCTCCACCTCCTCCTCCCCGTTCTTTCGTCGCGTTTACGGACGCACGCGCGCGTGTTTTCTTGCCGCAGGCATCATCGCCCAGCGGCAACAGCAACAGCAAAGCCGCGGCGGCGACGCACAATCGAGGCGTTGGCAGATTCGAACCACGCGCAAACTCGCGGCCACGGCGAGTGCAGGGCACGCGCGCGCTCGGCGACAAAGTGAAAACTTCCCCGCGCAGCGCGTCGAAGAAACAAACTTTCGTCGAACGAAGACGACGAACAGGGCCACCCATATGGTGGCATGGTCGCCGTGTCCTCCTTGCCCCCCCTACTCCGCCCATGCTATGATGGCACCATACCTCAGCTACTAGCACCACAACCACCACCATGCAAAAGCTACGGATTTTGACTACTTTCCCCCTCACTCACCAACCGCGCTCGCACAAGAGTGCATACGGGGACACGTCATCGCTGGCGCAGTAAAGCGACCGGCCATGTCCCTGTCCCGGTCGGGGAGAAAAGGTTTTTGTGAAGAAGCCGTGATTTACTGCCTGACTGGCGACGCTCGTCTTGAGAACGTCCGTGCGTCTCCAAGCCCTAATCTTTCGATATTTGTTTTCCCGGCGTTCGGGCTCGAGCTCTTAGCCCAGAACGATTTTCTCCTCATTTTTTTTTTTTCTAGCCATCAGCGAAGCGTCCTTCTTTTTTGAGACCCACGGGTCGCACAAGCCTGCGATCCGGAGAAAGAAGCAAAAAAAAAAAAAAAAATAGTGCCCGAGAAGAAGACAAAAAAAAAAAAAAAGAAAGAAAGAAAGAAAGCAGTGTGCGTCGACTTGGCTGTCGCCGGGCTTGGGGCCCTTACAAATTACTCGTCCGGACGACGAGCCTCCGCATTCGCCGGTCTGGAAGTTCCGCGGGAGCTCGAGTATCGTCCCGTCAGCCCTGAATTACGGCGCTCTTCGAGGTCATAAATGCAACTTTCGCACTCCTTCGGGGCGAGCGCACACACTACTCTGCCAGACCCAAACCCGAACGCTGCTGCTGCTGCTTGCTGCTGCCGACTCCCAGAAGAAGCCACGGCGGCTCTTTGCTTACACTATGCACTCACACACAGACAATACCTTCCCGTCATGTTTGTTTTGGCTGCCAGGAAGAGGCGAGCAAGGAATGCAGTCGCATACTTTCCGGCAGGGAGAAGAAGCTTGCACCGCCATTATTTTGGGGCTGACTGAGAAGTCACCAGTGTTCGAACCGTCTCTGCAGCAGAGGAGGATCGTTGCTCGTCTAGGCTTTCGCTTTCATAGGCACATGACGCCGTTGCTTGTCGTGCGCCACAGGAGGTCGCCTTTCTGGTCTGCCGGGCGGCGCTGCTTGGGTGTGTTTCCCAGTGGACGTCCAGTGTCGGGTTACAACGCAATGCCGGTTTGTCAGAGAAGGTGGCGACGGCGCGCAGAAGGGCGTGTCCGGAGCGCGCGACTCATGTGGACAGTGTACACGAGACAGAGGGCGCTCGTTTCGGCATGCGCGGTGTTGGTGGAGGGCTGGCTGCTGTGCCTGGTTAGCGCGCGGTAGCTGTGGCGTCGACGGGGTGTCGTTCTCCCCCCTTTCTGCCGCTTCTCTTTCCTGTCCCAGGTTAGATTGATGGCTTTTTCACTCTTGACCAAGGCTTCCAGAGCATACTGTGCAGACTGGTCAGGGTGCACAGTGAACATTTACTTGCCGGTCGTGTTGGTAGTAAATCTTTCGCGAACACCCCCATTCCTTCCAACTTTTTGCTCTTTTCCCGCGAACCCTCGCACTGGCTGAATTGAGTAAATACGTGCGAACGAAGTGACTATAACAAGAACAACACCGGAGAAGGAGAAGTTTCCAAGCGAACTAGCGAGCGCTTCCTGCTTTCATGTTCCCCTTGGTCAACCCGAACGTTATTTCGTAGCCTCTGAGCAGTCCTTTGCGGATGGACGAAGTTGAGAGAGAGGTTTGTATGGTTTGCCGGCGTAGCTAAGGGAGCATGCGAGTGATGAAACGGGTAATAGAAAAAAAAAACAATTTTGTGCGCACGGCAGAGATGAAGTGAAGTATATAAGAGCAACGAGGATGGGTCACGACTCAATGCCGTTACCTTTTAGTAAAATCTGAGGGACACCTAATCAGGGTATGACACGCGAGATATACGTTATCGGTTCTCCTCTTCGGCTTCCCTTCCGGATTCTCGTTCGCTTACAGACACTTTGCTACTCTCTTAATCGCTAATTCCTTAATAATTCCTTAATAATATTAGCTCACATGTATACTCGTTGGCATACAGTGATAAGCTACCGTTATATGTGAAAGACCACCTTACATATAGATATAACAACCCGCTTTAACCAAGCCGTACTAATGTCACGTGGTCTCATGACGTCACACAATCCACCTACCAATCGGCGTTCCACCTGTCAGATGCATGCTCACAATTTTTCGCTCATAAAGCCGACGCTTGGAAAGCAGGGCTTTTAATAGTCGCATTAAAATCAAGGAAAAATGCGTACAACCGGATCTGAAGAAGCACTATAAGTGGTAATGCACATTGTCGATAGAATGTGTTAATCAATTTACACCATCCATCAATGAAGCTCAGCGGCGATATAGTGTTCGGCTGACGAAGCACAGAATTGTCATATCAAATTCCGACCACGGCCAGCCGCATTTCGATGAAAACGAAATGCGAACAGTACCATTCTGCTGAGCAATGCCAAAGCTCGTTATATGAGACAATGATGGGCAAGATATTGTTACTAGCGGTATTATATAGTCGCATACAACTCAAGCCTGCAGTATACCACAACACACAGCTCCTCCGATACGGGAAGTAACCCGCTGTCAAAGCTTTTCTAGTTATCTAAATTAAAACTAAGCATCAGACAAAACCAAGCGTTTTGATGCATCTGGCTCGATTGTGATCAGATTTAGAAAACTGATTTCTTTACTGTTCAGTGGAGAAATACACACACAAAATACCATTTCCCAACGTCAGCAACTGCTGTTTTTTTTTTCTCTTCTTTATTTTAAGTTATATATAGTATACATAGTTCGTCAACGTTCCCGCCTACGGCCGATGAACGATTTAATTTTTTTTTTCTCGCGTTTGTGCGTGGTTAAAAATATCAAGGTATGCATGTACCACCACTTGTCTTTTACACGTCTGCCAAATCGTGCTCAAACACAAATGAGTAGCAACAGTTTGTTAGTACTTTGCCTAATCAAGCAATGTCCTTCAGGGGTAAGGGTTTTCATTCTGAAATCAATATTTTTCTTTCCAGAAAAGAATGACAAAAAGTTGGGTACATCAAGGCAGATGTCTGTATGGCATGCTACTTTCGTCGATAATTAGGGCACGTACTTTTCGGTGTTAACAAAAATAACACTGTTGAACATTCACCGGTAAACATGGGATCGTTAAAGTCGTAAACCGGGCCAGCCACTCTGCATATTGGAGCTAGCTAGCCGATGATAATTTTTATCCAAGTTCTTTTCAAAGCCCGAAAATTGCAAAGGAAGCTTCTCTGATCAGCTACCATGTTCAACCCATATGAACAGCAATATAGCAGTGAGTTTGTTCGAAGCAGTACAGTGGGCATGATCAAGCACATAAGCGCAGTGTAGTCGACTTCCGTGGTTCACTCCGCACACTCGTGGCTTTTCTTTCGCTTCTTCTGAGAAATGTTCTTTGGCTCGTGAGAAATATTAAGTGCTTTGTAACTGCCCATACATATATGCAAGTGTCTCTCAAATCCTTTGCCTCAATATATGGCAAAAAAGCTTAAATAACTGAGCTCAAATTTTGAATTAGTCGTCCTTACAGACGGTTTTTTTTTTTTTTTTTTCAGCTGACATGTTCGCAAGAACTTTTGAGAATGGTCTTCGTGTACGAAAATCTACCTCTTTGTTCGATGTAGTGAATAGGTTTCAATCGGAGAGGTGTATATCCCTTCCGTCTCCAGTGTAGGGTAGCCATTGACCGGAAGCCTTTCTGGTTACCATCCCTGCCTTTCCTCCTCCTCCCTATCTATGTCAGCCTCGTAATGACGGGGAATGAGGCATCAGTGGCAGTCCACTGGAGCATATAGACAGGACCCATTATGTACGCTAGATGAGGACCTATGAAAGTAGTTCGCAACATTCCGCAGCATACAAGGCGCTCAAACTACTTCCTTGAAAACACTAATTTTAACGCCTACTATGCATAGCAGCTCACAAGTGAGCCTTAAATTTGACGTCTAAAATGCTGGCCCTTACAGAAAACTAAGATGCCAGAAGAATTCGCGCACCACGAATACAATATCTATTAACTGATTTTGTGGAACGAATGCAGCACAGAAGGCTTCTCCTTCCAGATGTCTTTTACATCTCAAATACATATGGCGAACAAGAATTTTTGAATTGTGTGCTGCAAGCACAATCATACTGACGCAATCCATCAATAATGCTAACAAACATTTAACTATACAACAAACTTTGCATAGTGTACGAACCAACTAGGTAAAAAAACTGGGTTCTTTGGTTCCGTTTCTCTTTGAAAACTTGGAAATTAATTATCGCTGATAGTCGCCTCTTTTAGTTTACCGAAAAGCATAGATTTTCTGAAAAGGAAAAGACGCCAAAAAATATTCGCCGAATTAAACACAGGAACATCCACGGCCTAAGGACACTGTATTGCGACAGGCCACACGTCGAGTAATATATATACCGGGTGTCCCAGCTAACTTGAACCAAGGGATACAAAATAATACTTTTGAGGTAGGTCAGTGAAACCAATTGCATTCAACTGCCAGCCTCCTTGCGCACTACAGGCAATTTTTTGTTTTGCAATTACGTAATTAGCTAATTATGTTAATTTTTCTAATTTATTAAATATCGACTTTAGACCAAACATGTGAATTGTAAACTTGTAGAGCACCTTCAGAAACCCCCATTCCATTAATTGCGATAAAGAAAGTCTCACGTGTATCTCTTTTTCTGGGCTCAAAAGAAGGCCCGCGAAATACAAATAATACCACGTGACTTGTGCATTTGTGCGCCGCGATTGTGGTGCTCTCGGTCATGGTTTGAGCGAACGAAATTAGCGACGGCTATGACCCGATTGTCCCGTTAAAGCGGCAGGCCGATATGCCTGCAATGGCTTCTTCGCCCGCTTCAGACAGCCTACCCACGTGACGGTGCAGTAGCAGCGAGAGCGGCGAGCCGACACCACCGACATTCTAACAAGGCATCCTTCTCTCCCATCAGCGAACGTCACGACAAACGAATGAGCGATAAGGTATCAGCCACCGAATCTGCGCATACAGGCTTGGGTAAAGGGGCGAGATGACATCATGTGACTCGACTAAAATTAGCGCTGCGCCTTCATTTGCCGGTTCTTTATCGTCATCCGCCTGTCGTGATGTAGGCCGCTGCGGTGCGTAGGCCTGGCCAAGATCGCGGTGGCGACGGGCGAGCTCGAGCTCGCTCCAACCATCGCCAACATTTCTGCCTGCCGCTGCAACGGGACAATGGGGTCACGGCCGCAGCTGATTTCGTTCGCTCAAACCACGACTGAGAGCACCACAATCGCGGCGCTCAAATGCGCTAGTCACGTGGTATTATTTGTATTTCGCGGGCTTTCTTTTGAGCCCGGAAAAAAAGATACACGTGAGACTTTCTTTATCGCAATTAATGGAATGGGGGTTTCTGAAGGTGCTCTACAACTTTCCAATTCACATTTTTGGTCTAAAGTCGATATGTATTAAATTAGAAAAATTAGCATAATTAGCCAATTAAGTAATTGCAAAACAAAAAATTGCCTGTAGTGCGCAAGCAGGCTGGTAGTTGTATGCATCTGATTTCGCTGACCTACCTCAAATATATTATTTTGTAACCCTTGGTTCAAGTTAGCTGGGACACCCGGTATATATTTGAAAGGAGCGAACAGTATGCGTGTCCAAGGTAAACGTAGGGGACATTTTTTTATTAATGCTTTTGTATGATATTCACCAGAATTAGTATCATGTAATGATTTTAGGGGTAGAAAAATTATTATTATTAAAATTATATGTATATACAGTGCCGTTTTCAGCATTGATAAAGGCGAAACGACTCAGCGTTGATTTTTCTTCCTCTCCATTTCTCTCCCTCTCCTAGCCGCTCTTTCTTGGAGAGCGAAGGCAGTGGTGCTTCTTCGCGGTGCGGCCCGGCCCGTTCGCGCGTCCCGGAGACCAGTCATTTGTCTCAGCCGACAGTTCTCTGTCTCGTCTGTCTCGCAGCGCTGCAGCCTCGCCCGGCCCGGAGCCCAGCTCCGGGGAGAGGACGGGAAAGAAGTGAAGCCACTGCCAAGTCTCCTCGCTCTCTGTCACATTTTGTTTTCTTTTTAAATATCCTGCCTTCTGATTTCTCATTGCTCTCTTTTCGTTTCGAGCTGTGAGCGCGAAGCACTGTCTGCACGGTGCGCACCCTGGGCGAATTCTTTCTCACCCGCTTGCTAGGCGAGACTTATCTAAATGAAGATGCGGCAAATAAAACACAAATACCAAGGAGATGGTTGCGGCGGTGACGCGAAGACGCAACCAGCGAAACAAAGAGTGGCATTAGACACTGTCGGCGGGAATTGTGACGAGCGTATCTTATCGCTTTCGCTCCACTCCCCCACACGCGCGTTGTACGCTGATGACTTCGGTTTATGTTTATTTATTAAGGTGGGAGCCGGGAAAGGCCTTTTAAGCTTGAGCTCGTAAACTCTATACAGGTCGCTTTAGGTTACGGGGCTGGAAAGCCATTCGATGGTTGTGTAGGCCAGATTTCTTCGCCATTTTTTTTTTTAGGCTTTGAGATGTGCCAAAGAATTCCACCGTCCAAGCACACTTATCGAAAACAATTGGGCAACTTCCCGGGTCTGAGGTCTTCAGTTAAAACACGCCATTTTGTGCAGTTATTTCAAGCATCTATGTCAATGACATTCAGACTCAGAGCTTTACTTGCTGTTGTGATGGTATCGTTGGAAGTTATAGTTGAGAGGTCTGCCAGGAATCGGAGTGCGAGCGACATGCGGCACATGAAACTATCTAAGGGCTGTACCGCGCATATAAAAGCAACATGACGAAGGTGAAGTCATATGGCACAGGCGTATTCTCTCGCTGCCACGACCTCGACGAGGTTGAGCCGCTTCTGCTGGCATGAAACTGGTCGCAAGCTTTTCATTTGCCTCTCGAAACAGCTACATGCAGCAGTGGTGACATTCGTTGGCAGACGAATGACACTAATATTTGGAAATAATTCTTTACAGAAATTATTTTAACACACGCATCAATGCTTGAGAGCGGAAGGAGGACGGTTGAATCGCAAATTTAGTTCCACAGCGTGCTCAGAATGCGTCTACGTCCTTACCGCAACTTAAAGGTTTCAGGCACGTCTGAATACTAATGAAATTATGTGCATGTTTGAAGAATCAGCTGGTAAGAGACATCCGCCGCTTTTCAGCTGACAGCTACAAAACTAACATCAGATGGTAGTTAGGTTTACCGGCCACTGGGATGTGGACCACGCACAACTGCACATCGGGAGGTTGCTTTGATTATCGTCCTTTCTTTTTTTTTAGCGACTCCTCGCATTGCCCTCGCCCAAATCGTCCCTCCGTTCCTAAACGGCAAATGCTGCTCGCAAAGGACCATCGGGTCGTAACGTAAAAACCGTGCCGGTAGTAGGTGTACAAGTCATAGCCATATCAGAAAATAAACGTTTTTCACTCACACTCTGGAAAGAGACATGCGCTCGGCGACGGAGCCTGCGTGTCGCGTTCCCCGTGCGTTGTTGGAATGCAGCGGTTTTTGGCCCTTTTCGGAGAAACCAGCTTTTTGGAGGTTCGAAACTTTAGCATATCAAAAGCTACAGGTGTACATCACCACTTAAGAACACATGCGAGCCGTTGGGCTGAAATGTTGCGCTCGATGTGTTTTTTCTCACACCTCGCCGATGATGGCCAACTGAACGCAGGCGTCATATATGTGTACCTGTACAGCCCAGCTAGGCTGCTGTCGTGACGCTGGGGCTATGTCGACCCGGCCTTCACTTGGTAGCGTGCAGAGACTCGGGGTTGAAGTAGGATTGAATCTTCGAAGTTGGTGAAATATGTACAAGCAGGTTTAATGGCACTTTGAGAAAACTTATTTACAATATTTACACGAAAAAGAAGGGTACATCAGCAAAATGGCAAGCGTTAAGAGTTCATAGCGAGAAGCGACTGGATGAGCCGTTTACCCAGGGCTCAGAGCGACATTTCGTGCTCTGCAGCGTCCTTAAAAACCCCCTATGTCCAGCCCCTCTCTGAAGATGCTGACCAACCAAATCCAGGGCACGCCCCTCAGGTATCGGCATCCAATCGAACACATCACTGCACTGATGGTCTGAAGCACTGACTGGTCCGGCATTCATTCGTTGGGCGTGATCACTTGTTGGCGGGAAAAGCTTGGGAACGGCGAGGAGAGGAGGTACATTTCTATTCTTCAGCAAAGAAACCACAGGCTGGTTCTGACAAAGGGGTTTTACTTCTCAGAAACCCGAGTGCACGTGGCGCCGCATAGGGCTCCCAACATGGTCCCTTTTCGACAATTGCAAATCTTTCCTGCATTCCCGGGAAATCACTTAATGGCCGTATGAGTCATGCTCTTCTCTTGTCCTGCACGTCAGCGGACATGTCACTCTGTCGTCTCCTTTGGATAGGAGGCATTCATCACTGGAGGATAGCACTTCTCGACTGGAAGGGTGAACAAAAGAAAGCACTTCCTGCTATTTCCCGCAGGGGGACGTTTCTTTGTGTTTTTCCAGACGTTCTCTTGACAGGGCCAATTTGGCATTTGCAGGTTGTCCACAAAGCAAAACATGCTTACAAAACAGGATTCCTGGAAACAGGCTCACTTAGAGCCAATGGACCATCACCACATATTCACAAAACTTTTCCATGCCCACAGGCGAACAATAGAGCGCGCAAATGCGGATGCTTGGTCGTAACAGCCTCCTCCCCCGCCAGAAGAGACTCGGAGGGCAGCAGCCGCAGCTGCTGCATGAAGAGACGACTTAATGGCCTGCACGTGAACGCTTGAAGCTCGCTGTTGCATGTCGCGTTGTCTTGATTGTTGTAGGCCAAATTGCTTGAGCTATCTGAAACTCAACCACATGTCGAAGCAAGCACTCGGCTCCCGTCTGAAGAGACCAGGTCAAAAGAAAACTGCCATTGTTGTTCGAGAAAAGCCCACTCTCAAGACGTTCAGGACCCACGTATGCCTCGAAAACCAAACGTGCTGCTTTACATAGTCATCTATATTCAAGCGCACGAAAAAAAAAAAAAAAACCTGATTATCAATTTGGATACATGGTGAGGAACATCTCGGACCGCTTAGAAAGAGCGGCTAAGCGCGTCCGCATTCCCATTTAACTTCCCCTTTTTGTATCTTATTTCAAAATTGTACTGCTGTAAAATCAAGCTCCACCTAAGAAGGCGACTGTTCTTCGATGTCGCAGTTTGCAGCCAAGCCAGGGGACAATGGTCCGTCTCTACGGTGAATTTGGCCCCTCCAAGATAGCACTGCAATTTTTGAATGGCCCATACAATGCAAGCGCATTCCTTCTCTGACGCGCAATAAGCCCTCTCTCTAGAACTCAGTTTTCTGCTCAAGTAGAGCACGGGGTGCTCATTACCGTCGTCATCTCTCTGGCAGAGAACAGCACCTAACCCTCGATCACTGGCATCACACTGGACCGTGAATTCTCGGCCATAGTCTGGAGCTCGCAATACCGGACGGCTAATCAGCACAGCCTTCAGGTTTACGAAGGAGGCTTCCTTTTGTTCGTCCCAGACTACATTTGTCGGTTCTGTCTTGCGGAGAGCGTCGGTCAGAGGGCTAGCCAAAGCTGAATAGTTAGGGATGTAGTGATTGTAGTACCCAGTCAGACCCAGGAATGCTTGAATTTCCGTCTTCGTGCTCGGCCGCGGGTAGTCTGCTACCGCAGAAATCTTAATCTCGCTGGGTTTCCTGAAACCTTGACCTACATTGTGACCCAAGTAGTCCACGGTCGCCCTTGCCAGGCAACATTTCTCGGCCTTTACGGTTAGTCCAGCTTGACGCAAAAGGCTCAGTACAGCTCTTAGATGTACCATATGGTCCGCCCATGAGTCGGAAAAAACCGCAATGTCGTCTAAATAAGGCACCGCGAATGTTTCACACCCCTTTAAAACCCTATCCATGAGTCGGGAAAAACAAAATGGAGCATTTTTGAGCCCGAAACTCATCATTGTTGGCTGGTAGCTGCCCGTCGGAGTGACGAAAGCCGCGTATCTGCTGGCGCGTTCAGTGAGCGGTACTTGCCAATATCCTCGAGTAAGGTCCAGCGTAGTCACATATGCCGCTCTACTGACCTGTTCTACTCTCTCCTCAATATTCGGAATAGGATACACTTGATCCCTGGTGAGAGAATTTAGCTTTCGGTAGTCTACCACAGGCCTAGGGTCTTTACCTGGAGCTTCTACTAAGATCATAGGCGAAGCATAATCGCTTTCCGAGGGTTTTATTACTCCCAATTCCAGCATGCGAGTTACTTCCCTATCCAGAATTTCTCTTTGCCTTGGAGAAAATCGGTAGCACCTTGATCGCACTGGCACGTCTGAAGTCAGCTCAATATCGTGCTCAGTCAAATCAGTTCTGCCTGGCCTGTCCACGAAGCAGGCCTCAAACTCTGTTATTATCTCGCCCAGATCGGACAGCTGGGATTTCTTTAGTTCTCCTCTCTGCTCCGTCTTTTTGAGAAGCTCCTGAGCGTTGCTTCCTTTTCCGCTGAGGCAAATCAAGTTGTCCCCCATCTCCTCGGGAAGGTTTAACGTTAGATTTACCACGGCTTCCCTCTGCACATAAGGCTTCATAAGATTGCAATGATAAATGCGCACTTCTTTACGCCTACCGGGAATTTTCACTGCGTAGTTAGTGTTAGAAAGCTTTGCAACGACTTCAGCCGGTCCTTCCCACTGTACTTCGAGCTTATTCTGCCTTGAACTTCTCAGCAACATCACCTGGTCCCCGATACAAAACGTCCTTTGACGGGCTGACTTATCATAGTACACCTTGGAACGAGCCTGGGCTGACTTCATGCTGGCCTCAACGAGTTCCTTAGTGTTATGTAAGCGATTCAAGAGGTTCAGAATGAATTCTACTACTGTTGGGTCTTCTCCGCGCCCCTCCCAGGCTTCGCGCACCATTCGCAAAGGTGAGCGCAGTGACCTTCCGTACACCAACTCGGCTGGGCTAAATCCAGTGGATTCGTGCGGCACTGACCGCAAAGCGAAAAGCGCTGCAGGCAGGCAGGTATCCCATTCGCGCTTGTTTTCATAGCACAGTCCCCTCAGGACTCGTTTGAGAACAGAGTGCCATCTTTCTACGCTGTTGCTCTGCGGATGATGGATCGAGCTATGCACTACCTTAATGCCGCATCGCTCGAGAAATGAGGTGGTGAGGACACTCGTGAAAACGCTACCCTGATCACTTTGTACCTCGGAAGGGAATCCAACTCGTGCAAACACTGACAGCAGCGAATCCACTACACTCTCGGACGTCACCTCGCGCAGCGGAACAGCCTCTGGAAACTTTGTGGCTGGGCATAACATAGTGAGGATATAACGGTACCCTGACTCGGTCACAGGAAGTGGCCCAACTATATCTATTACTAACCGGTGAAACGGCTCGGTAATGATTGGTACTAACACCATCGGAGCTTTCCACTTATCTTGCGCCTTTCCAACCCGCTGGCACGTGTCGCATGACCGTACAAAATTTTCCGTGTCCTTAAAACATCCAGGCCAATAGTATTCTTGCAACAGCCTCTGCTTTGTTTTCTTTATTCCAAGGTGACATGACCACGAGCTGCCATGGGAAAGTCGCAGTAAGTCTCCGCGGTACTTTTGGGGAACGACTAATTGGTCCCGCTCTACTCCGCGCTTATCCTTGAATAAGCGATACAGCACTCCCTTTCTCATCTCGAAAGAAATATTGTTTGCTGTCTTAGTGGCGCGGTGGCGCTCCCTTATCTCCTGTATATTGGGATCATTGGCTTGCTCTATAGCTAAGTCCTCTCGGGTTCCACTTAAAAGTCTCGTGAGATTACTAGACACTGGCGGCAAGAGGTTACTCTCAAGAACGTCCTCATTCCGCGTCTCATCAAGCTCACTTTCAAGTTGACTTATCTGAGATGCCTCGCTCTCAAAGTTTTCTGACCTGCTATCTTCCGCATTTACCATTGTTTTAACTGCCGTTTCCTCCGCTGTGGATTTTTCTGGAATGAGCAGTGTAGCTAGTTCTCGCGCCTTTGAACGTGTTAAGGCTTGCACAACTCTGTCTCCGAAAAGGATGCCCCTCTTTCGCAGCAGCATGTCCGATTTGTTGGAGAACAAATACGGATAGCACTTAGGAAGCTTTCCTGAAACGGCAGCCTCGGTTGTTAATTCGCCGAAAGGGCCCTCGATGACCACGTTCGCGATCGGCAAGCACACACTCTGTTCCTCAACTACCTGTCGGATCCATGCACACTGTCCTGTATAGTCGGAAGGCGATACATACGCCGGATGGACAACATCCATCGTTGCGGCCGAATCGCGCAGTACCTTGCAAGGCTTCCCGTTGACTACTAGGTCATGCAGGTAGGGTTCTAAAAGCTGCATATTTTCATCGCAGTCCCTGACATACGAGAAAGCAATCTTTTCTTTCCGGCAGTTGACGGCAATGTGACCCTGCTCATTACACCTAAAGCATGTGAGCGGCTTCCTAGCCTCAAGCTTATTCTTTGTGTTCTGCACGTTGGTCACTTCCCCACTTTTCTCACTGCCGTCCTTTCTAGGGAATTTGCCTGAAGAAACCTTCATTTCTTCGTTTCCAACTCTAGCAAAGTGCCTTTCCTGACGGTTTTTCATACTGAACTTGGGATTGCGGGGCCTATCCACTGCTGGGTTGCTGAATTGTCGGCGCGAAGCATACTCCTCAATAAGTTCGGCAGCTTCAGTTGCCGACTTAATTTCGCCTCGGTCCTGTAACCAATTTCTTTCTTTTTCTGGGAGGCAGTTATAAAACTGCTCCAAAAGAATTTGCTCGACTACAGCGTCCCTATCACTGTAGGAATCTGTGCTCTTTAGCCACTCGCCCAAATTAACTCTTAAATTGTACAGGAATTCAGGGTAACTCTCGTCCCTGGACTTAGTAGCTTTCCGAAAACGTTGTCTGAACGCCTCGGCGCTAAGCCTATACTTTCTCAGAAGGCAAGCTTTGACCTTCTCGTAGTTGTCCGCGTCCTCCTTGCTTAGCCGCGCGACAACCTCCGCTGCCTCGCAGGGCAGAACCGTCAATAATCTCTGAGACCAAGTGTCTCGCTGGAAGGACAGTTTTTCGCAGGTTCGCTCAAAGTTAGCCAGATACAGACCGATATCCCCTGATATCACATATGGCTGCATGTACTTTGACATCTTGAAATCTGCCTCCTTGTTGAGAAGAGGTACCGCTAGCTGGGGACAATTGCCCGACCTCTTGCTCAACTCTAGTTCTAATTTCCGGAGCTCAATTTCTTGGTCCAGCTTTTTTGCTTCTCTTTCACGCTTCTTTTCCTCTTTTTCCCACTCACGTTCGCGCTCCCTTTCCTCTTTTTCCCTCTCAAGTTCACGCTCACGCCTCTTTTCCTCTTTTTCCCGCTCTTTCTGCTCTTTTTCCCGCTCCTTCTGCTGTCTGAGCTGTTCCTTTTTTTGACCGATGAGGTTCCATGCTTCACTGAGCTCCTCATCATCGGCTCCCAAATCTGTGATTGCCTTTATAATCAAAGGTTTTCGTGCCAAACCACTTGTATCAATTCCCAATTCCTCACACAATTGCAACAGTTCCGGTTTCTGCAGCTTTTGTAGGTCCATGATCGCTCCGAGTGTCGGCTACTTCCAAAACAACAGTGCAAACTACCAAACCTAAAGGCGTTTCCACACTCTCTTTACCAGTTCTAAAATCTAACCCTGTTCTAGAACCTGGTCCACATCAGAAGAAAAGCCAAGCACTCACCCACACATGCGATCGATGTTCCGAGCTGCCCTCTTGTTGGCCGATTGTTGCTCCTGCTTGTTGCTTGAGATGCCACCTCCGATCACAAGGTGTTGTGGCTTGTAGCTTCAGATCCACCTCCAATCACCAGATGTTGTGGCTTGTAGATTCAGATCCCAACGCTGGGCACCAGTCGTTGTGCTTGTAGATTCAGATCCCACCGCTGGACACCAGTTGTCGTGACGCTGGGGCTATGTCGACCCGGCCTTCACTTGGTAGCGTGCAGAGACTCGGGGTTGAAGTAGGATTGAATCTTCGAAGTTGGTGAAATATGTACAAGCAGGTTTAATGGCACTTTGAGAAAACTTATTTACAATATTTACACGAAAAAGAAGGGTACATCAGCAAAATGGCAAGCGTTAAGAGTTCATAGCGAGAAGCGACTGGATGAGCCGTTTACCCAGGGCTCAGAGCGACATTTCGTGCTCTGCAGCGTCCTTAAAAACCCCCTATGTCCAGCCCCTCTCTGAAGATGCTGACCAACCAAATCCAGGGCACGCCCCTCAGGTATCGGCATCCAATCGAACACATCACTGCACTGATGGTCTGAAGCACTGACTGGTCCGGCATTCATTCGTTGGGCGTGATCACTTGTTGGCGGGAAAAGCTTGGGAACGGCGAGGAGAGGAGGTACATTTCTATTCTTCAGCAAAGAAACCACAGGCTGGTTCTGACAAAGGGGTTTTACTTCTCAGAAACCCGAGTGCACGTGGCGCCGCATAGGGCTCCCAACATGGTCCCTTTTCGACAATTGCAAATCTTTCCTGCATTCCCGGGAAATCACTTAATGGCCGTATGAGTCATGCTCTTCTCTTGTCCTGCACGTCAGCGGACATGTCACTCTGTCGTCTCCTTTGGATAGGAGGCATTCATCACTGGAGGATAGCACTTCTCGACTGGAAGGGTGAACAAAAGAAAGCACTTCCTGCTATTTCCCGCAGGGGGACGTTTCTTTGTGTTTTTCCAGACGTTCTCTTGACAGGGCCAATTTGGCATTTGCAGGTTGTCCACAAAGCAAAACATGCTTACAAAACAGGATTCCTGGAAACAGGCTCACTTAGAGCCAATGGACCATCACCACATATTCACAAAACTTTTCCATGCCCACAGGCGAACAATAGAGCGCGCAAATGCGGATGCTTGGTCGTAACACTGCACGCAATTAGTCCGAGTAGTTTCTGAGCTAAACAGCAAGGTTCGCGGCCAGAAAGCAGACCTTAATTATACGGTATGGGCTTGCCAAGAAATATACTTCGTAAAGGTAACCCAACGTTGGCGGATTGGAAGGTGTCTCTGTCCAGCTGCGATCTTGAGGCAGAAATGACTTATCTTGCGAGAGGTCGACCAGCGGCATCAGCCAATGGATTCCCAGGTTGAGGACCCGACCAACCCCGTTCCGCCCCAAAATGCTTTATACTACAGCGAGCACGGGCGGTGGATGTAGCGTTTGAGTGTGTGTTTTCATTATTTTATTGTTGTTTGAGATATTGAGTCCTTCCGAAATCTGTTCAAGGGGAAGAGCTGCCAACGAATTTTTGTAAAGCCCGCTGTATAAACAGACTCGCGAGTACCAGCGTGTCATTGGCCATTTCAAATTTGAAGAACACTTTCCGTTGGCTCCTATAAATGCCTTCCCTATTGGTCGCTAAGATGGGCCCCAGAATGCCCGGAAAAGTGATTTATGGAGGTGTTTTGGCGCCAAACAGAGAGATTTGGAAAGAGCACCCAAGGAGAAATTTTCCTAACAGGGTTTCGCTATAACCCGAGGTTTGACTGCAAATTGTACAGAGTAAATGACACTCACCCTGTGGTTCTGGTAGGCGGTGACGGCAGTGAACTTGGTCTCGGGAAAGATGAAGGTACGGAAGTTCTCCGTCTTGGAAATGTCCTCTCCCTTGCGGTTGACGTACACCACGTGACACCGAGGTTGATATCGATGCATAGAGTTCAGGATGATCTGCACAAGTGCGAGCAACTTATTTTATGCGCTTAGCAAAGCTTCCTCGTTAGCAGAGCGTACAAGCGTATATATATTGCTACATTAGGCGGTGCATGCACTGGAATCTGCATAAGGACGGAAGAAGAAAAAGCTCGTGAGTTTTGGTGAAGACGACGTGCGAGCAGTGTCGGTTGGTGCCCGGTTAACGCTGCTGTGTTTCTATGTGCTGTGTGCGGAGTCATCTTGGACTAATCTCTTGGCCTTACCTTGCCACGTATCAATATAATCGAGCCACCGACCACCAAGAACAATTGTTTTCTATTCCCACGATTTGGAAACCATGCTGCTAATATTCTTGCTGTTGTTATTCAGTTGTTAGACAAGTCTTCTCTTCTGAAAGCATCGCAATAGGTATTTAGCGCAAAGACAGGATTCGATGGCCTGTCGAGCCGATCAGCTTAACTTGTAAGGTATGCATCCAGGTTTGATTCAAAAGCGTAAATGCCTTCAAGTGTGCGTTTAATTAAAAGACGCTTTAAACAAACTCACACAAATCATCGATTAAATCCTGGCGCTCTGGCCGACTTCAGGAATACTGAAGGAAGGTTGTAATAGCTATATATTGACAAGTGAAACCAACAAAACAAAAAACATAAAAATGGCAATATCTTGCGAAGAAAGAAGAAAGCACAGCAGATGTTGCATTTTCAGTGGACACATGAACCACACCGCGAGAGAAATGAAGAACGAGACAGTGAAAGAATAATATATCCGCATTCTCTCAAACGTCGAAATGAGGCCGTCGCATATCAAGGGTTAGCACTCGCGACCTCGTCGAATGCCATGCACAACCACTGGTCAATTACGGTTGTTTAGAAACAGGCGCACTCACGTGCCCGTTGTCGTCCAGCTGGTTGTTGGTGAGCTTGAGCT
Organism: Amblyomma maculatum; assembly: GCF_055883805.1. Taxonomy (NCBI): domain Eukaryota; kingdom Metazoa; phylum Arthropoda; class Arachnida; order Ixodida; family Ixodidae; genus Amblyomma; species Amblyomma maculatum. Next base: position 186,068,973 of record NC_139346.1, read on the forward strand.
TGTCGAAGGAGACCACTTGCTTGGTCCACTGGGCGCCCTTGCAAGGGGATTCCGGATGCACGTGGATGCGTGGGGGCATGTTGGGGTCAGCCTTGCCGGCCACCATCCAGCTGGAGCTGCACGAGTGGCGGCAGTCGGACAACGTGTTCACCGTTAGTTATCGCGCGCCTGTTCCAATTAATAAGGTACATAAGGCGTGTACATGAAAGAGAAAGCTTTTTAGACGAGTCTGAACAAAGCGTTGCACATCTGAGCCAGTTGTGGGTCTCGTAAAGAAGTGACATGGAGTACAGAATGGTTGTCGTCATAGACAGGAGGAAAAGCGAGGATATGCGAGCACCTTAAAGAGCTGCACAGGCCGCACACAGTAAAAAGGCAGGTTGCAAAATGCGCCGGAATGCCCGGCCGAAAGGAAGAAGGCGACAGCAAGCACATGTCTAAGCGGGCAGTAATGAACTGTTTTCGGATCAATGAGGAATACATTTACAATGGGTTCCGTGCTTAAGGTCTATGCACGTAATCGTATACAATTTAGGATGAGCGCACAACTAAACTGAATGGTGAGAACATGTCGACAGTTTCTACCTATAAGCGTTGCAGCGTGCGATGTGTGTTGTCTGCTACATATATTCTTATTTAAGAGGAATTCCACCCATGGGTCTACCTGAGCCGTTTAACTCGCTTCTTAATTTACCGCTGTACATTTTTCAGCCGTCCTCCCAATCTAAGTTATACGACGGCCCATTTAATATCTGTTGTCTCCTCAAACAGCACTATATAGCAAGCATTCTAGCGTTAAGCGCTGAAAGGTTCAATTTCCAAATGCGGTCTGTGTTACCGACGCCAATTGGTGAGTTGATACGCAGCCAGGGAGGTGTGATGAGCAGGGATTGTTTCGTGTACTGATACAGGAGGGCCGGAGCGGCCAAGTACTAATTAGAGTGTCCAAATCCTGTTCCGATGAAAGGACGAGTTTCCAGCTCGGGGTGATGTGATGAGACCGCGATCCAGGCCCACTTGTTCAATTTAATCGCCGTTCAGTGGATAAAAAATACGGCGTCGGCAATAACATTCGGTCATTGACTGGAGGAAATTACAATACCACCCTAGAACTGACAACTATGGGTTTTGATATATCGATCTTGTTTGGATAACTTCGGGGAAACATGTAGCCACCAGAAATAGATGGCCGGAATACTTGTGTGGATGTTTGCAGACAGACGTGCAGAGGTCCGTAAACACCACAGTGAAATAACCGCACAAACTTCGACGTAAAAGCACCAACCGCTTCTAAAATACCGTACTACCAACTCACAATGGAATTACGTGCCGCTGTGAATGTTTTTCCATCCGCCGGATGGTATGAGAAACGCGCAGCACCAGGATTCGAACCGCTGTCCTCCTGGTCGTGAGGCGGATGCTCTAACATGCATCCGCTTCATTACCTGCTATAACAGTTGTACTGAATACCAAACACTACAGCGCCATCATGTCATGAGACTCGCGACTCGAGTGAATAATGGCGACGGCTCATTCTGTCTAAGTTTGAGAAACACTTACCACCAACCAATTTATTTATTAGAACCCGACGAGTCGCCTCTGAAGAAGGGACCGATTTGATCCCGAAACGTCGGGTTCTAATAAATAAATTGGTTGGTGATAAGTGTTTCTCAAACTTTTGTTTCAAATACCCAACCAGGCGGAGTTCTGCCGAAGATGTTCCCATTCTGTCTAAGTCCATTCAGCTCATCAACGAATTACACGCTTTCATAACAGTGCATACTAAAGAGCTGCGCGGCTCACCTGTGGAAGGCGTACCGGTAGCGCTTGTTGTCCACTGGCACAAAGTCCATCATGAGCATATAGTCCGCCTGCGGGTCCAGCCCGTACAGCTTCACTTGCAGCGTGGGGAACATGCGCCTGCGCCAAAAGACCGACGATATTATCGGCTGAAAGGAACCCCGTGGAAGCCACATTGAAAAAGTAAACCACGAAACGAAACGGTACGAAGCCACCGGTGGCCGCTTATGCTAGTGTAGTGAGCGGGAGTTAATGGTGGTAGCAATTCAATTATCTGATATATAAATTAAAATAATATACAGCAAGAGCAATAAGAGAAAAAAAAAGTGTGTCTATCCGCTTGATTCCAGCGCATTTGTCGCCGACCATTGCAGACGAAAGTTAAATGGGTGTGCACAGCTGTTACACTGTTTTGGACTTTGTACTGCTGTGCATCAGGCTATCTCGATAGTTAGCAGTTTGGCATAGAGGGTGCTGTGTCCGCACTTAGAACGTTTACAATACGCGTGGGTGGAGTGGAAAGCATGTGGAGAGGAATAAAGAAAGAACGGTTCTCTCCTCGAAGAACAGCCTCGTTGCAATCGAGGGTGGCTGCTCCCGCGTTGCGCAGGATTACGGATCCTGCGATGCGTACGTGCGGCAGCGGCAGCAGCAGCAGCAGCACAGAAGCTGGGCGCGGGACGTCCCGGACGGGCGCTCGCAATCCGGGTGAATGATTGCCGCTGGCACGATGGTTACCACATGGATGGCGCGCCGCCGTCCCACGCGCACTGCTGCTGCAACCGCCGCCGCCGAGAGCGCGCAATATGGGAGCAGCCCTTCCTCCACCCCCGACGGCAAGGACATTTATCGGCCGCCATATATACTGAGAGTGCCAGCCAGCCCCGTGCTGCTCGGGAGCCCCCATTCCCGTATCCACGCGGTATGCAACCACAACAGCAGAGCAGCCCACTTTTCAAAAATTTAGGACTGCGCCCTAAGAGAAGAAAAAAAAAAAAAGGGGGGGGGGGGGGGGCATCTTAAGAAAAAAAAATAATAAGGGGTGGGGGCAATTACTGGCGATTAGTTGCTCGCATTACTCATCTTGGGTAACAGTTAGCCAACTTACTGCGGCTGATTTATACCTTTTATAGTCCCCATATCAAGTACGTGCATATATGGCTACTCTATGAAGGACTAATGCCTATTTTGGAGGCAATTAGTTCCTGTATAGCTGACCCCTTTAGCACGATTAGCCCTCCCTGACTTAGCGCGCGCGATACATGCTTGCTGGTCCCTTTTCCAAAGCGCATTAGAAACGCTTAGTGGCGTGGTAAAGAAAGAAAACGCGAGTTCATGAAATTTTTCCTGCAGGAGATACAAAAAAAAAAAACAGACATGCATGAGCAGGACATGTGTAGCGCTCGCAGAAGTTACCAGAGGTGGTTTATAAAATGGGGACAAATAGGGCAAGAGAGAGCAGAAAACTTTTTTTTTTATCTCTTCAGTTTAGGAGATGGTTCTCCAAGCCCAGTGGCCTGCCAGTGCCAGTCCCTCTTGACTAGCCAAGGCCTCTGAAATGGCCAGCGCCGCCTCTCAAAGTTCCACAGTTCTTCTGTCTTTCGTAATATCTTATGTACTTAGACTGCGTGGAAGAATTTAGGGACCTCTCCGCACTGCATGAATAACGTATTTTATCTTTATATTCTGGACAAACTGCGTGGCATCTTGTTAAGGTTGGGTAGGTCCCTCTAGGCCTCTCCAGGCGGCTGCCGGTGCTCTACTGACTGTTGTGTCAGGCGGCGGTAGTTTTCTCTCTTCTGGCGGAAAGTACGTAATTATTTCCGAGAATAAATACCCAGAAAAAAAAAACGCTTCACCTGGAGCTAGCTGTGGAAACGCTCAATCTGCACCACCCTTTAACAACAACACTTGCTAGCAAACGAATCCTCAGACTTCTATGTCTTCAGCGATTAATTTTGGAAGTTGTTCTTCTCATACATGTAGACGCTCAGCTTTCGGACGAACTCTGGTCAGTAGCCCCAACCGGTTAACCCTTAGAGAGGACGAAGTTAAAATACGAACACAACTTGCAAATTCCAACCACGGCTCTCTTGCAGCGGTACCCCGTTGGCTGTATGGCGCGAATACGGTACAGAGAGCCGATAGAAAGCTAGTCTCCCGATTCTTAGCGTAATGCCGCGGTAGCAGCAGCAGCCACACCAGCGGCGGCGGCAGCAATAGTAGCAGGATCCATACTGTGTGTGCTTAAGGACCGTAGCTGTAACGCGAGTCATTCCGGACGAACAGCCGTGAGCGGCGTCGTGCGAAGAGGGCCCCTTCAAAAGCTGCTAATGAGACAAGCCGCCCAGTGTTGGTTTTGGCCTCTGCGGAGGAAACCATGTCGGACGCCTCTGCGTTTGATAGATCGCACGCACCCCCACCACGCCATCACCTCCCCTTACGTGCTCTCTATACTGGCGTGCGCGGGAGGTGGGGGAGCGGAGGGAGTTAACTTTGGAAAACGACATCCAGAAAAGCTTGCTCGAACTGGCGTTACGAATCCGCACGGCAACACGGTGCTGTCTCAGGAAGAAAGAGTGGGACGGGAGATGGTTTTAATGGGGCGTCCCCTGCGTGTATCTTAAGAGAAAGCGCAACTTGCGCAAGCAGACATGTCTGAAGGTAGAAAGCTTTGTCACTGCCGCGCTCCTATATTTACAGACGTCTGAAGAGCCGCAATATTTCAGGCGGGAAGAGAGAAAAAAAAAATAGCATGTGGTTTAGCTTGAGGAGTTACGCGAGAGTTACCTGGAGTTACGCGAGAGCTATCTGCATGGCTTAGGTTCGGCTTGAAAGTAGAGACATGGCTTTTGCACATAGTAGTTTACTCTATAGTTTCAGCTTTATTTATGCCATTGGGAGCAAATTCGACCACTAAAGTGTGAGGAGGCGATAGCGTCTGTTGCGCGGTGGTCTTAAGCCCTCCACTACGGCACCTCTTTCTGTTTTCACTTCCACCATCGCGATGACGCTATAGCGTAAGCTACCAGTCAACGTATAAAGCTGTATGAACATGCCTGCGTGGCCTAGGGATAACGTGAATGCAAAGGTTTTGGCAGGCTGATTGTTATATCACCCTCCCATATGAAAGGAGAGGCCCGACTTGCAGCTCATGCCAAAACCAGTCCTGCCTACGTCCAGTTAGTGCTCGGCCATGTCAGCTGCCAGCTGCCGCTTCCCACGACCTCCTCCTCCTCTTCTTCTTCTTCTAGTGGTTGCTAGGCAACGGATCAAGGTCAGTGCAACCACGGCCAAGGAGCGACCACGACTAAAGTGCGATCACGGCAAAGAATCGAAGTGGCTGGCGTAGTGTAGCTCTCGCTACAAAACAAATCCATTCGGATACGTTTCCTTTCTGTTTATTTTCACGCTCATTTATGTGCAACCGCTACGTAACCTTTGTTTCAAACTTGCTAAATCAAACAGCGACGTTGAACATGACAGCCTGGATTTAGTGTTTGACTTGCTAACAGGACACGATTCGTATCGGCTGAGTGCAATTCGCCTCAATGTTCAGTTAACGAGTATGTACTACACAGTTTCGTATTAACTCTCCTTTCGTTTCTAATTTATATGCATCGTCATCACTACCATCCGCCTGATACGCCTCCCGCAGGGTGCCGGTCTCTGCCATACCCCTCCAAGTTCCAACGGACCTTGGCCACGTCCCAGCTTCCGGACCAACCTATCCTTGCAAAATTCCGACTATCCTATGCACAAACGTACCAGTTCAGAGCTGCGCGCTTTCGTAAACCTACACAGCGCTTTAACGAGCATATTTACGCGTGATTTTCGCTTCTGCCTTATTTTGCTGCTTTCCCGTGCCGTCGGCTCACCAGAGCCGACCGCGTCGAAAGACAGGCCTGCGATCTTTCACGGTCGACCACACACGCCTCTTCTGGGAACGCCGGCAGAGTATACGTACACAATCTGTCGTGCCTGAGACGTCTCTCCATTTTCTTCTCATTTCTTTTCTTTTTTTTTTCGCGAACTGCGCTTAACAAGACGCGTCTATAGATATTCCATGCCTTCCTGGGACATTATCTGCGGGGTGTACGCCGGGAATGGGTTGCATCGCATCGAATATCGGTCGGCCGTGATCGCAGTAGCCATATTTCACCCTGCTATAGCGTGGGAAAATTGAGCGTTCCTACTTTAGTTCTCCCTTTCTTTCCGATCGAGCCCGACGTTTTTGTTTGCTTGTTTTCCCTAAAATGGCGCTCGCGAATTTGGTGTGCTATAAATAGTGTGCGACATTTCTTCCAGTATATTACTTTCGTTTAAAATGCGCACATATTTGAAGACTGCATGGAAATGCAGGCTTCAAATGCCTGTGTCCATGCCCATGGATGACACAGCACAGGACCGGATTAATTGGAGGATATGGAAGACGCTTTCTCACTGCTGTGGGTATAGTCAGGCTGATGATGATGATGATGATTTGAAGCCTGTTCGAATTTATTATTAACATCGATTCATTTAGGCACTGGAATGCATGGAAGGACACATAAGTACACCGGTGATATTGAGAACAGATGGAGCGTGCTGCCAGCTTTCCTGCTTCTTCTTCTTCTTCTTCATCTTTTTTTTTTTTTTTTTCTGTCTTTCGGCCACAGCAAATACGCTTTTTCTTTGTTTGTGGGAAATAATAATAGGCGCTCCCCGCACATGGCCCCTGAAAGCAACGCAATCGGGAGCTTCTTAATTCTTTACTTTCTCCAACTCCTTACTCGAGCCCGAGTTTGTTTTGATCAAAGGTATACACACAGCCAATTTATATGCTGTTCTCCTTTAAGCAATGCTAGTTCGTTAGTATACGCATGCTTTGTTTTCGGTGGTGGGCCCACCAGCACAAGCGGCAGCCAGCTGCCTTGAAGCAGCAGGCACTTCGGGAGTAAAACTCCTAAACAAAAAAACGGGGAAAAAAATTTAAAGCCGCTCGCAAGCTTCATTTGTTGTTTCAGGGTGTCGTCGAACCGGAACAGAGCGACGCACCGTTCGCGCTACAAAATCATGAGTTACGATAAACAGTTTTTTTCCCTCTGCCTTGCTTTTTTTTTTTTTCCCCTCCCCCTGTATCGCCAGGGCTCTCACGCTTCTGTAGTACAAGACATCTCAGCGAGCCGGAGCCTCCCGAAGCAACGATTAGGTTACCGCAAAGCATCATTCGAGTCTCGTGGGCGTTGAGTCGCAGCGTCCCAAACCGCGAGAGGAGGAGGAGGAAGAAAGGGAAAAGGGCGTTTCTATTAGAGCTGACCTTGCAAGTGCGCTTCGGAGCTGGCTTTCGCCCTATGTGCGTAAGCGAACGCAGTGTAAATACGCTGCAGGCCGCGCGATCACAAGAGTACTAGGCTACCACGCATTGCTGCTCGTTATATTCTTGCTATTTTCTCTCCCTAGACTTGTCGCGTTATTGGGCTCCGAGTTTGAGCTATGCGACTTTTACGCCCGTCGGATATGTTTATGACTCCGCCGTAAAGTGGTCTAGTGCACCCCAAGTGTGCATGCACGATCGCTCCTCTACGTATACAAGCAGAAAAATAAAGATGTCAAAGAACCGCGCTTTTGCTGGTGGTGAGGAAGTCCTCTGATCGAGGAAATCGGCGCGAGAGCAGGCAGAGGGGAACTTCGCTGAGAGGAGTTGTGTGTGTATAATCGGAGAGGGCGGGAGTTGCCGTCGGAAAAAAGTTACGACGGGAGGGAGCGCTGCCTGGAGGGCTGAGTGTCCTGCAAAAACAAATCGCGGAACTCAAGGAAGAAGCTGGTGTTACGATGGTGATTTTTTTTTTTTTTTTTCACAACGTGTATATGTGGATTCATGGTTCATGCGTATGCCGCATGCAAGACAACGCCCCTTTAGACGCGACGTAACCGCGAGGAAACAGGGCGCAAGAAAGGGCTGTCAAGTCACAGCGGCGTGAAGAGGAGGCATGAAGGATTTATGTACCAGGCGAAGCGCAACGGCTTACACATCGATGTTTATTTCCTTGAGTTACATCTGATACGTGTCTGTTGTCTTTACTTCTATTGAATGACGCTCCATCGAACATTTAATTCCATAGAGGCTTTTGGCAGTTTTGGGGCACGCTGAAACGGAGGGTGGAGGATAGAACCGGCCACACGCTGTCCTTTTGCTTGCAGCAAAATTATAGCCCACAAGAATTGTCCGTACAGCGCCAGCTGTTACAGGGTTAATTGTGCCGAGGTATTGTCGTCCGTGCAAAATGGCGCCATCACCACGTGACTTGAGACCTAGTGTAGAAGCTGTGAAACACTTCTACCGTAAATTCTGGTCTACTGTTCGCACCTGGTTTGCGGTGCGCTGAACTCAATTTTCGTTTAAGTACAGAAAATTTACTAGGCGGTCGGGACGTCTGGTAGAGGGCGCGTCATGCCATATATGGCAATACAGAAAAAAAAAAAAGTGCTGCACAGTTCGCAACTACAAGTAGTCCGCCAAATGTAAGATTTCAAATTAAGTTAGGTATGGGCGGATTGCAGACTGACACCGCAAATTGTAGCACCTTGGATTCAGACCCCCTTCCCTCTCATTCATAGACTCCGTGCTCGTCGTCAACATGAAATGAAGTAGTGACGTCATTATGCAGCAAGGTCACATATAATGATTGCTAGTGATCATAAGGCTGTCATAAATTGGTCACGTCCCCCATTATTCAACTCACCCTCGAATACATTCGGCTGTGATCTATTTCGTATTCCCTTCGCAAATACAGCTGAAGTTGTAATTTGCATTACAGTGCATGAATTTCAACTTCATCATAATTTGTCTGGTTTAGTTTGTGGGGTTTAACGTCCCAAAGCAACTAAGGTTATGATAAACGCCGTAGTGGAGGGCTCCGGAAATTTAGACAACCTGGGGTTCTTTACCGTGCACTGACATCGCACAGCACATGGACGCCTTGCTTTTCGCCTCCATCGAAAAGCGGTCGCCGCGGCCGGGATTCGATGCCGTATCCTTGGGCACAGTAGTCGAGCGCCTTAACTACTGCTCTACCAAGGCGGGGCTCATAATTTATATTTTGGACTAATAAACATATGAGGTCTCCACCAGAACAAGATGAATTCTATTGATCGCCTTCCACTTGACACTCGCAATCACACAAAACGTACTACCACTGCCGCTATGGACGAGGAAGACGCTGACGAACCATCTGAAGGTTAGGTTACACGCAACATAAATACTTAAAGTAGACGATTCGATATCCGCCACTGTAGCTGAGCCAATAGAGCACCGTACGTGAAATTCGAAGGTCATCAGTACGGGTCATTGGTGTTGCTTTCTCTCCTACTTTCCAATCATTATCCTCCACCCATAGAAATAAAAATAACTGCACCAATAATTTCACATTGACACCACAAATTAAAAACAAAAAATTTCCCTGTGTTTTTCTTGACTTTGTTGATTCTTGGCTTCCCTCATACTCGTATCCTTCGCTGCATTTGTCTGATTAATCTTCAAGGACGGTCATGAAAAGTCGTCCCTTCCAGGTCAGCTACATATATGCTCTAAAGAAGAGGCAGCACCTCATGCTCTCTGGAGTTCGCAGAACTGTTAGTGTCGGTTTTCATACACGACTCATGCTAGTCTGTTACACTGAGTTTCGGTAACTAACTGGTGAGTCAAACCCCGTACTCCATTTCTGAATTAAAATCTAAGCCAATGTTTATGTGGCGATGTACCAATTCGCGGTTCTTAATATAAGCCTCTATATACGGACTCAACAACAGCACTAGGTCGAGTCAGCGTCGCGTAAGGTAGGTCACCCTCAAGTGTGCCAACGGCGCCTCGTCGAGATTTGCACTGATCGTGCAAGCTTTCTACCCGTGTTTGATTTCGTTGCAGTTTAGTATCGAGAACTTAGCGTATTACTTTTTTTTTTTTTTCGTCGTTGAGGAGGGCATTCAATTTTGCTGACGCTCCTAGGCGAGCCGGAAATTTTTTGATCTGAGAGTTCCCCATAATTCGACTCCCTGAATCGACAGCTTCTACTTGCAGTTAGGCAAGTGGGTCGAGCGTGTTAGCCTACCCATTTCAGGCGGATCAACTCGACTCGCTCCACCGCTGACGTCACTCAACCCGACTGCGTATACATGAACCCGACAACAGCTTTTTTTTTTACCCGATAGGCACACTCGACACGGCTGTTGAGTACATGTACACAGGGCTCAATTTAACGAGCACAAATGTTATAGTTTACTAGCGGTATCCGCAGTACTGATCTACGATGACCTTTTCCCACCGCTCCCCTTGGCTTTTCCTTTCGTTTTTCACTCAGAAGAGCAACTCGTGACCGCAAGTCAAGCGGCGCGGACAGCGGCCAGACGAGAGAGTCGTAAACACGGCCAGGCAGTTGCGCCGACGTGTGCGCCCGCGCGCGTAAACTGTGTGCCGAGAGGCCGCGGCGCTTGTAGCCGGGCGTGCGTTCAGCCCGAGCCCTCCGTGAAGCCGCAGCACGCGACGGGAGTGTGTGCGATACGCGTGACTGGAGCGGATGGACGTCCGTTAGCACATTAGTTTAAATCGCCCGATGCGAAAGCTCAGGACGACATTTTAGCGTGAGGAGGGACACTTTTGTAATATGAACGATTCCGCGCTCTTTCATCGTGTACAAGTCGAATATAGCGCCTCGCTTCGTGGGCAGTAAACATACGCGCGTTACAATTACACGGACATGTTCTGGCGCAAGCACTTTGGGCACAAGTGTATCCGGCATTTTTGGTGAACTGGCACTTTATAACCTTAGATCTTGTTTTATTCTCTGGTACTACGAACATGAGTTTCGGGGAGATAAGAGGAGAGGGGGGGGGGGGGGGGGGTATACGCGCTAATTTCCGCCCTCTTCAGCGTTTCCAGCCTACAGCGCGGAGAGAGTACATTAATAAAGAGAAGCATAAATCAGTTGCAAATACAATACATATGAATTCATTAATCGGTTATGAAGAGAAAAAAAACGGTAATAAAAATACGGCTACTTGACTGTCGCTGAACAAGTTAACCTCCAGTTTGTCATAAAGCAACGCAACGTTGAGAGAAGTCGCCAGTGAGTGGGCGGAAGATCGGATCTCCCATCTGTGTTTTGAAATAACCGACCATTCAGGTATCAAAAACAAAGAGTACAGCTGGCATCTCCCAATTACATTATAGTTGAACATTGCAGTACGGCTTCAACGCGTTTTCACAGCAGCACAGACGTCTTTGTTCTAATTCGTTGAACGGTGTCATTAAAGCCACACGTTTAACGGTGTACAGTAAGCGATTCTTTGCATTCATGCCCATTTCTGTGCGCATTTCTGGCATACGCACTTTCTGTGTCTATACGAGCGGAAATAGAAAATAAGCTAGGAATACAAAGCAATACAAAAGAAACTAAAAAAGAGAGAATAAAAAGAAAAGCATGTCTAGGCGCTCCTTGTAAAAAACATCAGTCAACTCGCTGTCACAACCCCTTAATTATTTTTTTTTGTTTATTTTTTATGACAGGGACGACACGTACGAACGTTTATCAATAGTCCACTGAGCGCTCTAATCTTCGGTCCACGTGCGGACAGCTAAAAATGACCGGACCATGTTTCACAGGGTGCCCCGATACGTCCGCTCCAGCACAGCTCGTCGTCCGAGCATCACGTTCGCCGGGACGTCCCGTCACCGTCTTCTCGCAGGTTCCGCGGAGTGCCGTTCTCATCGCATCGTAGTGCGTCTACTCTGCTCCCCTCCCCCCGCGTTCTTCCCCCCTAGAAGAAGCGCACCGGACAAACGGTGGCTCGCAGAGCAGCCACGGAGAAACGACGACGTCACTACACCAGTGATGGTGGAGGGGTGGTGTGTTGGGGCCCCTTTTAATTTATGGCTCTGTTCTGGCTTTTCTCAGGCAGGAAGTACCCCCGTAGAGCAGCTTTGTGCCGTGCTGAGCCGAGAAGGAAGCTGAGGAACGTTGCAAGAACGAAGGCTACTCGCGCACGCGTAGGCAAGCCCTCCCCCTCCACCTTCCACCCTCCCTCCAACTCCCCTACCCCCCGACCCAGCTATAGCTATGTAAAACTTACCCAAACTTGCACTCCCAAGCTTGGACATTCCCGTTCGTTCGCGTATGTGCGCCTGCGCGCGTGCATGTTTGTGTCAGTGTTTCTGTGAACCAGAGCACTAGTTGGTGGTGCGAGAGTGGCAGTGACACAGGCAATGGCAAGAAAATCCCCTTAGCAACGCGTGAGGCGACATTGCGCTTCGAAATTGGGCGACTTTCAGTAACACTTCGTTATGTGCAGTTATTGGACGGTACGCATAATGTACTATCATGTCCTAATCAATCAGCATGTTTTTCCTCTTGGCGTTCACACGTAATGCGACAAATTTTTTAGCTTCCAACTTGAAATGATAAAGCTTCGAACTGCCCCAGTTCATGGGCGGTCTTCCTTACCGTATCCATCCAACCCTCTATCGTCCTGAATGCCCACCTGGAGGACCAGCGTCTGCTCGTTTGCCGGGCTGAAGCAGCTGCGAGGGCTATTGGGGCCCTGGACTGAAGGTACCACTCCCCGTCCCTCAACATGTAATCGCCATAACAGAAAATAAACGTTTTTCACTCACTCTCTATACAGTCGAAAATTTCTTTGGTGGAAGCATGTGCAAGCTTTGGGAATAAATGAATCTGAAGATCTGAGCAAACCATCGGATGCGCCCCCTTAGCTCCCTCAGAACTTCATCCTGCCGCTAGTTTGGTGTCATACGTACGATTTTCAAAGTGGTCTGATCGCGTGATTTATAACTCCGCGTAAGAAGGAATTTGTGAAGACATGCTTCAGCGCGTCGCGCCTTCGTCAGTAGATTAGAAAATACACAGTTCACACTTCGTAATTAAATTAAATCAAAATCGAGTAAAAATGGGAATGGAGCAAAGGTAAGAATGCAGTGGGAATGGCCAAATAACTGTGTATTGCCGTGCAGCATTAGAAGCGGCACTGCTTCGCTTTTGAAAGGCGCTGAAACAAGCTTAACATGATCATAGCATCTCTAAAGCCTGCATATTACGTCACTGATATGCACTATAGCAACATTTTCGTGAAGTAGTATGCTTCAGCATGCCTATAGGACAATATGTAGAATTGCAACATATAGGTATATTCCTTCTTAAAATGTGCCACACGCGCATTAAGATCTTCGCAACGCTTTCTCGAAGGAACCAAATCCTCGTGCATTTAATTTTCACCGCTATGTTTCGGCACTGAAAGCAGCGCCAGCACGTGCAGGACTATGAAGCACTGGCTTTGCTTATGCATGCATTCTCACTTTACCTTGCTCCCATTGTTATGCACTTCTATCATCCACAAACTGCATTAGGTTTTTTTACCTGCAATGGCAAAAACTTAAGCGAAATTACAACTATCACCTATTTGAGCTGAAGTTATCTGTTGCTCAGAAATTCATCATAGTAACCATTGCCATATGACTGTAGTTGCTGTCGCACTCATTAGTCACGGTCACGTACACACAGAATTCAAAAGACTCTTGTAGTGATGTCAACTTATCCTTGGCCTCTCCGCGGAGGTGCATTAGTTAGGCACTCGACTACTGTGTCTGACGATGAGGGATCGAATCAAGGCAGCGGCGGCCGCTTTTCGACGGAAGCGAAAAGCACGATGTTGTGCGATCATAAGTGCACGTTAAAGAACCCCGGGTGGTCGAAACTTCCGGAGACCTCCACTACGCCGTCTATCATAGCCTGAGGTCTTCTGGGACGATAAACCACGTAAACAATATTTTTCCAAGTGAAAGGGCACTGGCGTCTACAATCGGTTCGGCGGGTTCGCACATACCACGACTGCCAGTTTCAATTATGCAACGAGTGAAAAATGGTGCGTAGAAGGAAAAAGCATGCTCCGTTTACTTTTGTCCGCACCGGTATACATACTCTCGGTCATAGCAGCCTAAGTACTGCTAACAAAAAGCACCCAAATCGTAATAAACGGTTAGACACCCATAAAGGTGTATTTAATCCATGTATACTCCCCTATAAGCAGATGAGACGCCGGATGACGCAAAATAATGTACTTTTACTCCAGTTCTGACTTTGGAAGCGTTGAGAATAAGAAACTAATTAAAAAGTTAAAAAATAATACTCTTTTGGTGTGGTTTGGTTGGTAAGGTTTCACATACGAAAATAACTCAGCCTATGAGAGACGCCGAGAATACTCTTAATTTTTGACAATCAATGAATGCAGCAAAATATTTAGTTTACACCATCTTCGCTCCATATCGATGGAGTAAGTGTCTCTACACAATGGGCAGCGTCACCCGTTTAAACACCTTTGATAATTAGAACGCCAGGATGACTGATGCATCCTGATTGGGTATCCGGGGGCATTTAGAACGAAGAAAGGGGGTCAGTGAACTTTCTGTCCCGTCATTGAGTAGTGCGCGTCCTGATGCTGAGTATCTGTCCTCTGTTAAGATGTTCCCGTTGCATGGTGCGCGGATCCAAACGCTCTTCAAGGCGTGCTTGGTTTGCAAAGGTGAAAGCGCAGAAGGAAAAAAAGCGAGACGAGAGAGCTAACAACAGCTTTTCATGCGTCGAGCTCGGTCCGCAAATACCTCGCGCTACTGGAGTGCTGACAAATTCTTCGCTAAAAACAGGGAGGACCCAAATCTTTACGACCTGTGTCAGTGCGCGTCGAACGTCCGTGGGCTTGTGACATTGACTCCGAAAAGTGGCTCGGCAGCATGAAGCAGCGGGCTTTCTCAAGCTAGCTTCCATGTGCTGTCGGAGAGGGGGACCGCACACTCGTGCTTTCAATAGTTTCGAGAAGCTTTCCGCTGTATATTTTCGGTTCTGACAGGCTCTTTGTTTTATTCTGAGGTCGCTCATTTTTAAGTACGCCGGGAACAAGCAAGAAACGAAGGATGCTTCCGCTACCACGTCACGCCTTTGTTCCATACGACCACGGATGGCGCCAGACTTTACGTAAAGCGCGGTTGGAAACGGCGGGAAAGGCGCAATAAACTTTCTGCAAGGAAGGGGGTGCGGAGAAAGTTAACTGCCGCAGGACTAGAACTAGAAGGACAAAGCTGTCTCGCGAAAATTTCTTCACCAAGGTCCACGTTTATCTGTGTAGACTCTTGTGTGGAAGTCTGCTGTCTTCAGACATCTCCTTATGATGGACTGTTCGGCAACCTATGGGTTTGTGACCTTGCACATTTAGACGTGGAAAGGTGCAGAGGCCTCCAGCAACAATGGACAAAGCTCTCAAGCTCTCTAGATCTACATGGGCGAATAACCGCGCGATTTTGGTACACTATATACGTCAGTGCTCTCCGATGTGTGAAGATAGTTCAACAATGGCGAGACAGCCCGTGAGAACGGGTGCTTCGAAGGTGTTGGCAAACCTTCTTCTAGGCTTAGGCTTCGCGGCTGTTTCAAGGCAGGAAGGAAGAGAAGGAAAGGTTTGCCGGCAACAGGTATATTAAAGATGAATCTTGCCTATGCACCAAATACTGGTCAGTTTCCGGCTCAGTTACCGCTTGTTATGTCATATTTTTACACACTGAAACAAAAAAAAAAACAAGTTATGAAGGTATAGCAATCTTCGCGGATATCAAATACGACCTGCTAGCTCAGAACAAAGGAGTGAAAAGCCAGGAAACCACAAAAATGGTAACTATATACCAGCAATGGCAACAAGATATTTTTGCCCTCGATCATAGGGTGCGATTAAATGACAGAGGTAGGCCTGCCGCGCCCAACCCCATTAATAGAGGCCTTTCAATGCAAGGCTTATACGGCCCATGCGCGCACCAATATCACGTAACCATACGATGCGCCTTGCCTAGAGCAGACGCGTTTCATCCTAACCAGAACCAGTTGACATAGTCTATTATCACATTTTTACAAAGCCAACGTTTCCGTCACTATAAGCTATACAATGCCAACGGCGGAGGCGTCCTCAAAAGAGCTTTCGGCGCAAAAGAACAAAAAATCTGAACGCTTGGGTTAGCTTGCCACTGAATTTGCTAATCTCCAACGATTAATCGACAGTTTTTCTAGCAGTTGTATTGTCTAAAGGCGTGCGCACTTATGCCAACGATCTTGAGGCACATTTTCTGCGTCGCTCCGAGTGCCTAATAAGTGGCAGCCCTTCGCGATGTAACTTGTAATTTGGGAGCAAAATCGGCTCGCTCAGCGAAGCCAAATGCTATAACCTTAAGCCGTTGCTGTGGGTCAAGCTGAACGGTGAGCGCTATGATACTTCGAACAAGATGGACCTTAAAAATGCAGCAGAGACGTTGAACGTATACTGCCATGTAAAATCGGCCGTCTGAACGCGTGCAGGGGTGCCGAAAGACAATACATATAATCACATAATAATCATGTAATCGCAGGACACGAGTAGGTAGATGCTAATTATTTATCCTAAACATTCATACTCGATCAGATAGATACTGATAGCGGTATGTTAAAATGTGACCGCTCGCATAGTGTTTCTCGGTCACAGGCCACCGCCGGCTCCATCCAGTGGCTGCGGCGGCCAAGTTTCCATAGAGACGGACCGCAATGCTCTTGTATACTTTGTGATGACAAAACACGTCATACGTCTCCAGGTGGTCGAAATTATCCGGGACCCTCCACTAGCATGTGCACTATCATCCACTTACAATGACCCACAAACACTCACATCCATTCACAAAACCTCGCATCCACCCATGGTGACCCACAGCCAGTCACATGCTGCATAGCAAGGGATGGATGGACTTGATCTTCGGTACATGGCGAACGCTGATCTCCCAGCTCGCCATATACACAGGAAGTATACGAATGTAGTCGAGCGTCGCTGTCTGACAAAGAAAAGGGGCTGACTACGGACGGTAAAATTCAGTAAAATTTGTCGGGCTAGTTGGTTCATACTTTAATGCAATAAAAAGCTGCGCTAATAAGACACGAACGAAGGAGGCTAATCAAGAGTCAAGACTGTAGTGCGCCTAGTACAATCTATGAGCGCAGTACATGCTTACATCTACTCAGAAAGAAAGAAAAAAACATTTGGGACACCTAAGGCTCCGCTTTTAAGGGCACTACACGATCACGTAGGCTATCAGCCAACATATAAAGCCCCGCTTTAAATAACACGTATGAATGTGCTTGTTGACCTAAGGGTATACCGTGAATGCAAGAGTCTTGGCAGGCTGATTTTGATATCACCCTCTCATATGAAAGAATTAGATGACCGAGTTAGCAGCTCCTGCCAAATGTAACGTCAGTTAATATCACGAACAGTCAGTGCGCGGTCATGTTAGGTGCCAGCTGCCTCCTGCCAGCGCCATGATCGTGATTTTTCGCTCACAACGACAACACCGGATTTTATAGAGAGTCAGAGCAAAGCCACCGCCGTAGTGGAGGGCAGATGATTAGTTTCACCATCTGAGGCAGTTTAACGTGCATTGAACTTGAGAAGAAGAGCGTGTATTGAATTTGGCTCTTACTAACGCGCGGCCACCATGGCAAACTGTAATTGAAACTCGCGACCTCGAGTATGCAGAGAAGCCGGCTACGACGGGTATCTCTGATGAAGTTAGTCTCATGACTATGGGTCGGAAGACTCACCTTCCAGCCTTGGTGACGATCATCTCAGTTCCGAGAGCATTGAACTCGTCCCAGAGTGCTTTCATCTCGAGCGAGGCGCTCACGCCCACCAGCTTGGGATGCAGCGGCTTGCGCTCCTCGTCGGTGCAGCAGCCGCCCGTCGAGCTCTCCTCCGGCGTTGCCGCAGCCGAAGAGGATCCCGACGAGGCGCCCTCCAGACATGGGGACACTGTGCGGCCCTCGGCTGCCTTACAGCCTCCGCTTTCCTGGAACTCGGTGGAACTCCGGTAGGCCTCGGCCAAGCTCGGTCGGTCCTTGATCGTCGTCAGTAGGCAGGCTTTTTGCACAACCGAAGTATTGCAGAATCCGACACAGAAAGAAACAGAAAAACACAGGCAAGGCCACATTTAATTATTTCATAACTATTATATTAGAGTTTGGCGGTTTGCACGCTTTAGCTGAAATTGGTTTCCATTAAACGCTATTACCATAGAGTGCCTGCACTATAGCGTACACCGGTCGCATGACACACTATAATCACTCGCTTGGTCCACTTGACTGTTGTACACATCACAGATTGGTGCCATTAATGGGTCGTCCGAACCTTGTACATGACTCATTTCAACGCAATAGCGTTAAAGGCTCCGTTCCCCAGAAACCACTGTAACAGACTGGAATGATTTTTTATTGCCTTTCGCCACACTGTAATGTTTATTAACTTTGTTATTATTGTTTTGTTTGCTATATAACCCACCTTGCTTAAGCCTTTACAAGGTTTGCAGTATTGAATAAAGAAAGAAGAAAATCCACCGTCGGCTTTGCAACTGAAAAATCACGAGCTCTGAAAGGGGCTATAGCTGGCAGCTCACGTGACGTCACTTGATGTGTGATGTCACGAGACCACGTAGCAATGCCAAGTTGTCAGGAACTGGAAACGCTGGTAGATGCGTCGAGATGGGAGGCTGAAATGAGAAACGAACCTGGAACCCTGGATCCCGAGATGTACGCTGGTATACGACTTTGTTAAGTGAGGCTTACCTATGTCGGGTGGTCTTTCATATAATATCACAGCTTACGACAGTTTGCTGATGAGTATGCGTGAAATAATGCACAAATTAGGTGATCAGTGATGAAGCGAGCAGCAAAACGCATGTGCGCGAGCAAGAAGGCGCAAGGGGAGCCGCTGATGGACAGTCATCAACACTGTCGCGTCGTAACCTTATAAAGGCGCAGCTAAAGTCTCCTCCGAATTTTATTAAGGCGAAATCCTTTAATGGCTCATGCTGTCGTTGACAAAACGTGTCCCGCTTTTGCGGCGTTCTGATTGGACGAGGCGGGATGACGTCATAGAGGTCTCGACAAATCACTAAAGCCCCACCACAGTATGCGCGAATGCGTGCCTCATATGGCCATATGTAAATCAATTATCACTTACTAATTAATAAATTACTAATTGATTATTATTAAGTAATTCGCTATTATCTAAATAGTTGTTAATTAATTGCTTAAAATTAATAATTCTTTACACACTTAATTATTAATTAATTAACAACTCATTAGTTCCGGTTGCGTAGCAGAATACGGCACTCAGACTTTCGCCTTTCACTACTTTAGTCGCTAAAGTCCCTCGTAAGTTTTTCACTTATTTAGTTGTTCCAATATTCACATTACAAGGAGTTATTGGAGGGGTGGGTTGGAATAAGGTAACAATTGGCCACAATAGAATGACGGCCTGTGGGGCGAGTTGGTTCATGACTTGAAAAACACTACGGCGCAAAGATGACGACACAAGAAACAAAAGGACACCACATGCGCACACTATACCAACTGTCTATTGGAAGAAAAAGGGACATAATTTAAACCCTCGACCACGCAATGTGTTCAAAGCTTAATCGCTCTCAACCCTGCCAGTATCAGGAATCAGCAATGACATGACTAAGCACTTAAAACAGTAATGATAAGCCCTTTGTTGCCTGCTCCGTCGGCGTGGTGTATGAAATCCCACTAACACGTGGAAGGGCCTACAAAGGCTAGATGGATCGTTGCATCAATGGCAGAGCACGGAAGCATGACAAATCGCTAGAGAAAGGAGAAGGATCGAATTTGACTCTCCACTGTATAGATTGCGGGTGTGAGCGCTTAGCAGTATCAGGATTATAGGCAGAAGTCGCGATATGTTGGCAAGAGAAATTCTTGAAGAATTTTTTTATTAAAAAGAAGGGGAGCATGTGCATCAGGGATAACTCTGTGGCTTCATCGGAAAAATGAAATTTCCTAACGTTTCTATGATCTGCTTCGCCACGCATTATTCATCTGACAACCTGTCTAGTGATTCTGTATTTTTTTACCTTGTTTTTCGTTTTGTTTTTACGTTTTAGTTTTTGACTGCTTTTGCTTCCAATAACTGACACTGCTTTTGCTACGAGTGACTAACTGCTATTGTTACGATCTTTTTATTGTTGTTAGTCACCTTTGTTGTTGTCTTTTTACCTTGTTTGTTTTGTTTTTACGTTTTAGGCCTTGACTGCTATTGCTTTGAAAACTTGACACTGCTTTTGCTACGATTGACTGACTACTATAGCTTAGTTTTGTTTCGTTTATATTTCGTTACCTTTAGTCATATGTGTTTAGTCATGCCATTTGCTGATTCCCGATAATGGCAGAGTTGAGAGCGATTAAGCTTTGCACACATGCGCAGTCGAGGGTTTAAATTTTGTCCCTTTTTCTTCCAATAAACACTTGGTAGTGCGCGCAAGTGGTGTCCTTTTCTTTCTCGTGTCGTCGTCTTTGCACCTAATAGTGATTTTCAAATTGGCCACAATTCTATATATGTGGCTATTATGATTGCTACCACGGCTCAGTGGCGTATACAGAGTGGTGCAGTACAAATGGTGGTACGCAAACATCATAAAGAATGCGTAAGAGAAAAATATGCATCTCGGCAACCATATCAAACGTTGGCTGCGCGGTAGTACAAGCCGTACTTGATTTGGTTGGAATAATGACTGCGGGAGTAAAAAATGTCAAAAGGATTATATTTAATGCAGGAGACTTCATCCAGCATATTTACTCATTTGATACTGGCCATCCAGTCAGGTATCGTAACAGAAAAGGCTTTTATGAAGTACAATGACACTCAAATATGATAAAAATAAATAATTCGAAGTTCGCTGTATAGCAGCCTGTAAACATATATTTATACACTATATAGTACATCACACATACACGTTGAGAACTAGACAGAGGACTATATCTGACTTCCACTGTTCATTTCATATACCAAATTTGAAGAATTTAGCTCGAATGAGCTGTGACGAATTAGGAACAGACCCTTTAAGCCTTGCACCAAATTTGCTCGACTGGTTACTGCGTGAGAAATGTGTGTTATAAAAGTTCAGGGCGGTGAATCGGTGGGATTGTACCAACTGTAAATAAAATTAACCTTCTTTTGGAACATACAGAGCGTGTATAAAATATACATCGCGTGCGGGAATCATACAATATTCGCATACTCTGAGGTCGGTTGGATAAGCGTGACGTAGGCAAATCGTTTAGTTTTAAGAGTCGACTGGGCAGAGGCTCTTTATTTTTCTTTCCTTTTCATGCCTCAACATAATATATGTCGCAAGGCTAGCTTCCGCATTGCTTACCTTTTTCACACGCACTATGCCGGTCACGTCGGAGCAAGTAACGATTTCTGTATATTGATGCTCAGTAACACTCCATATCGCGGTCGAACTTATATTTTTTTTCTGACAGGCATTTAAAGCACCTTTTCTGTAATTGATATCTGCCAGATATACACCGATGCTCAAATTTACAACGTTATACTGAGTTCAATTTGATCGTTAGCATTATTTACCTCTTAGTAAATCACGGAATGATCCACAAATAGTGCAGTTTGGACGTAAACTTCATTTGCTAAGCATTTATGAATAAAAATATAAGGAACGGATATAAAACAGTTCCTTGGGACGTATATGAAAAACTTGGACTGGATCTTAACGATGGCCATCAAGCTGCAAAAGCTGTCACCGATCGGAACTTGTGCCGAGTATGTGGGAAAGCTTGAAAAGCAGCTTTGCATGAGAGCCGATCGACTGCCTCTGGCTGATCGTAAGAGATCATATAGTACTAATTGGTGACTGGTTGTTATGATTGTGCACTGGATAGTGAATAATTTCCGCTATGTGTCAGATGGTGTGGATAATCCGCTACAGAAGCCATGTTAGTTTGGATGGATTGTGTGCTTAGTTTCTGCACATTTTGCAGCGAACTGCAAAATAATATTCGCATGAATCTCACAGGAGCTCACAAGTGAACTATAGATCGATCGTAATTTGTCACGATGGACATCAGGACTAATGGCGAGTGGACTTGTTTGGTGAGTCGTTTTAGTTCAGATGGCAGATGATGTGTCACCCGATTTATGAACTCGGATAATTTTAGCTGATTTCCATTGACAGAGACATAATACATGACTTCGTTACACTTCTCGACCTCTGCAACAGGTGGCGCTCAAATTCGTGTCGCAGCACCCTATGTCGTACATAACAAGAAAGTTTGGACACTTTATGGGGAAAACTTTTTGAAAGTAACTTTTTACATATTGTTTAACATCATGATAACAATAAAAATTATCTGCAGATCTTCCTTCTTGAGGCTTCTAGATTTCACTATAATTTTTTTTTTTAAAACTCGTGCCATTCACCTTGTATGGCAGTCTGACTTAACTGCTACGAGCGCAGGAGGCTTCATGGGCAAAATTTTGGTACACATATCAAGATTAGCCTTTCAAGCTCTCTCTGTTCAGGCCTATATATATACACCACAAACCACAGGTTTCTTTCAGGATGATCCCACCTGTCTGCATGGAGCTGCAGTGTCTAGTGATACGAATGAACCTGCTTATTGTATGGTGGCTCCAATGCCACCTTCTTCCGAAGATATATCTTCACTTCTTTCCCTTTCATCTTGAGTCATCCACGAGTACCCTCTCCGGGCACGTTCATCCAGAGAGCTTTATCTCCTGTAACCTTGATACTATGTTTGCAGTCTCAACCTTGCCCCCTTAATCATGGTCATTCTGAACTCGATAACTCCTGGTCGCGCCCAAAAAACTTTAATGCGAATGGCGGACTCCTTTAAAAAGTTACGCCTCCTGCCGGTATCGTTTAGTGAGTCTTATTTTCTCATGGGTGTTATGCAACTTGTAATACATGATCCATTTTGTTGCACTTTGCCCTCTGATCGCTAGTTATGCTAAGGGTAGGTGTGAGCTCTGACTAAATGTTTGACTAAATGTTAGCGCCTTTATTGTCGATAATAAAGACCATATTGGTACTTGCTGTCGGGTAAATTCTCGAATTTGTCGTCCTGCCACCGATCTCAGACAAGCGCATAATGAACTGATGTCTTTGCTAACAGTATTTGCAGACATTTCTGCTGATGCTTGCACGAACTTGTTTCTGACTGGTTGAAGGACATCATACAAAATGTTACCAGCTCGATATTACCAAGAGAGGAGACAGTCCAAGTTTCGCGTCGATTCCAGTCCAAGGCACTCGAAGAATTAGAAACACTAGAAACAGCTCGGATGCATATAGTGTTAAGTGCTGGCAGCTAAGGAACTCAGTTGGTTTTATACAAACGACGATGCAATATCTCATTCGTCAGTTAAGACGTGGACCTGCCTGCATTTATCACTGAGCAAGGTGATGGGAACGGTTATTTGCGTGACCTGTAGTGGCGCAGAGGAAGCAGAGTCCGGTCTGGTGGAGGAAGAGGAGAACTTATAAAGCTACAGGTGAATGTCACTGGCTGGAGAACTACTGAAGGAATTGAGGCGGAGATACTGACCGATAGGCGAGCCTACAACTGTTTGTACACGTCGTATCACGACCTTGAGTTAAGTGTAACAGGATGCTATAATATTAATTATTGAAAGGGCACCGTCGAAGGGATCAAATTTTTATACCTGTCTTATTTGAGCCATTTATATATTTTGGAATGTTTTTCTGGAAAAGAAAAAGAAGCATGGTTTTGAAAATTGTAGCTTAGGTGACAGCAAGCAATGAAAAGAAAACGCTAAACGGAACGTTTTGTGACAGGTATCAAATAGCTGAATGTGGATTGGGGGGGGGGGGGGGGGGGGAAGTCGAATTACGACATCCTGTAGCTGAAATGAATGGAAGGAAATAGTTGTCGTGCGGGATATTTAATGCGGATAATAGACGCCCGATCGCTTGCCATGGCAACAGAGTGGACACCGGAGTCAAGCGTAAGAGAAGAGAAACGTTACTGTGAAAGGAACGTTACCGAACGTATACACCACCGAGGAAAGAATAGCGCATACTGATATACCAGTATATGAGAGGCCTTTGTAAGGCAGTGTATACACGTTGCAGGAGGAGTCGCGCAATTTTGTCGCAGCAAGCGCTCAAGTGTTTGATGCAGGTGTGGCCTATAATGTACAACAGTTTCGAAGTGTAACGCGCAAGACTGGCTATTTGGTTTGCCTCTGTTTATAGAGCAGCGCACCAGAAAGAAAAAAAAAGGAAAACGTGCTGAAATGAGAACTAAATTATATTTTGCGCATTGCATTTTGTATATTACAGGACGCGCATTCACCTGAAAAAAATATTGAGCACGTGCTGCACGCGCAGCGCTTGCTGCGAAAGAATTCCAGGATATGCGAAAGTAAACCGCGATTAAGGTGACCGAATGGTCCATATCGTACCCCCTATGGGTGATTTGATCTTATAGTCGTTATTCTGACATGCTTCTGAATAAAATTTAGTTGTAAGTTGAACGGTTGTCCTCGTCCTTCAGTTCCATTTCTTTCTTGTGTGCTGCTTGCTAAATTTGAAGGGTAAGCAGTCCGACGAGTCTGCTCATATAAGCCTTGTATAGTGAAGCGTTTATAACGCCGTAGAAGTTTAAACTTCCGGCGGGATGCGGACGAATATGTTCTTCCCATGTTCACCAGATCTAAAAATTTTCGGCATCATTACTTTTTACAAAGGTTGTGCATGATCTGGCTGCTGATGGTTGTGAAAGACACTGGAAACACCAATCCAGACTCTGGAATATCCATTCGTCTAGTGTACGGACACTGCATCTGTACTCTTTAGGCGAGGGTTCTTATGCTTAATGCAATGCGGCCATACGCACTAGGATAAGGGTATATGGCGCTTGATTTTGCAGGCTGTCCCCAAGAAGGCTGGCGACATTAATTCAAAAGATGCCTGTACTGGCCAATACCGGATGAGCCCTGCTGATAATTTTTCTCAGTGCAGCTGCACTCAGGAAATAATAATAATTAATTAGTTCACTTGGGGAACTGTCCAAGCAAAAACTGTAAATATTTATTTGTGTTTTGCATGTATGAGACTAATGCGCGTTCTGCCAGACTCCAACTTTGTTATTACGATGTGTCTTCTTCATTCGCCCGATTTCACATGCCGCTCTGAGTGTCCGGTGCCTGATGTATGGAATTTAGTAGCGATATCATAATACTGTGAAACATATATATGATCGAAATCGTGCGATGTCACGCTTCTTTAACACCGTGAAAACGCTCGTTATTTTCGACGCGTTATGGTAGCCGTGCAAACAGATCAACAAACACGCCAAAACCTACAGCTGGCTAACTATATCTCAGCGTGCAGAAATTTGTTAATGCATGCGATTCCTTTGTTCTAACCAGGGCACATGATCATTGCTTTTTGGAAGGCAGTTACCCCCCTTCGCCACCGCAAACCAACAGCGCATTTTCCTCCTTTGTGCAGATTGATGATGATGATGATGATGATGATGATGATGATGATGAAATGCATTGAGTCACTCCCCATAATTCGCGGTTCATTTCTTCCTTCAAGGTGCGGTTGAGATGTCTCCGTGAAGAATCTCCCTGTACCTCTTCTTTTACTAAAAAGCAGAAATATGCGACTGGGAGATTCGCCTCAGCTGTACTAAAAGGAACACTGCTCTCCTTGAAAAAGACCTCACTGAAAAGAAGGGTTCTGGAAGGGGGAAACAAAATGTGCTTTTGACATATGGCAATCCATTCCCTAAAAATGGCAGTGTATTCCCTCTTTCTCGCTGCACAGGATAACTGAGGCAATCCTCTGTATCTGCTGACTATCACCACCTGATGGTCTCCTGCAGCTATACCGACTTCATTAAACTGAACCTCTTCGTACTGAGGCTACTTACGAGATAACTAGTCGCCTTAGAACTGCTTTTAAATGCCACAACGTATCGTGATAGTCAAAACGTGCTGTTTCCCGCTCGTGGAAGATACTCATTGTTTTTATGAGAAACCTCTACCCAGCGCCAGCGTCACTGTACGGATCGTACATTGACGCCTATACACTGCAGGTTTGCTTTTCAGAGTCAGATAGGTAATTTTAGCCTCATGCAAAATGACGCAGCGTATAGCTAGCTTTGGTAGGCCACTATAGTCTTCATACTCATGCAGTATAGAAAGAGCTACTGGTATATCCTTGAACTAGCCGCAAAAAGAATTCACATAAGGAAATACCGCGCCTAAAACGCCGTCGTACTATTTTCGCGCTAATGTGTCTCTCATACTACCCGGCAACGTCATTGTTGGCCATCTTGAGCACTCGAAAATTGCCTGTGCAGTGAAACCAGCAGTTGTATATCAACAAGATCTATACGTACAGCATTTATATCGCCGAAGGAAATGTAGAACATGGACTATCCTACAACCTCAGAGCCTTGATTCGTAGCAGGCACCTGTGCACACACGTCTGACTGTTCGTGCTCTTGCGTTGGAAACGTGCGCAGGTACGTGCAATGCGAACCGCTCTTGCGGAACCATTCACAGCACTTCCCGTGAGGCAACAGAGATTTTTGAAGCAAAATTTTCTTATCTTCCGTAAAACACTCTAGCCTCGTCACATGGCGCATTAAATATCAACAGTGATAAAAAAAAAAAAAAAATGTTGGACAGGCTACACGGCATTTTCGCAACCGTTGCATGTCCGCAGTTGACAAACTAAAGCAATCCGAAACTGCCGTCGTTCGCACGGCAATTAGCACCCGTTGCTCACTCCAAATCCACGCGCGCCGCCAGGAAGTGGTACTCATCTGTGCCGCAACGGCGACGACAGTCGGCCCTCTTCTCACAATCCCTCAGATTACTAACTCCACAAGCACGCGTGCATACATACATACAGCTCAAAAAGAGAGAGGCATCATCCGCCGGGGTCGAGGCGGGGGAGGTGCGAGGCACGCTGCTCACCTTCCATGTCTTTCACCGGCGTGCTGGCGACATAGCTGGGCGTGCTGGCCCAGTCGGTCGCCAGGCAGCAGTCACCGGCAGCGGCCGCGGCCGCCTGGTACGCGCCGCTTCCTCTGGCATCCCCGTCGGCCGCGGAAGAACCCGGCAGGTAAGCCTGGACCGGCGGCTCATTCGCCATCAGGGCCGCGATGCTGAACGTGCGCTGCGAGGATGACCGACCCGTGTCGACAAGTTCCATTGTCTGGCGCCTGCTCGCCGAGGTGTCGACAGGGGGGCCCCCTCACGGCCGCGCCTACGGGAACGCCTCCCTGGGAGTCCGACCGCGGGCTCTGGACTGGGGTGTCGGCGCCGCGGTGGCGCCCACGAAGGGCTACGCCCCCCCTCGGCTCTTGGGGTGCCACCCTCCGAGCTGGGAGAGTGGGGAGCAAACCCTCGGTCGACACGCTGGTGCTACGGTTCTTGCTGTTGCTGTTGTGCCCTTAGCGCAGTGCACCCTTCTCGGTCATCACTAGGACGGGGAGGATTGCGTGGCCCTGCGGCGGCTCGAGCGTTTGCGGTGCTTCGCCTTTCCACGGCGTGTAAGCCGGGACGGAGGAGGGGCTTGGCGCTCTGGATGCATGCCAGGGTCCCGCACCCCACCACTCTGCTCCCTCGAGGCTCGCTTCGGGGCTTGGGTGCGGAGAGAGTGAGTGCATTTTTTTTTTTTACTGTGGTACTTTGCATGTTTGGGCAGTTGGTAAGAGGCACGGGAGCATGCTGTGATCGTTCGATAGGTCTAGATAAAACATCATGCCGGTCTTAAGACCTGCTGTAACTCGTTCTTCCTGTGTTATTTAGACCACTGATGCCACCACTTTTGAGCCTTGTCTTATTTGCATCGCCTTCACCATGCACTGCAACTCATGATCCTTAACTAGCTTGCATACCTCGTGGAAAACGACATCAGGAAGATGATTATGTTGAACTACTGGAATGACGCTGGGTTTCCTTGACCTATTCCTTTTATTTTTACGCTGCAATGCACCAGGGCTCACATTCCTTAGAAAACCCAACCTCATCGTTGCGAGCGAAATATCACGAACATGGAGTAGCAGATAGTAGATTGGAGGGCTGTGTGGCGACTTGAGACCACTTCATATGTCCGAGATGCCAGGAGTTCCTTAATGAGTGAGAGAAGGGTACCGCCGAACCCTGAACCCTGGAATATCGAGCCTGACACACCATGTTGAGTAATCTTTCACGCACTGTGGCATATATCACGACTGAGTAGTAATTAGTATTTGTGAGATATTTGGCGCGCAAATTAGGTGGTTTGTGGTTTGTAGGAACGTCCCAAAGCAACTCAGGCTATGAGAGACGCCGTAGTGGAGGACTCCGGAAATTTCGACCACCTAGGGTTCTTTAACGTGCACTGACATCGCACAGCACACGGGCGCCTTTCTTTTCGCCTCCATCGAAAAGCAGCTGCCGAGGCCGGGATTCGATCCCGCACCCTGGGAGCAGTAGTCGAGCGCCGTAAACACTGCGCCACCACGGCGGGGCAAGCGCGCAAATTAAGTGATTAGCAAAGTGCATGCTGGTGAAGGGTGAGTGCCCCGAGGATCCGCAAGCAGAGCTAGACGAGAGCCATTCCTGCTATCGAGGCCGAGCAAAAGTGTGTGCCCCCCCCCCCCCCCCCCCCCCCCATTTGTTTGTTTATTATCGCAGTGCCTTACGACGACGCGGTACATTTGAAAGGAAACATGAACGGCTGGTAATATTATTGTTACTACTGCGATCTGTAGTCTGACAGAAAATGCGAAGGAACGCATTTCTCAAGAATTGGAATGATTTTCGCGCCCTTTGTCATTCCTCCTTTGCCAATATAAATTTCTGATATCCGAAGAATATGCTTTGGCACATCTCAAACATCAGATAACATGTGTGATCCGTTCAGATCCACATGAGAAGCTTACGTCTGTGAGCTAGCTATGGCCTGCATCACAAAGATAGTGCGCCTTTGTTTCCCGTCAGTGCAGCGTTAAAATAAAAAGAATAGGTCAAGGAAAAGCAGCATCATTCCAGTAGTTAAACATAATCATCTTCCTGTTGTCGTTTTCCACGAGGTATGCAAGCTAGTCAAGGATCATGAGTTGCAGTCCATGGTTGTACTTCAGAAAACATGGGTAACGAGCATCTGTTTCAGATTTAATCATTATGGACGCTGCTTTTCTCGTCATTTATGCTGCTGTGTAAGAACGATCCTTAATTGTTGCACTGTTCTGTTATCATTCAAGTACAGTGAGGTGCACGGTTTTAGTCGCTAAACGCGAAAGCAGCTATAGATCAGCATCTTGTGCTCTCTCAGTTCGAGAATCATTCGCAGCCGGTTGTCGAAGAAACGAAATATGTCGCGCACTTGTTTCTGTATGAGAGTTGATGTAAAGCGCCTTCTTTTCGCCGCTGTTTTAGTGATGGCCAATTCCAATTCTTCCCGCACTCGTCAGCGACAAAACAAGAGCTCCCAGATTAGGTACCGGTGATATATTGCATCCCACTTGCTTGACCAATGTATATGAGGTTTAACCGAACCGCCGCATCAATGGGTGTAAAATTACTGCATTCATTAACATACAATGTGACCTTTAGCTTACTTATGAACTGGCCATTCAATAATTCTTCTTCAACCTTGACGCTTCCTATACCCCTATTTCTTCTTTCGGGGATGGATGGATGGAACCTGATAGTCGACTGTAGCAGTCGTTATACGCTAGCTGGCTCGTCATTTTGCTCGCAGCAAGTTGAACACAAGGCCGCAGGTTCTATATCGACCGGAATTCCATCGAACTCGAGGCATTTCGCCGTTGCCTCGATGGAGGCATAATGCGTGGATATTAATGTGCTGAGCTTTCTATGCACGACAAATACCCAAGTTGCTGAAATTGATCGAGAGCCCTCCATAATTATGTAGCCTATAACAGCTCCCTCGGCTTTAGCACGCAAACGATCATTCATAATTACGTTCAATTTGTTTCATATATTTGATCTTTACTGGCCCGGAGACGTTATCTTAAAGCTGTCGGGGAGCAAGATCAGTACAAAACTCCGATACTAGTTGAATAATAAAAGAAAAGGTGCACAAACGAAAAACAGGGCGTGGCATGGAGCAAAAATTAAACAGTGAGAAGTAGCACGGGAAAATTTTATTTAGTGTAGGTGAAAAACAATGCGAAACAAGGAACATAAAAACAAGAATCATTTGCTGCTGACGTGCGATCATGCATGAGCGTTGTGGCGTATAGGTATGGTAATAGTCTTAACTGTTGCATGAAATTTGCTAAAAAGGGCGCCTGGGTTTACGTGGTATGAAAAGGAATGTATTTAGGTGGCTTAGACGCGGTAATAGGTTGCGTAATAGAAAATTTAAAAGAAGAAGGATTCGTTTAAGTGCAATGACGCCTGTTTCTCTTGAGTCCTGTGACAAGATAGAAGGGACCGGTTCTCAACGGCTTGTAGCTAATTTTCGAGACGATCTTGTGAGAGTTTTTAGGACTTTCGATCGTACGTAAATCTGATAAGCGAGTTGTTTGACATTAGGAGACGGCTGTCTGTAGGCTTCGCGGCGAATTGAAATTGTCATGAGCGCTTGAGACCTGAAAGAATAGACGGTTCACTGCGAGCAACCGATAATAGCGATGTGTGATCTAAGCTAAAATATTTGTGAGCAGACGGTGATATAATGGTAGTTAGACTGGCGTCACATCTCTTTTTAATAGAAGTGTGCGTACGAGTGAAAGACATTAATTGGCTTTTCTCGATGTAAGGTGGCACGTGCCATTTCTCACGCCGTGACATGTTTTTGTCGGTTCCATTTCGAGGGCAATAATGCTTTCATAGCCATATAGATGGCACAATAGCAGCGATAAATCCACGCCTTAAGCTACACCCGATTCTTTACGTTATAGTGGTGGAAGCGAAATTCCTACGCCCTGTCGGAAAGCATTCTATATAGCCATGTGAGCAATATATGCTGTTTAAACCACTGTAAGACATGGAAAAAGACAAAGAAACACACACGGCACTAGTATGAGAAACGTTCAGAAAAATATTGTTCGTGCAGAGAACGATGACGAGAGTAAATGCAAGGACCTGTACGCGTTTCTCATGATACTTTTCGGAAGCATGCATCGTTGATGCGGGCAAAGTTTATCGATCGTGGGCGATTATATTTTTTGTGCTTCAGATGCGTGGGCGGAATTTTCTCAGCCGAATGGTCCGATGGTTATTTCATTTTGATAAGTGCCCTGATTTAAAAATGGTAGTTGTTCTGTGTCACTTTTTTTTTTTTTTTTTTTTTTTTTTTAAGTCGGGATGAACTTCTCCGGCACTGAGGAACTGTGAGAATAGCAGGCGTAATATTTTCCCTTGTACTGAAGCACAACTTTTTGCTTTTTTTTTTTTTTGTTTTGCTAAATTGATCGTGGCTAGCTGCTGAGGATAGTTGAGTAACTTATCAGGTTCGCTATTCCTTCAGCGTTTATTTGAATTTTTGGCATTGAGGTCGGGGATATGTGAGGAGGTTTTAGGATTGTTATAGTTGCCGAAATTCGATTTGACTATTATAATAACACGCGAAGAAGATTTGCCACCAGAATCTCAAGGGGTTTGATCGTAAAATTGATTAAGACACTTTAAGCAGGCTTTCGATCTTTTAACGTACAATCATGCCTCATTATGACGAAAAGGTCGTATGGTTAACACCGTTCAGCCCTGATCATGTTTTGGAGGGAGAGGGAGACGGGACACCTAACGATAATCGAGGTCCTGCTGGTTTAACGGGGTCAAGTGAGGGGAAATGAAAGCGTATAAAGGGATTTCCGCGTTGACTATAAAAATGCCGTTGTCATTTTGTCAGTGCCTTCGGTCTGGTGTATGCATTATCCGCAATGCATCCCTGTCATGCCAAGAAGTATTGTGGGTTGCTCGGCTGAGCGACTGAGCTGTGCGCCGGCGCCAAGGAAGAATACCATTTGTAAAAAATGCGCCATGGACGTCAGTGCCGCGCCGTTCTATTCGTGAGTCGACTTACTGTAAACCTGGGGTCTTGAGGAATGAATGCGATGGACAGTCACACTGACTGCAAACGGGCTTAAATGGACCCTAATTTTGAAATCGGGGTTACAACTAAGGTTATGCCTGCACCAGCGCGTGATGCAAACGAATTTGAAAACGGTGAATTTGGCTCACATTGGAGCTACTTTCCAAAATTTTGTCAGAATTGCACAGCTCATCTGGTTTGGCACATTTTTGCGCTGAGTCAAAAAAAAAAAAAAAAAAAAAAAAAACATGGTGGCTTGTAAGTAGGTTTGGTTTGATTTATAGGATTTAACGTCCCAAACCGACTCAGACTATGAGAAACGACGTAGTGGAGGGCTCCGAAGATTTTTGACCACCTTGGGTTCTTGCACTGACATCGCACAGCACACGGGAGCCTTGCTTTTCTCCTCCACCGAAAAGCGGCCGCCAGAGCCGGGACTCGATCCTTGGCGCATCCTTGGCGCATCCTAACCAATGCGCCACCCCAACGAGGTATCAGTAAGGTAACACCTTCTAAACGCACGTACATACTACTATAACCGAAAACGCAGACGTTGTAAGCTAGGAAAGACCAGACCAAAATACAAGTACTGCTTTCCGGGCCACTTTCGCGAATAAAATGCGTCCTTGACACCAATTTTAAGCCGCGGACCACAAAAACTACGACATTCACTTCAAATAAGCGGTGATTAATTCGGTAAGAATACAACGAGTTTATATTAACTGACAGAAAGGTTATTAAATCCATATTTCTCGCAGATAAATGTGCCTTTTTCTGGGGGAACAAGCATCAGCATAGCCAGAAAGATGCAAAAAATTAATCTTTATTGGGAACAATAATCCCATGTATTCGCCCTTAGTGTCGCTTTAGGTTGACTTTCCTAAGTGTTGGACGTATGCAGTTCACGTAGGCTCAACTGCTTCTTTTCCACAAGGCAACGAAGTGAACCCCAAAGCCAACGCCTAGAACTCCGCCGTATAGTGTGTCGTTTCCCCACTTCGACCGAGAAAGGATGTAAAAGTTAATTCCGGCTCAATTCGTGAATATTTGTGGCACGTGCATTTCAATTTATTTGCCCTCTCAGAAAATAAAAATAATAAAAGAGAGGGAGCTCGGACCTGCACAGCTTTGCCGGGCTTAAATCTGTAACAAAGGGTAAACGAAAAGGAGCAAAAGCTCGGATTAAAAGTAGTACAATATACGCTGGAAACGGTAAGTTAAAAAGAGAGAAAAACAAAACACGGTGATAATGACAAGTTCTGCTTAACCAAGGTGGCTTACAATGAAACAAACAAACAAACAAACAAGGAACGAAGAGAGCACCGCAAATTCTTGCCTGCTGCAGACCTTGTTTCGCTTTTTTTTTTTTTATGCGGGCTGGCTACGTGCCCGGTCAGCATGATTACCTGCCACATATACATAAATCTATACATATCGAGAGCTGATTAAAGGACTCTCTGGAAAAAAAAAATACAGTTCGCAGCTAGAACTATTTAACCCAGAACTACAATTGCACGTGGAGGCCGAGAGTTTTGCTCTTGAAGGATATTACTTCTGTTTCGTCATAAGGCGCATGTAGCGAGCTTTACTTTTTGGCGCTGTTTAACGCAATTGATTGGAGGAGCACTCAGATCACAGCAATGGGAACACCTCGCCCTGGCGGGATGCTGACATATATTCTCTGTGGTGAAATAAAATTCCTGCAAAATAGGTTATTGACCCTACCGCATGCAATATATATATATATATATATATATATATATATATATATATATATATATATATATATATATATATATATATATATATATATATATATATATATATATATTGTGCCATGGTGGTATTTGGTGAAAATCGCGCTCGTGCCATTATACACCAGCACTGTTTTAACGGTGCGATGCCGCCGCGAGCAATCTGCTATAGCTTTTTAATTATTTGCCAAAGTAAGGTATCTAACCCCGAGATTAAGTTAGCAAACTGGTGATCGTATTGTTACGAAGCACACTCCGACGTAGTCGCAACAGTTCACCGTCAGCGACACACTCGAAGGACAAACAGAGCTTCAATTTCGTCGCTATTCATAACACCAGCACATCTCCGTCGTCTCTGAGACTGCGTACCGTATATAATACCACCTACGTGCACAACAACAATCCGAAGAGCAGTGGGAGGTCAAACTACCCACGCCCCTGCCCCGAGGAATAGTTCATGCTGGTGGGCAGGGGTAGTGAACTGGCAGTGACTGCGGCCACCTGGACCAAGGAATCCCTCCATTTATAGGGCGAATATTCTTACCTGCTCATTTCTGAAATAGAGATTATTATTTACTATATGTCTGGCGCCGTCATGAACCGATAGCTACTAAAGTTTTCAATGATATGTAGCCTGTGATCGGCCCCTGTGATTACTGACACCTTCGAGTGCAACGGCTGCGAAACCTATGTAACATCCCGTGCCTTCCCTCTCCATTTTATATATCTCTCTTCGTTCTGTTGCTCGATCATAAAACCAGTGCAGTCAAAGTGGTCATCTAAGAAAGAAATTTCCCCATTCAAGACTAGTACAGGATGTGTGAGGGCGCTTTCAAAGGTTTAAGGATTTTGCGGAAACTTGAAAGAGATCATAGACAAATTATTTATAACCAGAAAGCTGTACAATGTATTTGCAGCGACTTGCAATGGAAAACCTTTCTGCCGCGCCGAGGACTCTTCGCGGATGGTCCAGCAAAAAGACCGTCCTCCCAGCGGCATGTCGACGCTGAAAATCAGGGTGGAGGGGATTAAATAAAAAAAAAACTATCCTAACAGTAAAAGAGATATATTAGAGCTTCCGGAGCTTTCCAATCCGTCAAAAGTGATATCAGGGCTTCTCACTCTACAGAGTACGCACCGGATTGCGTAACATCGTGTATCGTATACGCGAAGACCGACGGGTAGAACATGAATCTTCCGAAATTGAGTAGATGCCAGCTACCAACACAAGTGCATCAGTCACCTTCATCACGCTCACCTGCTCATGTGGTCGTTTAGTTCCCATGATGCCCATACCCGCTCACTGTGAACAATCTAGAACGACGCTGTGCATTTGCGTAGACCAAAAGGTAAGATTTGGGCTTCTGTTCAACTCTAGGACATTCCCACAATGAACAATAAACATAGGGAAAAGAAAGAGAAACGACGGTCGAAACCTCACAGAGTGTCAACTAGCTGCTACAAGAAATAAACTATGGAGCTTGTGAAAACAACAGCGCTATATACACGAACACAAAGGAGGACACAGCGCTTATATTCGCAACTCAAAAGTCACAAAGTCACCAATGTTGTTGTTGTTGTTGTGGCTGTAGGAAGAAGGAAAAGAAAATGCATGGGCCTGCTACTGGCTCTGTAGCTGAGCCACCTCCGCTGCCTCGTGCAGAGAGAAGAGAAAATAGAGAAGAAGAAAAAGGGGAAGAGAAAGACGCGCGCCGCAACAACAGCCGTCGTCCACCACCAGAGCGGTGGCGGGTGCAATGACAGCCTACAACAGATAAAAATTCGGTGGCAAGCTAGCCCCCGCCGCAAGCGGCGGTGACCTATACCTGTCCCAGCCCCACCAAGGGAGTACCACAGAGCAATCACGTGTCGTCTCTTGCGCGGCCTTCTTTATTCGTGTGTGTATCTAAAAAATCTGTGCCACTTCCGGAAAGGTCAATCGATGCATGACACGAATTCCCGTATATTTTGATATGGAAAAACCTTCCGCTATCTTCCGTGCTAACTGATCTCAGTGACGGAACAGAACGCTCGTTCTCGAAAGTAACGGGTAGCATTCATTCTTGCTCTCGATTTTGCTGCAGTTTCGAAATTCGCCATGAAATTGCTTGAGGCATCACCTCTATCAAAATGACGGCTTGAGGGGCTAGTTGGTGCTGCATAATACCCAGAAATGTGGCGCAACAAACAGATTCCACTGACGTGCGGTAAATATATATAGGGCAAACTGGAAGATGTATCAATGATAGAATGAGGAAACACGAGAAGTCCATAGAAAACGGGAAGGGGTCAAATTTACCCCTGAACTGTCAGAAGTGCAAGTGTGAGCCATTGTTTAGCAGGCTTAATATTTTAGGGAAGAGACGGGATAAGATGGCACGCGAAATTTTAGAGGCGTTCTAGATGCAGAAGAAAGAAGACAGATGTATTAGTGAAGCTTCGCTGATTTTACGTAGAAAAGAACGTACCTTTACTGAGCAATCTTCTTGAGTAATGCAAAGAACGAGTTTGTTATCGGGCCTAAAGCTGTTATTCTTGGGCCTAAAGCTGTTATGCTTGGACACCTCTCACGTATTGTGACCATGGTAGTGTAAAGATTCTTTTTCCCTCAAGTACATGGACTTCGTTGCTTCGTAGACATGTTGGCAGGTTACAGTGTTTTCAATATATAAGGACTTCACAAGTGATGTTTTTTTGAAGGTCATGTTGGGCAGGTTATAGTTTTTCAACACATAGGGACTTCACAAGTGATGTGTTGTGGATGGACATGTCCTACTGCACATGTGTGGTGGTGGTTTTTAGTGTGTGACTATGTGATGGTCTTTGTCCAGCGTGGTATTAGTTTCTGGGCAAAGCAGAGGTGTGGAGAAGCAAGTGAGTGTTGAATTGGTACTGCCATGCTTGGACGATGTTTATGTTCTGCGGGGAAGAAAGTGCCAATATCCCCTTGGCAAAGAAGAGGTGTGTGAAGAAGATGTACTTTGGTGTAGAAGAAGAGGAGTGGTGAAGAGGAAGTGTTTTCAGATCCATATTACAGTTGGTAGTGTGCGCGTGTGTTGTGTCTCTTCGCTTGTGTTTGTGTTTGTTGCGCCACATTTATGGGTAATAAACCTCTATCAAGGCTATTGGCACGTATTTTAACTATATATGACATCCAATACCGCCCACTCCGGCCCACGCATCTTTGCATGGCAGAGGAATACTGTAAACTATACTCAATACTCATACCTTGCAACAACTTACAGAACGTGGAATGGGCTTAACACCACAACTCCTCTTTGTTTGATTGAGCCACGCTTTGACTTTCTTTCAATCAGAGGACATAACCCTGAAAGTTTGTCCGGCGCAAAAAACATGGCTCGAACGCCATATTTGCTATACCAACTTGATCCCGTTTAATTGACGGTGAGCATTAGCATCATCACGACGGGACTGCTGCATTCCTTTCTTGTTCTCGCTCCTAACTGTTTTTGCATTTCAGCCAACGAGCAACCTTTTAATTTGTTCTGCTTACCACGTAGCGTGGGTAGCCATGCACTTGAATCCAGTCTATTACTCCAATAAGTAACGCTTTCTTTGACCAAATGATGCCAGCACTTGGATACACTGCAACTAAATTGAGGCAGGATACCGCGATTCCATCCCTAATAAATTTGGAGGGCGCGGACTCAAAATTTAACAGCTGTTTTGCTAGCCGTGGACGGTAAACCTAACAGAGATGATTCGGCTTCTTCAATAGTCTCATCAAGAAACTCCAATTCGCCATCGTTAGGAACCTCATACGTGAACTTCCCTCCCAGCCCGCTATTCTTAAAAAAACGTTCAGTATTCAATCACCTTACTGACGAAGTTTTCGCTGTCGATGAAAAGAATGCAGTGGTACTCCATGTATCGGAAGACATTTCTGAACAGGCCATTTGAACACCGGGAGCTATTGTTTTTATTTATTTTATTTTATGTTCATATTTAGGTATTAAACCAGCTTTCTGATGTACTGCTGTAGACTGCTTAGTTTGTTACGGGGGCAGAGACCTCGTCAGGCAATCATGCCTTTTGTCTCTGCCACCCGCAGGAAGGAGTGATTTCCTGCAAATAAAAAAATGACTGACTGACTGACTGACTGACTGACTGACTGACTGACTGACTGACTGACTGACTGACTGACTGACTGACTGACTGACTGACTGACTGACTGACTGACTGACTGACTGACTGACTGACTGACTGACTGACTGACTGACTGACTGACTGACTGACTGACTGACTGACTGACTGACTGACTGACTGACTGACTGACTGACTGACTGACTGACTGACTGACTGACTGACTGACTGACTGACTGACTGACTGACTGACTGACTGACTGACTGACTGACTGACTGACTGACTGACTGACTGACTGACTGACTGACTGACTGACTGACTGACTGACTGACTGACTGACTGACTGACTGACTGACTGACTGACTGACTGACTGACTGACTGACTGACTGACTGACTGACTGACTGACTGACTGACTGACTGACTGACTGACTGACTGACTGACTGACTGACTGACTGACTGACTGACTGACTGACTGACTGACTGACTGACTGACTGACTGACTGACTGACTGACTGACTGACTGACTGACTGACTGACTGACTGACTGACTGACTGACTGACTGACTGACTGACTGACTGACTGACTGACTGACTGACTGACTGACTGACTGACTGACTGACTGACTGACTGACTGACTGACTGACTGACTGACTGACTGACTGACTGACTGACTGACTGACTGACTGACTGACTGACTGACTGACTGACTGACTGACTGACTGACTGACTGACTGACTGACTGACTGACTGACTGACTGACTGACTGACTGACTGACTGACTGACTGACTGACTGACTGACTGACTGACTGACTGACTGACTGACTGACTGACTGACTGACTGACTGACTGACTGACTGACTGACTGACTGACTGACTGACTGACTGACTGACTGACTGACTGACTGACTGACTGACTGACTGACTGACTGACTGATTTCTACAGATCACAGGAAAATGCTATACTAAGAGCAGGAGCTACACAAATAACTGCAATTATTTTCTGAAAGTGCTTGTGATTCTATTCTTTTTGTGAAGAGTAATTGGTTATGTAGTTTGATTACATGTGGCATTTCAAGAACGTACTGAGTCATGCGACTGCCGGCGACTGTTTTTCAGTGGAGGCGTGTGTGTGCTGTGCGATGTCAGTGCACGATAAAGATCCGCAGGTGGTTGAAATTACTCCATATAGTAGCCCTCCACTATGGTACCCCTTTCTTTCCGCTATCACTCCCACATTCCTCCCTTCATGTGAGTCACGGTTCAGTTGTCCACTGCGCCTTTCCTTTCCTGTAAGGTGGTGGTGGTAACAACTTTTATTGCCACAAAATGAAAGGAATTATTTCGGGCTGGGGCGAGTCTAGGGTGGCATCCAGTCGGGAGCGACCTCTTGAGCTCGAGTGACGAGAGCCAGTTGCGTAGTTTTTCTTGGGCTGGCCAACAGCTTGTCCCATTCCACCGCTGAGGGAGCTGGCAAGAGTGTCTTTGGAGGCGGATTGCTGGCGCATTCCCACAGTATATGGTCTTGAGTGGCCTGCGTCCCGTCACCGCAGTGCCGGCATGCAGGGTTGAATTCTCCGTTCGTAATTAACGATAATCGGTAGGGGCTAAGAACGGCCTTTGTTTGTAGGCGTCTGAGTGTCGTGGCTTGCGCCCGGTCGAGGTCGGGGTGAGGGGCGGGGTACGTGCATCTTAGCTCGCGATAAAAGTTTGTTACCTCCGCGTATGTGCGCGGCGCCTCGACAGGCGAGTCCGTTCCCGATAGATCTCCCGTCTCCCGGTTGGTTAAGCCTCGGGCTAGACGGTCGACCCCTTCGTTTCCGGAGTTACCCGCGTGATCCGGAACCCATACGAGATTGATGTTGTGATTGAGAGATCGGTTGCGCAGAATTCGCGCCGCGAGTGCGCTTACAGAATTATTGGCGAAATTTTGAACGACGCTTTTTGAGTCGCTTAGAATAATTTTGGTGCGGGGATCCGCGATGGCCAGTGCGATAGCTACTTCCACTGCCTCGCATATGGAGCTAGCATGAAAATGTTATTTTACACTTACTTTATGTTCCGCTGAGTGCCCGCAGGACGAGAGAGTGAGCACTGCCTGCAGGATCATTCGCCTTGCAAAATACGGCATATACCGCATACAATGTTATGTACGCTGTCTTCACAATTCCCAGACGAATAAGCGGCTAAACGAGCAGTGCATGATACAGCCTGGAGACTCAGTTCGTGGTCAGAAATTCTGCGTGATGAAACTTCTCAAGCTGGAATTTAAATGTGCGTAAAGGGTGCTTCGTCCAACAAACATATATAATTTTAAAAGCCCGGCCGCAGTGGTGCAGATGGTTACGACGCTCCACTTCTGGGCCCAAGGATGCGGGATCGAATCCCGGCCGCGGCGGCCGTTTTTCGATGGAGGCGAAAAGCGATTGGCGCCCGTGTGCTGTGCGATGTCATTGCACGTTAAAGAACCCCAGGTGGTCGAAATTTCCGCAGTCTTCCACTACGGCGCCTCTCATAGTCTGCGTTGCTGTGGGATGTTAAACCCCGTGAACCAAGCTAAACCAAACCATATAATTTTGAAAGCGAAAGCTTTACTCCCCTCCGTAGCTTCTTCGCCATGTGCGACGTGTGCGCGTGTTCGTCCTTGAACCAAGGAGAAATCACGTGGCAGCTATGACGTCACTCAGCTGCCACCGAAACGGAGGTAACCGCGATCCCGCCTTTCCCTTGTCCCGTGCCAACCATGACGGCACTCACACCACAGCTACGGAGCCGTGACGCTCGCTCTGTCCATAGCCTTCGCTGCCTTTTA
The DNA here is from genome assembly GCF_055883805.1 of Amblyomma maculatum. Taxonomy (NCBI): domain Eukaryota; kingdom Metazoa; phylum Arthropoda; class Arachnida; order Ixodida; family Ixodidae; genus Amblyomma; species Amblyomma maculatum. The sequence goes on from NC_139346.1 coordinate 186,109,426, forward strand.
GCCGGTGCCAACTGATCCATTCCTATGCCCTTTTTCGGCTCTAATTCGGCTTGCGTGACGTCACATCCTCTACATCACATTAATTCAGTTCTTGTTTACTCCTTTTAGTCTTTGGTACTTTCAAATTGCGCACCAAACCCTTCCTATGCACTTTTTTCGACTCCGCCGCGCCGGTAACGGAGGCCCCCTGAAGCTTTTCGCTTCAAAACCTCAGGTGGTCAAAATTACCGCCGAGCCTTCCTTTATGGCGGCTCTTCTCTCTTTCCTCTTCTGTTATAAGCTCCCTTTCCGTACGACGCGGTACAGGCCTAATTCGATCATCCAGTGGACGTATTTCGCCAAGAGGCTGCCGCACAGAGACGAACATCAGTACGACACGTCAGTGAGGAAAGATCAGTGATTGCCATCAAGCATATAGCCAAGCTATACCAGGCCTTTTCAATTTGGTTACTTAGATTTAGCGGGGTTAAATCTTCACCTATTTTTGTTTTAATTTCGCTGTTGCAGAACCTTAAGAGACCCCGGAGTACTCCCTGTGTCCCTCTGCGCTTGATTGTTCAATCATACCACTCGTTTTTATGTGAACTTCTACCTGCAGAAACTCTTCCCTGAGTGCGCGCGCGCGCCCTTACAAAAATGTGTGAATGTGTGAGTGACTGAGTTTTTTATTTAAAATCTGCCATTTTATGCACTCATCAGGTATTTCTCTTGATTTCTGAGTTCAGTTTCTGATGTACTGTTGATAAAAATGGCCACCTCCTACCTGACAGACATATTATAATGAGTGCGTTTTTGATGACATTCTGATTAAATTGTGATATATATATGATTTAAAAAATTGGATGAATTTCGTGGTTTACATAGATTTTAACTAGCGGTTCAGTGAAGGGAAAAAAATGTATCGAACGACATTCCTAGCTTTGTCGTTTTAAGATCACTGAAATGCTGCAGTAATGCTCACATCAATGCAGCGTTAATGCCCATATTGTTAACTTCCTCACATACTTACTTGGTAAATACCAGGACTAAACCAGCCATTTAGCAATCAGCTTCCATCAACCCTCGGAAACAACAGCGTCAATAATTGGGTACTACAGTCAGTCGAAATACATGCGACACCGATGCAGTTCTCAGATCCGAACTTATGACATATCCCTCACTTGTGCTTATATATTCCCAACGGAAGGCCCCTATAGGCAAGTGTTGGGGTGAACTTCTGGCGTCATGTATATAGTCTGTAGACTATAATAATCGAAAGATTTAACTGCCGAGGTCTGTTAGTTGATCTACATCATTACTGAACGAGCAATTGAAGTTATATTTGGTTTGTGGTTTGATTTGTGGGGTTTAACGTCCCAAAGCAACTCAGGCTATGAGAGACGCCGTAGTGGAGGACTCCAGAAATTTCGACCACCTGGGGTATATATATATATATATATTTGCATTTTTGCATGCACTTTTTTCATAATATATATATATATATATATATATATATATATATATATATATATATATATATATATATATATATATATATATATATATATATATATATATAAGTGAAAAATTGCTTCATACTGTTTCAAAGTTTATTTGTTGGGGCGACGTTTCGGCAGGAGCCCTGATATATATATATATATATATATATATATATATATATAGCTTCTGCTGACATTTTTTTACATCAGAAAAGTTCATGCAAAATGATCATAAAAATAATGATGTCAGCCTGATCGGAAAAATATTAATAAAACATTCATCAAGATTTTATGTTGTCAGAATGATTTAAAAAAAAAAAAAACCTGATGCAAAAACAAATAAAGAATTCATAATGTCGGCATGTAGGGCGCAAGACTAATAGATATGTTACTTTTTTTTTACTAATTTCTGATTGCTCATCATGATTGCATCATAATGATATCGAAACTTTAATATTTATTACTGTAAGGGCGAAATTCTTCCATTAGCTTACTTCCCACGCAAGATGAGGGGATAGCTATTTCACTATGACATGTTATTAGAAAAAAAAAAAAGGAATTCGGAAACTGTTCAGTTTTCCCGGACAGAAAAAACGAAACATTATCCATAGCTCTACCAATTTAGGCGCGACACTTTAAACTGTTAGGCGGAGGGCAAGTCTGAGTGCTTCATTGTAGCATTTCACTCATCTCAATGAAGTTCGCTCACAGAGCCAGCCCAGTCCTGCTCCTCCGTCCCTCCGACGCGAGCAATTTTGCCCGCGTCACTCAAAACCTCAGACACACCCAATTCCGACCATGCATTTACACGAAGTGCCATAACGTGTGGCTTAACGGCGAACTCAGCAACCGCTCTTCTCTGTTTCACACGTCCGCCTGTCGTCAGCAATATGCCACTTTTTGCCTTTGCCATCTTTATACACATATGCCATGTCTCCAGATGTAATTACTTGAACCCGAAGCATGGGGCGCCGAGATCTGCACCGTAGTAGGAAGCCTAGACATCCTAGGCACGCGGCAGCTGCGCATGTCCAAGGAGACGAGCGGGCAATTTTTCAAAATGCGTTGGAAAGCCTCAAGACAGTTACCGCGCCTATCCTTTCTTCAAACCTCCTCCCCGATCCTTACCGTCAAACTGGCTTGACAAAAAAAAAAAAAAAAAAAAAAAAAAAAAAAAAAAAAAAAGAAACAAGGCGAAAGAGAGAACATGGAGCCTCTAAACAGGAAAGGCAAGACAGAAAAGCAAATTGGCCTCTTGATTTGTAACTATCAGTTTCTTCTTTTTTCAGTTATTTCTTCTTTCTCCCCCTCATCTCTTCATTCGTCTGGACCTGCTCGCGTCTTCCACCGCGTCCCTAAGGTCTCCAGTGTGGGCTTCGCCCAAGCTCGGTGTCGGGTGACTGCACACTGTTTACCTTCCTGTGAGCGATTAGTCTAGATCTCCGCAGTCAGACTTGCTGCGCGATCGCGCCTGCAGGCTGAGGGAAAAAGTAGCTTGTTTACCTTAACGGGCGCAGGGACTCCCGGCTTCCTTTCCGGTAAAGCCCACCCTGTTGCGGACATTGAAAAAAAAAAAAAAAAAAAAAAAAAAAAAAAGCCTGGGTGCTTGCATGGCCCCTATACAAGCTTGCCCCTTGCAGAATATTGGGACTGAGCTAAGCTAAAGAAAATGAAGAAAAATTTCGGTAAGCAGATTTTATTAAACACTCCGACGAAGTTATCGCTGTAAAAAAAAAAATAATAGTAATGGGGGTGGGGGGGAGTACACTCAACTTCCGTCTTTAATGAAATGGCTTGATAGCGTAAAATGTCCTGGCCCGTGCGGCTCCCATTGCGGTTGTTGTTTTGTTTTTTTCACGAACGTGTAGTTTCTGCTTTTTTTTTTTAATTACCAAAGCCTTAATTTGTGCCTCTAACGTCTCACATATCATTATTAGCATACAGTCATAGGTTACACCGTTATCAAGCTTCTGGCCAATTGGCAGTAGACTATAAGCATCCGAGTGTTCTGAAAGATTGATTCCTCTACAAACCTCCCACCTCAAACGAGCAATCTGCATGAGTTATCAGCTCTTTCCACCTCTATGCTATCGTGTGGTACTATACGCGTCACACAACCAATCGGCGAATCAGTGCTCGACCATATGTACAGGGGTAGTCAAAAGTTCCCAGGCCACAGGTTCTGCTTCTGGTCGGAATTATCTGGCACTTGAGATCGCATTAAAGCTATTAATTATCTCAGAGATTAGAATAATGCTTGTCTACCCTGGACAGATCTATGAAATTTGGGGTCGTCGTAGCTGCTTGGTTATATTACTCAGAAGCAGACTCCGTGGCCTGGGAACTTTTGAATACCACTGTACATCACTTGCCAGCTACCGCCTGCCAAAGCCATGTCCGTGGTTTCTCGCTCACAACGCGCACAACGACGCATTTTTTTTTTTTTTTTGCAGGACGGGGCCTTTAACGCTCGTTGAAATTGAAGTGGCTTAAATTGTTTAAAGTTATTAAAGCATGAGAAAGCGCTAGTTTTGCGTAGTTATAATCTCGGTAGGTGGTAGATGCAGGCAACGTTGTCGCAGTCTTCTCGTCCGCTGTTCACGTTACTTGGCGCGGAGTATTTCAGCCTTCGACAACTGCCGAAAGAGGACAAGGATAACCGTTTCTTTTTTTTTTTTTTTTTTTATTCGAGAAGTTTGCCATCAAGCATATTGAAAGGGGAGTGGAGAAAGTTAGAAGAAGGAGTGTAAACAGGTCTCACTTAAATAATCGCATGTTGCCGATATACTGATTGTCTAGCGTCCACTTATAGTCACAGTCAAGATCCCACCGCAAGCCTACTTTCCGTAGGTAGCACATTCTCACGGATGCCGTGGCTGGGCAGGTCCACAGCAGATGTTTCACATCGCACAGTTCCGGTGAAGCACCACAATGCGGGCACTTGTTGTCGGTCACTTGAAAGCTTTCGGCACGCCACCGATGGCGCACAGAAGGGGTCAGAGCCGCTCCTGCCTGAATCCGGCGCACAGATACCTACTCCTCCCAGTGAGATTACGGGGGAGAGGGTACGAACACGGAGGAATTAGAGCGTTCGCTGGCGCAAAGATTCTTTCTCGGGAACATGAGACAGGAACAGATCTGGGGGAAGAGGGGAAGGTGGCGGGATGTCTGATGTGTCAAGGTGTGCCATTGTATCCGCACGGATATTATGTAGATCGCGAGCATGGCCGCGAATCCAATGTATACTAAGACGATTAATATAGGTTATAGCGCGCATACCTTCATGATTGATAGCTTCAAGGGAGTCCCATTGTCGACGGGTGAGGCGCTGGAATTGCGCGTGGTACACTATCCGCGGCTGAAGGATGGAGCGCAATTACCGCCAGCCTGTTCGACATTGTCGCTCAGGTCAGCTATTTTAATTATTTGAATAGTTTTGGCTATTTTCGAGATATGCGTGTGTATTCAGCAAATCATTGAACGTAGGCTAAAAATGAATCAAATTGATTTTTTTTGTATCCCATAAATAAACAATCGCCATTATTAAAAGCGTCTGACTCTGCAAACATGGTCCAAAACGTAATTATATAGCGCTCCAAAACTCGTTTTGTTACTCAAAGCTGCTCCAAAACGTCATTATTCCCTGAGCTGCTATAAAATGCTCGAGCCTACTTCCACACCTGTTTGTGTCACAAATAGCCGAAAGTGTCATCATAGTAAATACTTGATGGTGCTAATTTGGCCGTATGGGCTTGAAGCATATTGTACCCTCTTTACAGAATGAAGCGCGAACTTAAACAACACAATACAATGACAAGGACGAGAGCTTTTCCACACATGTCCCTCTCGTGCGTAGTGATTTCCCCTTTTGCTGGTTGGCACTCCCCCTTGTTTTTCTTAAGGCCCCTCATTTATTCTTGACTACTTTTTACGCTGATGAGTACCAAAAATTATTTGAGCTTCCCCTAACCCCTCCTTCAGACTTCTATTCTGGTATGATCCCAAGCTTGCTCATGTGCATTTGTTTGTCTTGGTGTTTCTGCAAGATGCAGTAGCTGGCCCAGCAAAACGCTCGACTTCCTAGCAGTCCTCCAGTGTTTGAAAAGAAAAAAAAATTATTTCATGCGTGCGATAGGGCGTGCAAGGGTACAAACCATGCGTTGTCCTGAATCGCTGCACGTTTTCACGCCGACATAAGTATGACGAGTAGCAGTATTACGTAGATATACTCGAGGAAGACGTGGCTCAGGTTCAGAAAACACGAGCATCACCTTGCAGAAACAAAAGTTACCTTGCAACTCGTCATACGAGCATCGTCTTCATAACGTTACGTGAGAAACATTCATCTCTATCGCTGGCGCCTTGCCATTACGACTTCGACCCAGCTGTTATGACACTATATTGCAGCTGGCGCCGCTTAACGCCAGCTTAAGTCCATAATTTAGATTCACAAATACTTAAGGTTTCTTTATCACCTAACTTTAAAGTCCATTTTGAGTTAAGTTCAAGAAGTAACCAAAATTGTTCCTATATGTGCAACATTTTTTTTTTCTTCTTTGGTCCACATCAAATTTCCACGTAGTTACCTTTATCATGCGAAAGCAACTATTTCTCTAAGCCACATTGAGTTATCATCTTGCTTTGAGTTGTCTGGTGGATTTTCCCTTCGGAATACTTCACTCTAATCCTTCATTGCTTAGTCTTGCACAGGCAGCACTTATTCGAGATCTATAAGCCAATTGCCCTATATAAGTCAATGGAGTGAACGCCAAGAGTGGTTACAACTTTCTTGTATCTCTTGTGTCGCACGCTTGCTTGAGTACTATAAAGATGCCCAGGACAAACTGAAGTCGCCCCGTGTCGATTTATTACTGAGTTCTGATGACAAAAAGTATATTCCACTGAGAACGGCGCATGTATCGGCTCGAAAAGGCTGAGAACTTAAATACATTCACAAGCAAATTATGATGACGTCAGGTAAATTTTAGAGCGCAGCTCTTTGAGCCCGTTCGGCGATTGGGCCGCGGCGTTGTCGGTGAAACCGAGCGAAACCGAGCGAATCCGAGCGAAACCGAGCGAAAGAGAGCCATGAGCCACGAGAGGGCCACGACACGAGCCAAAGATAATTTATCAAGAGAGAAAGAAGAGCCTCGTGTTCTGCCCAGTTCGCTCGTTTTCTTCCTCTTCTTATGAGAAATTATATTTGGCTGGTGAGAAAAATAGAATGCTTTGTAGCAGCCCACTTGTAGCTACAAGAACCTCTCAAATTATTCGCCTCAGTATATATCGCAAGAACGCTGAAATAACTGCGCTCAAATTTCGCGCTTTGGAGCATCGTAATCGCCCTTAGAGTTTTCTGTTTCCGCATCCCTGAGGCGTGCTGTTCCTCACTGTCCTCAACTCCCAATACCGGTCACGGAGTCAATAGTTCTCAGCGACATGCTTTTGAACTGAGCGGCTAGAAATATGCTTCATATACCTCAGCAATGAATGCGTCCTTTGCATTCCGAACGAGCCTTAGCTTACGATATTGTGAGCAAAAAGACCTTGTGTTGGTTCCGTATATGCCGCGAGATTCGTGATATTTGCATGTGCAATAACTCTCCTGTGGAAAACAAAAGGTTTAAAGCTTGCCACTTCTAGAATAACAACAGCATGATTTTCGTGAGTGACGCTAACGTCCTTTAGTTTTTTTCCCCCTTAAGTTATTGTTTACGAGGCGTTAATTGCTCTACTGTCTTCTTTTTTTAAAGGATTGGTTTGGCTTTTGGTGGTTAACGTCCCACACAGCCTATGAGAGACGCCATAGTGGACAGCTCTGGATATTCCGACCACCAGGGATTATCTAACGTGCAATGTGCACAGAACATGGGCGCATTGCTTTTCGTCTCCATCGGAAAGTGGCCGCCTAGCCGGGATTCGATCCCGCGTCCTTGGGTTCAGCAGTCGTGCGCCCTGATCGCTGAGCCACCGCGGCGGTGTGTTTCTTTTTTCTTTTTCTTATATTCAGATGTCATTTATATTAGACTTGTTGAACACGACGTCAAACGCACATTCGTTCAATTCAATAATCTCTATCTCACTGCCAAGGCCGTCAGGTGGAGGGCGTGCATTTCCAAACAAGTGATGCTGGATAAGCATAACTTGCAAGCCCAAGCTGTCTCTATAGACGCTACTTGCGTGACGTTTGACATGTTTTCTCACCGTTGAAAAAGCAAAAAAAAAAAAAGGAAAAAAGAAAGAAATGAGGCATTTGAAAGACGAGCGCATTCCTTTTCTCGGCAATACAGTTCAGACGTTTCTCGCACAAACGCTGCCACGCAACGTTTTCTTTGCTTCGCAGAAGAAAATTTGCGCGCGCAAACAAGGCTCCTCCCTTCGCGTTCTCATCCCGTACAACTTGTTCAAAAAGAATAAAAACACGAGAGAAACATCGTATAAGACTCGCGGCAACGAGAGTGAACCGTGGCAATCCATCTTGTCCGCTTGGTTCCGTTTCCGTTAGCCGCCACTGTCATCGCCTCCCAGGCACTCCTGTCGTCTGTCCGCCTGTTCCTTCGTCTGCGTTCACGCGCCTGCCCGTCGTCTGCTTCGGGATCGACTGCTGCTGTTGCTGCTGGGTAGGAGAAGCTCGCATTTGTATATGTCTACTACACAAAGTGCGTTATTTTCCTTTCTCCCTTTTCTAAAGGGAGGGGCCGATGTAAGCGAGGGGAGGGCTTTGAAGAAGGGTGGGCAGTAAGGAAGAAGCCGGGGGTAGGATCGAGCGCGCAAGAGAGTATGATACCTCTTTTCCGGGCGCCGACGAGTGAGGAAAGCGTCAACTGGAACGGCCGGGAGCAGAACGAACAAGCTGCGGCCGCTCGTACGTCACGGTCGATCCCGGCCTCCGCCTGTCTGCTGCTGCTTGTACGGACTCCGGAGTCAGCATGTTCGCGTTATCTCGTTGCTGTTCTATTTACACCCTCCCCCCCTCTCCCTTTCTCCGTTACTGTTACTTAATATTCTTTTCCTCCCTTTTGACTGAGGTTGGTCCAACTCGTATCCAGGTTCACCTTTGAGATTATTGCATGCAAACGTATACGCTATTCTGTTTCTTCCAGAACCATATAAAGGCCGCTGAGGTGTTGGAGATGCTCTAGAGCCGTCACTGATAGTCGAGACTCCAGAGCATACGTAATAGAGCTGTAATATCTGCTATTTAAGCACAGGTGGTCACATGTCGTAGGTATTCCAGACTACTCCTGGGCGTTGCAACGGTTAGATAAACTATAGTTTGAGTACTTTAAGTACGTATACGTACTCAAAGTACTCAAATGTGAGTGTGGATTGCAATCCACACACTCTCATGCACGATAATAGGCTGGATATGTTGGGGTGGTATATGATTCGGCTAGAATCATAAAAGGTCACATTAGCACTTTTAATTCAACACGTTACTCAAAGGCACAGCGCATGCTACGCACCAGACCATGGGTGGCCATATAGTGTTCGTATACCTACTTCCTTCTTCCTGTTTTCACACGGTTGCTTCGTGGCAGCAATTAATCAAATCGGTTTCTTAGTAAGCAAAACGCAACGAGAGCAGGGCGACGAAGTTTGCAACATGTGTGGGCCCGTGCTCAAGCATGTATACACTGTGCACAAGACTGTGCAAGCTCCGCAGGCCTTATATGATATTCAGTCTCACAACCCCGTGCGGACAGACGAGACAAAGACCGCGTTCTGAGGCAGCGGCGTCGTTATAAATGGCTTCGCGGGCCGGTGTGCTCCATCCGCCCGCGAAGCGGTCATGAAAAATGATGCGGATCTATAGCGTCTGCTGCCTTTATGCGACGCGCGCAATAACTTTCGCGTCAGTTGATCTGGGTCATCGGAGATCGCAAATCTTCCTCACTCAGCGGCTTTGAGCAGTGTTGAAGCCCTCGACTTTTTTTGTTGGACAGGGAGAAAACAAGAGGTTCGGGAGAGAAATCTTAATATGCGCCTTGTTAAATACGCACATGTTTTTCCGATGCCTCTTCCGACAGCAAACAGACGAGGAAATCAGCGCCTCCAAATAAACGAACTGTCGGAAAGAAGACGCCGGAGCATGGAAAGAGTCCGGGCCCCTGTTAACAGGCAGAGTAGAGTCAACTGAGCAAAAAAGAAAAGCAAGGGAAGAGACCACACGTGTGTATAAATACCGCGGTAGTGCGCGGGTCTATGGAGTGCGGCCTGAGGTTACACGAACTGTATTTATATACGTATACACGTACGCCTAACCGCGAAGGAGAGAGGAACAGTCTCGGGTTTAGAAAGTGAAGACAGCACGAATTTATAAACAAATGAGAGGCAGGTTGTTTATTCCGCCTCGGTGGAAGATCGTAAAATGTTCCTCCCTTCCAAAGGGCGAAAAAAATGACAGAACTAAAAAAAAAAAGTTTTTTTTGAACAACAGTAAGGAAAACAAAATCTCTGCCAGCACACACCTTCGCCGACATGAGCAAGGTGGACTTGACTTTGTACACAAAAAGCGCTGAGCCCCAAATGTACCGTCTCATTTGTCAACGATTTTATGAACCTATAAGCACACCAGAGTCAACAATACACCCATGACGCTTGAGCTTGCGACATCTAACACTCTGCTTTAATGGTACTGTCAATAAATATGATGGATCACAACTTTATCTTTACCTGCCTCCTCTGGAGAGGTGTGGATGCAGGGGCAACTCAGTAGAGGTGGAGGCAGGGAACATTATGTTTCTACGCGCGTAGAAATATTATGTTCGTGCGCCTTTCGACCACGGTTCAAGGATGCGGTAAGAAGAACACAGTAATGTTGCGAGTGTCATCCCGACTGACCCTGGTTGCCCTTACTTTTCTTAGTGCTGCAAACAACTTGTGAAACAGAGTGTAAAATGTGCATCCCAACTACATGAATTAAGGGATGCACTTCACCAATGACTTCTCAGCTGACGCCCGTTCCATTCGTAAAAAAAAAAAAAAAAAACAGTTACAAGGGTGCTTACGTGCAGAAATGCGGAAGCATTGCAAGTTTCGTGCCTGTAGTTCCGTAATGAGTTCTGCGTTTCATAGTTCCGTTGCTTAGTACCGTTGCTTAGTACCGTTGCTTAGTACCGTTGCTTAGTACCGTTGCTTAGTTAACATTTCTACTGCTCCTATTCCGGCGAAGTCCAATTTTTGGAGTCAATGGACCAAATTTTGTGGGTGCCCCATCCAAATTTGGAAGTCACCACTTAGTGGTCCTAACTCAAATGAAATTATACACCAATTTTGGTCCAATTAGGACGAAGTCAAATTTCGCGAGTCCAGGGAGGCCAAATTTCCGAGGAATCAGGTTAGGCATCAATTTTGGTTAAATTTTGACGAGTTCAAATTTTGGAGTTCCAGGGCGCCAAATTTTGGGTGTAGCCCTCATCTCACTTTGGAGGTCAACACTGTAATTTTTTATTTATTTGTTTGTTTTTATTTGTACATACTGCAGCCTCGATGAGGCTATGGCAGGAGTGGGCAAACAAAGAAAAGTGTATCAAGAAAATACAAACATATAAAATCAAAGAAAATAAAATATGGCACTATAGGAAGCAATGGCCGTCAAAAATTCTCCAATGGGTAGCGAGCGGACGTTTCCAGGCAGCGAATTCCAGAGTTCAATGGTCAGAAATTACATGCTCAATTTCTTGGCGGTTGCATTAAATTGAATAGTCGTCGCTGACCTGTTCGTTTTGCTCTAACATGGCGCTTAATGACGTCATCGCTGTCTTTTAGATGCCGCGAAGCAAAGAATCTCAAGTGCCGAAGACCGATGGAAGATGCCATTATCGAACCTGAGGCTCGACAAGAACAATTATTGCTTCATTTTAGCGTGGGATGATGGCCTTCTTGAATTAATTTTATTAGGAGAAAGCAGGTAAATGAAAGAGCAACGCAATCGCGAGACAAACAGCAGATGGCAGGCCATACGTAAACACTGCTGGCTAGGAGACGACGCGAGGTCGCGTCCATAGTATGTTTCGCCCCTGCGCCGCATGGTGGCGGCTCTGCTTGATCTCGTGGCTGATAGCATGAAAATGAGCATGATAGCTACTGCTACCACCCCGTTTCAAAGGGGACGCTCCTATATTCCATCCATCCATCCATCCATCCATCCATCCGTCCGTCCGTCCGTCCGTCCGTCCGTCCGTCCGTCCGTCCGTCCGTCCGTCCGTCCGTCCGTCCGTCCGTCCGTTCGTCCGTCCGTCCGTTCGTCCGTCCGTCCGTCCGTCCGTCCGTCCGTCCGTCCGTCCGTCCGTCCGTCCGTCCATCCGTCCATCCATCCATCCATCCATCCATCCATCCATCCATCCATCCATCCATCCATCCATCCATCCATCCATCCATCCATCCATCCATCCATCCATCCGTGGCTAATATTACGCATTTCCTAGGTTCAAAAAATGTCAGTAATGCTGTTTGAAAAGATGTTCAGTATGGCTAACTGAATCATCCCAGCTGCGCGCAAAAGTTACTCCTCGTTTTGCAGGAGCCATGATTAGCGCATCACTGGTGGTGCTCTGTCTTTACTTTTTTCTTAGCCGGCTAGTTACGATGAATCGGAAACATTTTTTTTTTTTTTCGTTTAAGCCCATAGCCACTGGTCGAAAAGTGTGGCATTCTTTGGAAGCAACACACTGCAGAAAGTTATGCTCGCAGTATTTAATTTCTACTTGTTAAGGTGCATGTCTCGATTGGCGTTGCCTGCTAATTAATCTTCCACGTGTTACGGTAACGGTAACACAATGCACGTCATGCTTAGAATACTGCCACCGCAACCGAGATGGAAAATGGCGCCTCACCGAGGCATGCTATATATGTTAGTCCGCCGCTACCGGCTTCTTAACTTCTGAGCATGTGGACGCGAAGGACCGCTACGTCTGTAAGGCTGGCTGCTGCGCCGCAACGATATGGAACATTTGACATCAGCATATAGATAACGTGATCGCCGCTTCGCAAGTAGTTTTACGAGTGGTGCGGAGAAAACAGTCGCACGGCTGTGCTACCTGCGAGACCAATACGGGGACTGTCATGCAAGTTTGTTTGGTTTAAAAATAGTGCAGCCATACCATGTCCAAGGTCAATATAATAAATTTTATACAATTCTCAAGACAAGAATAATGCATCACGCAATGCCAAAGTACAGTAGAGCACGTCACATTTCATTTGGTGGGCGAATAAAAGAACGGCGAGTTGATTGGTAGGGCGTTCCAATCCGCAATCGTTTGAGAGAAAATAAAACCTGTATATATTAATTTGCGCTAACACAGGAGGTAAAGTAAGACAGTGTACATGTCGATAGGGTCTTGGGAAATATTTTTAGGCAGTTTCGAGGGCTAATACGAAGTAAACAAAATCAATCATTGAACAAGGGCTAGTCGGGCCTGCTTCCTCATTTCGTCTATAATGTATCATGGGTGTCGTTGAGTCTCGGCTTCTATAACAAATATTGTTGCAGGCGTGCGAATGAGCGAGAAGCATAGGCTCAGTGCTCTTGTGTTATTGTCATGCACCATCTACAATACATAATAAGGCTTGCAAAATCCTGTCTCTGCGATCACAGTGGGTGCGGTTTGAGCATTGGGTGGCATACACAAATAAGGTTCCCATTCGCTCGACATGTTGGTTTCAGTTGAGTATGCTGTAGCCATGCTTTTTAACTACACGTATTGCCACGTTAGTATAGGCGTAAATGTTTCTTATCTGTCGCTATAGATTTCTGTAGAACACAAAATGGAAGCTGATAAGTTATGACCATCTTTCGGTGTCACTGTTACAAGACAAGGCATAATAAGCAGAAGAAAAAAACAAACCAAGACAGCCGAATAGTGCACAGCATATGTCACGACTCACGAGAGCGTTATGCATAAAGAGCCCATACCGTGCCCTTTTTCCCTCAGCCAGAAATTTGGGGATAATACTAGAAAAAAGTTTTTTAACGTACTTTTTTTTTTCATATATAAAAAACTGCACCAAAAAAAAAAAGCAATATATTTCCACATCCTACCTCGCCGGTATTTCGTTTATTGTTTTCTTTTTTTTTTTTCAAAACGTTTGTGAATAGTGCTGACTTGCCAGTCATAACAACTTTGGTGGCGATAATGAAGAATATTATTTGGACAGCTACACGGACGTGGGCCCTCAGTACGCGGTGCCACTGTATTCGCCCTGCAGTTCAGTAAGTAGTATGGACAGCTCTTTGAACAAGGTCTGTAGACAACCCGCCGCTTCTTTGAAGCTGAGCGCATGTGCTACGCGGGTCACGTTGTCGAGTCGTGAAGGTTTGAAACAGCTGAAAATGGTCGCTTTAACTGCCTCCGCGTGCTTTAACTACATTCTCGTAGCAGGCGTCGACGCAGCATAGAGAAAAGAAACGCTTAACAAGTCGCAGGGCTCACGCCGTGGCACCGTCGACATCAGATGCGATCGCCTCACATCGCTCGGACGCACTGAGGAAGGTCAATTGACACATAATGCAATGTCTGGCAGTAGATCTCTCTATTGTAACGTCATATTTATGCGTAATAAGCTTGCTAGCATACGATACCGAAAAGAGTAGGCAGAGGACTTACCTGGCATGTTGCAAATCGCACGCAAAACTTACTCTTCAGAATCCACATACACGCTGCTTGAGTTGTACGTGCATTTATATTCTTAACCCCACTATCCTACCCTTTTTCGCTTTTAATGATATAGTGCAGTGATGGGAGATGAAGGTGGCACCGCGGTTGGCACCGCGGTGCCGAGGAGCATAGATCCTCACGGTTACAAATTATAGCACGCAAAAAAGATCTAAAAAAAAGAGGCGGTCATGGCTGCGTCATGGCAAGGGTGTCGTACACTGGAGTGGACCGTACCCTTGCCATGACGTCATCCAGCGGTGATCGCAGCGCCGCCTGTGTTTGATTTTGGGGCTTACTACCGACCATTATGGGTATGATTTTCTAAAATTCATGGTGGAAGCAGTCAAACTTTAGCTAATCTACCTTCCAATATATCCGACTAAACTGGAATTCGGAACGAGCTAATAAATTAATAATTCTAATAATTAAATGGTTGCTTAAGGATTGAAGCCAGTTGGTTAACCAAGCCCCTGCGATTCCATCTGCTCGTGAGCGCTGCTTTAAGGTGGCGTCCCACCCCATCGGTGATATTCGTACTTCGACAGTGCCTCGCTCGTTTGATTTATAAATGTGCTCTTAATATCTCCGGAAAGCATATTTTCTCTGCTTTTGAAAAGTGCATTCGGGTTATAAATATAATTATAATAAAAACTAGAGCATGCCTTTGGCAGGGGGTAGAATTGGAAGGTGATATGGCACTGATTGGTCCGCGGGATGTGTGAAGTCACGAAAACGCCTGTGACGTCACGAGAGCTGCCAACTCTGGTAGCTCCCGTTAAACTGGAATCGAACCAATGACTCCTTGCATCCAAAATCAGCCCCCCCCCCCCCCCCCCCCCTCACCTCCCATAGGCCGCGTACGCACGTTAGTACGGCTTGGTAAAATACGGCTTTAAATTTATGTCAGTGGACTCTCACATAATGCGGTAGCTTGAGACTGGGTGCTAAAGTGAATGTGTGAGAAGAGAGAAACACAAATGTGCACGTGATTCGTGAACAATGATCCGCGTGTGGAGTCGGCCAACAGGAGCCATTAACGCTGTGGAGGCGTATCCTTAAAGACGGAGCTTAAAGCTCCCGCCAGTTTTGGTCAGCTTGTCTGCTTAATAACTTAAAATAACGTTAAATGGACCAGGACGACCAAAAACGTAAAAGTGTAAGCGCCCGATTGGTATTGTAGTGCTTTTCGCGGTGCTTAGAAAAATCTATGTGTGGATGACGGGCGTCGAAGAGGAGAAGAAAGGTGGGGAACAAATCACCGCTCAAAGGGGAAGCAAGAAAATGTAAAAAAAAAAAAAAAAAAATGGAGAGAATGAGTGAAAAAGAAATAGAGAGCCCGAGGAGCAAGCAATTATGAGACAGGCCGTTCTACACAGCCAGCCCGTGGATGCAAGCCTCGCTTCTTTCGTTGTTCGCCGGCCATCATAACAGCTGTAAACCGGGAATGCATCACGGCAGAAGACGCCGGTGGTAGCGAGAGAGCGCATGATGCAACACTGGAAAACACAGACATTAGTGTTCACATAGACCAAGACTCCCCCTTTCCACAACAGCCCCTTTGTTCTGCCTACTTTTTTATGTTTCCTAAACAAAGTTGCCAAAGCTATGACGATGGGCGCTGAAAGGATTAATTCGAACCACATGCGTCGAGGCAAATAAGGAGAGAACAATGAAAAAAAAAAAAAAGGCAACCAGGGAGGAAATGAAGTAGAGAGGCCGAAAGAGTGTTCGACGAGTCTCAAACAAAAGGCCGCCCCAAGGGGGCCCGGCGAACAGAGTCTGCCCTTTGTATATACGCGGAGGCCAGTGAAACTCCTCCCGTATCTTCCTCTGGGAGAACAACAGGGGGTTAGAGGAAAGTAGGAAGATGGGCGGGGGGGTGTATATGCGTATATACACACCAATGTCCCGAGAGGCCTCGACTCGCAAGTAGCTTCTCGGGGCGGTGCATGGTGGTGGTCGCTGTGTTTATACCCGGACGCTTGATATATAGCGCCCACTTCCACGAAACAACGCGTGCGGATTTACCGTACGCCACCAGAGAGGCCTCGTACGCGGCATGTTTGTTTTACGAACGCGCATACTTGCTTGCTACTCCCCCTCATATCTCGCCTGCTCTGCCACATACGACCTCCCTGAAAAAACGCGGGGGGTAGGCATCACGAGGGGTATGGCGGAAAAGCAAGGGGGGGGGGGGGGGGGGGGGGTTGCGGGAATAAGTCGGATCGACTGGGCAGCGCAGAATAAGACTAATACTTCACTTTGTAGGTTTCGCATCCATAGCAGTGAAAGTTCGGCGCCCACGACGCGACGTATCTTGAAGAAGGGAGTTGGACTAGGTCGTGCTTTTTTAATAGCTCCGGCATTAAACCAGCATAAATGCACAAATGGCCAGCCAATATATTAAAAAGGAGACTGGCAAACTTTTTTTTTTTCTAATTCTGTATGCCTTTGAGACAATATAAACGTCACTTAAGAAAAAAATAAACAGATAGTATAAACTTGCTCTGATATTAGAGAGATTTAGCATACCGTGATCCGCGATCCGCCACCGTGACCCTCTACCGCTCGTGGGCGGGGCACACAAGCTGATTGGTTGCAATGCGGCAGGTCTATGTGCTGACATCCAGTATGTGGCGCCATCTATCGGCATCAAAGTGATCTGGGCATGCGCAGTGAAACGTGCGGTGGCGGATAGCGGTGGCGGATCACGGTGTGCTAAATCTCTCTATTGTGATTAACGCGGATAACATGAAGATGTTTTATTGCGAAAACAATACTACGCCAGGTCTAACCACTCGTCGCTGTGTGCCATGTACGCCCGTGTTCGTGGTCCCTCATAAAAAAAACAGCCTGTCATGACGTTTGCATTCACGTTACCCCTGTGCCACGGGCGAGAGCAGCCAACTCGTATCGCTCCTTTCATACGGGAGGGGGATATCAGAAACAGCCTGCCAGAACCGTTTGCATTCTCGTTACCCCTACGACACGCAGGCACGTATGGGAATAATGTAGCAGGCAAAAGAAGCTTCCGCCGCTGCTTTCGCAATTCAAATAGGGTTAACCAGAGCTAAACCACAACTAATATTTTTTTTTTCTTTGCGGAAAGGGCAGCTAATCTAGCTGGCTCTGGTTTAGAGCGAAGACATTGTAACTAGCGCGAAAAACATAAAGGACAGGGGAATGGATTGCGAAGTAGCACTAATCAGTGCTTGTTTAATACCTCCGTCATTGCAGTAGCGCAAAAACACAAAGGACACGCAAGCATAATTTTAGATAGTACGAAATTTGTACCACTTGACGCTTACATAATACGTTCATATTGTACTATGGCCTAAAACCACTAAGGACGCTACAAAAATTTTCAGTTTTCAATTAAAGAGTTGTCTAAGTCGGTGCTTGCATAACGCCTCCGACATTGTACTGACCCAAAAACGCAAAGAACAATTCAAATGATTTTTCTACATAAAAGAGTTGTGTTAATAAGCTTGTTGAATAGCTTCGACACTTCACCTACCCCCAAAATAAAAATGATATATTTTTTTTATAGAATAGATTTAGACCAGGTAATGTGCTAGTAAAGAGCAGAGACATTAGACTGCCAACCAAGATCCGTATAACTCGTGCTGTGGTCTTTGCAGTTGTGATGTATGGATGCGAGAGTTTGACTGTGAAGAAGGCTGACCGCCGAAGAATTGACGCGTTTGAATTGTGGTGCTGGCGAAGACTCTTGAGAGTTCCTTGGACTGCCAGAAGATCAAATCAGTCGATATTGTCGACCATAAACCCTGACTGCTTATTGGAGAGTCAAATTCTAAAGTTAAAGCTCGGCTACTTTGGTCATCTGATGAGAAGAGAGGAGTCGCTGGAGAAAGATTTGATGTTGGGAAAGGAGGGTCACCGGAGAAGGGGTAGGCAGCGAACATGATGGTTAGACGGCATCCTCGAGGCGCTGCAGATGAAGTTATGTGATGTTAGGAAGGCAGTGAGAGACCGGAAAGCGTGGCGTGATATGGTCCATAGGGTCAAGAAGAGTCGGACACGACTGAACGACTGAACTGAACTGAACTGAATGTGCGTTTAATAGCTTCGACAATAAACCAGAGTGAAAACACAAAGGAATTGTAAGCAAGCAGCTGGTCTAGTCGAGCCTTGTTTAATACCTTGTTATCACGCATGCCACTGATTTTCCTAAAACGAAATCATATGAAGGCCGCCTATTCCACAGAATACAGGCGGTTCAATGCCCCACAGAAGGCGGCAAAAACGGTGTTGCGGAATTCTAGGCGTTGAAGTGTGGCTTACAGAAGCGCAGCCTGTTCGCCGTTCCTCAATGTCGTCGTTTCATGCTACTCTAATCAAGCAACCATGCCGGCTGCAGAGAAATCTAGCGTTTCACCAATCGAGTTTTAGAAATTTCGAAAGTGAACGCTTATCTACGCGAAGTCAGTTCAGTGAAAAAAAAAAAAAAAAAAAATAGTTTAACCCGGTAGGTTGGGTAAGCAAAGCCTACATAGCTTCTTCTTCTTCTTCCTCCTCTTCTTCTTCTCTAAAGGTCAAAGGTCAAACGTGGCTGCCGGTTTACGCGACGGGCTGAAACCTCGCGTAGTATTGCATTACGCAATAAAACCTCAAAGCAACTTGCCTGTAGCATTGCGTAAATGCTTATATAGGGATTTAAAATTTTTATAAAAGCTTGTAGTGTATGCGCACTGGCCTCAGAACCATTTGGACACTCTGAAGAAATATCTTCTCTCGAAGGTGACTATAGAGCGGCTCACGCGGAAATCCGGATGCGTCCATGCACGGAGCTGTACAGGACGGTGATTCCGGCGTGGTCATCAATGTGGTTTTGCAGTCCGATTATGCAGAAGTGGCTGCTCACTATAACCCAGTTGCCTTCGACGAAGCACCGTGAGTTTATCACCACAGCCTGGAAATCGAATAAGAGCATGCAGGCAAAAGGCTGCCGCGGACCCGGATAGGGACGGCCATCTTTGTTTATGTTGAGCCGTGTCGTTATAGGCGCGTCCTTTTTTTTTTCTTTTTTTTTTTTGGAGTTGCGAATATACTATGGCTGTTAGTTAACTTTAGGACTTAGTGTTTTACATTTGCTCGTCAAATTATCAGTAGACGATAGCGTGTCTGCATGCCACTTTAATCCAAAAAGTGCCTGCCCGACACTGAGTCCATATACCTATACCTTCAAATCGTGCTCGGTGCAGTATTAAAAAACGCAGCCGAAGAGCCACAACACCCAATACGATGCCATAATTCTCGCAGGAAAGGCAGCCACACTCAGTATTATAAGGTTTATTCAGAGCAACGTGCACAAGCACCGCATAAGTTCCGGTATGTCGCCACGTGGCGTTGACACACAGAAATATGGCGCACACCACCGAAACAACAGATGAGGGACAGGAAGGCGCGGAGTAGAAGTGAACTGTGCCCGAGGCAGACGCAGCGCCACGCCAGACGAAGAAGAACGACCTTATCCGACAAAACAGCAGCAAAAAATTAGGCGAAGTCAAGAAGACGATACAGTAAGCACCAAAGAGGGAAAAAAAAAAAAAAGCACTAAGCTCTAAGCTTACGGAGGCTCTTCAAGCAACTTTATCACCCTCAAAATAGAGAACTCCTGCGAGTATAGACCTCGGCACTCACTTTCGTGCAGAAGAGTCTGTGCGTGACGTCAGCTGCTGCAGCAGCAGCACGGGGTCATCTTAGGTAAACAAGCCCGAAATCAGCCCCGCCGCATCGCGCAAGGAAGCTGCTGTGCAAGCTGCGGGGAGGCAGGGCGGGGGGTGACAACCTTTCCGCGTGCCCGGTCTCCTGAACGACGCCAGCGCACTGATCGACGGGGCCCTCAGTACTGTGGGTTCCGTGCCTCTGCACGGACGCAGGCATGCACAACCGCACTGAGATTACTTGGTGCACTCGGCGTGTGTTTTCATGAGTTTGGACCAAACGAAGCTGCTAAGCTGGGCCTCTGCTCTTGAAGCTGGAAATGAACTAAAGAAAAAATTTATATTTTGAGGATTAGCTGTATAGTCGCAGCCATTTGCTTGTCATGTAGCAAGAATTATACTTCTAGGGAAAAGCTTCAAAATCTATATTAGACGCAGTTAGCCCCTCGCACCGATTAACCGCCCTTATTTTGAAGTGGGTTCCAGCTTACTAATTTTCGGCATAACGTCTAAAACAGGGAAAAACTTACAAAATCACCATGAAGCCGCCCGCAGGCTGTGGAAGCGGTTACCCTTAATGCTCGCTTTATAAGTAGCACGCCGAAGCTATATGCATAGTCATTTATCCATTCGACCGAAGTGACGCTACGCAGGTACATTATTTGTGAATATCTTTTTTCCAGCCAAAAAAAAAAATTAAAATGTGTATGTTCGGGCGCAAGAATTAGTATCTTCTTTAGACGAGAATAGACTCAATAGAGCCGAGTTTCGATAGCTCAAATTCGAAGGCGTCCAAAACGTGGTTAGGATTGTACTAAGCGGTTTAATAAATGAGACGTTGTTAGAAGCAAAAAAAAAGAAAACTCGAATAATCCGGAATTTTAAATGGAACAAGTCCGAGTTTCACTGTATATACTAAAGCAATCCGTTTATAAAGACGACATTCGAATTTCGAGCGAGAAAGCATACGTTTCCTAAATTTGCTCTCAACCTATGTGTTTCGTGCTTTTCACGCGCTGCTGCATCGTGAAACGTGAATAACGCCTTTGGCCTTCTGAAAAAATGTTGTAAAACGCAAGACGCCAAAAGGCAAGAGAAGATTCGGGATTAACGGGCAAAATTCGTGGGAAGGAAACGTACGTACTCTTCATATTGTCACGTGGTGGTGACCAGGGTCGATGGCACAAATGAAGAGTCGGTGATTGCACTGAAGAAACTCTTTATTGGGCTGACTTGCGCCCGCAAAAGAACTAAGCAACTCGGCGGCGGCGATAGCAACAAACGTGCTCGTCGATCGTCGAACAAAGAATTGCCCGTCGCACTCGCCAACGCTCAATTTAAAGGCTGCTCAGAACAATCTAGATTACGTCGCAATTGCTACCAACACAAGCTGGAACATTGTAGAAAGACACGCGAGTGGCCGGAATCTTCGGGGCAGATCTCGGTGCATCTTGCGCTACAACGAAACTGATAAAGGTGTGAGTCGCGACATCGAGCATTAACAAACAAAGAATACGGAACTGATACGCGATCCAGAATCAGAGTGATAAGGCCATATGCCGGCGGCTGTTAAAAAAACAACAAATACAGTTTTGAAGGTTTCGCGGCAATATGACACGCCAGGGCGGCACGGATGCAATGTCTTCCTGCTGCAGCAAATGAGGTTGAGGGTTTTGTCTTCATTCAGTGACAGCAGCGGCAGAGATTCGACGGAAGCAAGATGAAAGAACACTCACGCCACTATTGTGCCCGTCAGCTCCGGCGTGCGACAAGGTAGTATTGGCTCCCATGCATCCTCAGCTCCCCTTTTGGATACTCGTTCGTGCGCATGCGCGTAGGTAGTCGCTTAATAACTCGTGCCTTAATTCATTCCTCTGTTATCTCACATATACTCATTGGCATAGAGGAAAAACTGCAACGTTATGTGGAAGACCATCGGACATATATCAGTCACTGCACCTTTCACGAGCTTCGTTATAGTTATCGTCGTAGTTGTTGCTGCTGTTTTGAATGCGAAAGCATGCGCGACTAGACCGTAGAAAAAAAAATGAAAAAGCTGGAATCGCAGTGGACTCGAACCCAGGAATTATTCGCGGAGAGCGATCGAATTCGGAAAGTCTCATAGCTATCGCCAACTTTTTTTCTTGCTTCATATCACCGCAGTCGATTACCCTGCGTGAGAACGGCAACACACTCTGGCAATGAGCACGTCACGTGCACGTCACTGCCTCCATCAAATTCCGTCTGTGCGCAAAAGCTTTCTCGCGTTCCGGTTTGACTACGTAAAAATCCTACCTTTCTTTTTCGCCGTTATTTCTGCATAATCAGTGAAGGTGGTCTCTATTTGCAAGAATGCTTGCGAATGCGTTAACGCGATGCGCCTTTGCATATACGACAGCTACACGCCTGGTAGCACGCTTAGTAACGTCAGTCCTCCTTTCTGCCGGTAGAAAAGGAGAACAGGAAACGCGGGGTTCTTGGAGCTGTTTTCTTGCTGCAGGGTCCAGAGCGTGCATGCACACGCGACCCCCTCTCTCCTTCCCCAGTTCACGCCACGGGTCCGCGTTGACAGCACCGGCATAGATGGCGAAGAAGGTCCTGCGTCTGCCTTCGCCGCAACCTCCGCGTGAAGGCGCTGACGCCCGTACACTCTCGCTGCAAGCTATAGGAAGCAAGCTAAAGGGAACCCCTAAGGCTGGCGTTGGTACCTCAAGCTTGCACATCGGCGTGTACGGCAAAATACGGGTGGGAAGTGTCTTTCAGCGTGTGCCGAGATTCATTGCTTCAGTAGGTAGGAGGCGGGGGTAAGGAGGGAGGAAAGTGTCGGTGACTCTCAGCTCAACCGCAGCTTCTGAGAGAGTGGAACCGGGACACCCGTGACGGGAAAAACAAAACCTTTTTCGGTATAACACCAATAATAACTGCTGCACGGTAGACCCAGAGGCTCCTGATTGCGCAAATGATGTTTGTAACGATGTCATCTTTGTTTTCTCTCGATATACGAGCATATATGGCTAAGATGTCCGAGAAAACACCCGGTGCACATTTATTATGACGCGTAAAAAATAAGAAGTGCTGTAAAGAATAGGAAAGTGCGCATTCCATCTCACGCTTGATCTTCTTTCCACCGGCAATTATTACAGCATCGCCAAATAAATATAAGGTCACTCTAAAGAGGGAATGCGATTCCCTATATCGAACTTTTTTCAGACCCCAATTTTCAGTGGTTGGCCAGGGCTAAACGATTCCTTGAAAAACTTGTAGTAAGTGGTGGCCATCCAAATTCGCGACTTTCAGCCGCTGAGGTGCGGGCTAGTTAGTTGCTCAGTGATGGATTAAACAGCAACTTTCGGTTGATTCTCAGTTTGGAATATCCTTGCAGTGGTATCGTAATCTTGTGACATTATGACATCGCCGTATCTGATCAACTAGTCGCGAAAATCACGAAGATCTCGAAAGATCGCCGGTCATGTGGTTTGTGGCTGACCGTCACGTGGCGTGGATATATGGTAATGAACTCTCAACTAAGCAGGTTAGTACTTTTTCTTCGTAAATCCAATCACTCCCGAGTCCCGAGGTGGCGCGATGTTCGTGGCGTGAGTTCCAGTGTCTTTAGGCGGGATCTCCGGCTTGTGCTTTATTCATGTGTTCACTGTACTCAGAAAATGGTGGTTCATCTTAGATTTTTCGAATTTAGCATCCACCCTCGATTTGGTCATCACGGTCGTGACAAAAGCGGTAGTTAGAATCGAGAAAATACGGCAATTTAGTGTAAATAATTAACTTTTATCTATTTAACGCTTGTCTGAATAACATGATAGAAAAAACAGCGCAACAGACGTGGACGGAGGTGAAGAAGAGACAGGACGGGCGCTCGCCCGTCCTGTCTCTTCTATTACAGTATTTGTCTGAATATGACGAATTATCTATTACCTACTCTTAACTATCTATAATTAACTCAGAGAGAGAGAGAGAAAAAAGAACTTTATTGCCAAAAGGATTTGTAAACCGTGGGCGACTGAACTTCAATGTGGCGCCATTTAACTAGAACTTCCTTCGTTGTCTTCTCTTGCGTCAGCACCAGAACTCTATATAGGGAGCTGGCAATGTTCTACAAGGTGGAGGTTTGACCTCACATCCCCATAATATACGACTTTGGGTTGCCTATTTTTGGCAATGTAGACATGCGGGTTTATATTCCCTGTTAGTGATAAATGGCAACCTGCAGGGTGGCTTAAAATGGATCAAGTCTGGATCCTATTTAGCGCCGTGGCCTGTGCATGCTAAGGTTTGTATGCGGAGACGGATAAATCCCCCTTCTATCGAATTACTGCTACTTGCATTATCACTGTATCCACTAAATAAACTTAGCTTGAATTGATTTGTGGGGTTTAACGTCCCAAAGCGACTCAGGCTATGAGAGACGCCGTAGTGGAGGTCTCTGGAAATTTCGACCACTCGAGGTTCTTTAACGTGCGCTGACATCGCACAGCACACGGGCGCCTGGCTTTTCGCCTCCATCGAAAAGCGGCCGCCGCGGCCGGGATTCGATCCCGCATCCTTGGGCACAGTAGTCGAGCGCCCTAACCACTGCACCACCACGGCGGGGTCTCCCAAATAAGTCCTGTGGCACTTGTGTATATGTGAGGATCAAGTTATGTGGTTTATGGACATATACTGTGGTGAGGCAGACCAAAAGTAAATAAAAATAATGTGCCTCTGCCCGTGCCGCAGACGGATTTGCTCTGAGAATCGCCTAAGAATGATTGCACATTAAAACGACCCGCCGGCCATTTACCATGCATGGTTGCTTGGCACGCACCGGGGTGGATCGCGAGAGAGGAGGAGGAAGAGGAAAAATACATTGTACAAAATTTTTCAAATTATTTTAGCAACCCTAATTCCTAATTAATAAATTATATATCTGCAGTATAATTTCGGATCATGTAATTCTTACACATGCACTGAACCCTGACCAATCCCCAACGGCGAGAAAAAGAAAAAGAACGCCTGCACGCGGCGGATAGGTTACCGCGGCATCACCAGTAGATGTTCGGGGGACTAACCTGTCATAAAATTGCCGAAAGCGGCCGCCTTTGCGTCATTTCTCGAGCGTAATCCGCAAATGTGAAGGTTCATCTGCGATTTTCTCCCCAAAGCAGCGAAAATAAGAAGGTCGTAGTAATCCCCAAACAACCCAGCCGTCCGGCTAGACTTCGTATTTTAGTTAATTTTCCTTTTTAACTTGGACCGCGGGGAGGACGTGTCTTTGGATGATAGGGTCGCCAGAATTTTGCAAAAAAAAAAAGAAAAAAAAAGGGGGGGGGGGGAATTACGCGTACCTGACCGTTGCTATGAAACCTCCGAAGGTCGACCCATTCTCCTTGACGGGGCTGTTGCGGCGGTGGATCCTATAGTTCAGTTTTCTCTTTCGTTCCTGATTCCCGTACTCTTTTCCAACATTTTTTTTTTGCAAATTACCTTTTGTCACTACGCCATAGTATGTTATTTTACAATTTACTTCTTGTTCTTCCGTGACAATTTCAATAGTATGGATGAGGTCTGTCAGATCTCGATACTACCGGAGCGTTGTACAGCTCTCATACAAGAGGGCGAATGTAAATAAAACCTCTATTACTGAGAGTGAAATGTTGAAGCCAGCATAGTGGCCTTCTTTATGTGCTTGATTAAAAATTAATAACCATCTTGTAATGGAGCACAGACCGCGGAAGGCCCTAACTGGGAAATGTGCCGAAAAGGTCGATGCGTTGCGTGTGGTTCACGAGGTAACATTTCGTCTTGAGAAAAGAGCACATAAATGTCACCATTTCTTGGAGGCACATATGGGTGCTGTACCCCACATGCTAAGCGATGGTGACTGACGTAACGCGAGGAAGACCACCCTCGCTTGCGCCTTCAGAAGAGCTCGGAACATGTTGTCAGTTAATGGCGTACATACGTCTCCGACGAGAAGGCGTTAAACTGTTTGCAAGTGCGTTCGAGACACGCGGAAAGCCTCAGTAAGCAGCGTGCAAATCTTTCAACTCCTGCAATGCCAAGCGTATGTGCTCCTCCGGATGGGCTACGCTCTGACAGCCCCCCTTCCACTCTGACCTTCCCTTCTTCTCCAGCCGCACAACTGCTCCCGCATTCTCCAATACGCATGCGTGGTACTTTCGAGACGGAAGGCGCGATGACAGCGGCATCGGCTGACAATTTACGCCCTGATCTAGAAGGTCTAGAGGTCCTCTCGTGGAACCCCAAGTTTCGCTGACCCCTCTTGAAACAGACTCCGCAAAGTGAGGAAGGCCGTAGCTAGATGAAGTACATAGGAAAAAAAAAAAAAAAGTGCCAGCGGCTGTCCGCTTCCAAAACTAAGACTTGTTTTACGAGACATTGCGGGCAGTTGGGTGAAGAGGACGGAGGAGGAGAGCGAAATGGAGAGAGTGCTATAGTGCCGCTTTTGACGGACCGCGTTCTTGGCTACGACAAATTGCCAGCAGCAGATGTTTGGGCCAGCGTGTGACTTTTTTTGCCCGTGTCTCATTTTCGCTATGCTCCTTGTTTTCACCATGTATGTATATAAGACGAAGAAATACGCGTGTCGTAGTGCGACCCCGCACGGCTCCTCTGCAAGATAGTCGCTGAGCCTGTCTTCACCAATTTGGTTGAGTTACGCTCGACAGATGGCCAACTGCGACGGACTTGGGAGATATATACGAGACATCAAGTTATAAAGCACCCGTGCCACGCGGATGTCCTACATTGAAATAGTAATGGAATACTGTTGCTGGGACAAAACTGCGAAGAAATACTGGCTTGTCGCGTACTGCGTTTCAGTGTTGGGTGAGCAGTCGCTGGTGCAATGTTCCCGCCGTCACCGTAACAACAGAACGCATTTGCGGGCTAGTTAGTGCGCAGTGCGCACGTATATGAAAGGAACTTCGCTAAAAGAACAGGGACAGAAAAAAGGAAGCATACAGACAAGGTTTGTTGTGTATGCGTACTTGTTCCTATCGCTCTGTTCGTTTGCTGTCTAAGCGCTTGCAATGTAGAACTTCTTGTTCTTTGTGAGCACAAACATCGACGGACACAATATTGGTGCTTCCTTTGTCTAATTGTGCCTGCTAGCGCTATTAGTGAAATATTAGCGAGTGACATACAATCCGTGAACCTCTGCAAAGTCCTGTCCATGTAAAGCTGTCCCAAATTGATCCTTGTTTTCCCACCTAATGATCAAATCGATCGCAGCTGTAAACATCACACAACAATAGGTCAACGGCAGTTTCGAGTATACAGTCCGCTCGACGCCTCGCTTGTTTTCCGCAAAACTTCTTGAATGGTAGGAGAGATGAGCGTGCACGCTGCATGTATGGAGTACGCAACACCCACAAAGTCACGGCACACGGCTGATTACTTGGCTCCGTACAGGAAGCTTCCAAAGGAATGATTTCAGTGGAAATAACCTTGTTTCCGGTTCCGCTGAGATCGAAAGTTTCGCGCGTCAGGAAAAAACTCAAACGTTGAACGGGTTATTTGTGGTTTGAATAATGTGATTGCGCGTAGCATCTGACTAGGAGAGCGATTGCTCTTTGAAATTATGCTCAATGTTTGCGATCTGCTAAGGCTACCAAGACAAAGACGCGATTGTGACATTGAATCTGATGTCGAAAACAAAACAAAAAAAAAAAAACGCGGGTAAAAAGGGCAATGAGGACGACGTACCATACACCGGAGAAGAACGCGCTGTGTTTAGATACACCTTCTCTTGGGAGAAAACTCTGGTGCATTGCGATAATGAATTCTTCAGTTCTTCAGTGAAAATTCACACACAAAAAAATTCACAGACGCTCAAAAAGATTCGTATGGCCTACACTCGAAGGTGCCATATATATTTCTACAGGATTTTGCATGATTATGTCATCACCTATGTGAAGAAACGAGCGATACATTGATGGTCGTTTCTGAATCATTTACTACAGCTTTTCAATTAGCTTGGCGGTTTTTTTTTTTTTTATTAACACACGTAACTCTCTCACTCAATTGCAGCCGGT
The DNA here is from genome assembly GCF_055883805.1 of Amblyomma maculatum. Lineage (NCBI taxonomy): Eukaryota > Metazoa > Arthropoda > Arachnida > Ixodida > Ixodidae > Amblyomma > Amblyomma maculatum. The sequence goes on from NC_139346.1 coordinate 186,137,304, forward strand.
TCCGACACAGGGAGAGATCCCTCTACACACATCCGGAGACTCCAGTGGCTGCATGGGCGCCGGCTACTGCGGCAGTTCTCAACAAGAGCAAGACGAAAAATACTTCGTTTTTGCTCAACTACGCTGCACTTGAAACAGTCTATATATATATTATTAATACCGTGCCTCGTTAATATGGACAGTTTCGGCACGCGCCAGCGATAAAACTTGGCACGATGACTTTCTCGTTCTGCAATGCGCAAGTTAATTGCTGGGCACATCCGAGCCAGCAATTCAGCAATGCCTTTATATGCCATGAATGGGTTTCGAAAATTTCCCACATTTCAAAAGTTGCAGCCTGCAAAAATTTTCCGACACGTTTCATCTCGACTTAGTTTTCGCGTCCGGCAGCGCCTTCAGCAGCGATCATTAAAGATCGCAGTTGTGAACCGGTACAGTGATAAAGTAGTAAGCAGTGTGGCGGCGCATGCTCAGATGCAAGCTATCTCAAGCCTGACGTCATTGGTAGGCGCCGCGCGTGCAGCCAAAAGCAGCCCGTTCGAGTGCTCTAGAAAGAAGTGCTGACGACTCTACTCGCCGGTCGGCGCTCACTGCAGTTAGATAAGAGCGCGCCCACGCCTAAAGCTCTTTACTTGCTTTGCCTAGCGGTTAGTCTTGCCTGGTTTCGCTCTGAGCTTTACGGGTTGTGACGTTTTTTTTTTTTTTTTGGTTTTTTTTTATGGCCTTCATCAATGTACAACTTTTTTCGGGTAATATGTGTTGGCCGGGTAAAATGGGGTGAGCTTGGAAAGTATACGCTAACGTGTTGAAGATGAGCCTTTTCGAGTAGTGAGTACGGGGCCGTAATTCTTAAGACTGCCGAAAAAAAAAAAAAAACTCCCAAAAAGCAGGAAAATCAGAAACGTGTGCGCTGAAGACTCAGTAATCTGCGCCAGTAAAAACGCGCATTGCGCACGCGTACTGACGACATGGGAATGCGCTTTAAAAAATGGCAAGGAAAAAGGCAACGCTAAGGTCTTCCTAAAAAGCTTGGAAACTAGGAAGTGGCACGCGAATAATTCTCTTCGTCGCTTCTAAAAACATGCACTACACCCGCGCATTTGTTCTCAGTGCTCCCAACACGCACGCACGCACGCACGCACGCACGAACGCACGCGCACGCGCACACACACACACACACACACACACACACACACACACACACACACACACACACACACACACACACACACACACACACACACACACACACACACACACACACACACACACACACACACACACACACACACACACACACACACACACACACACACACACACACACACACACACACACACACACACACACACACACACACACACACACACACACACACACACACACACACACACACACACACACACACACACACACACACACACACACACACACACACACACACACACACACACACACACACACACACACACACACACACACACACACACACACACACACACACACACACACACACACACACACACACACACACACAATCTCTCCCTATGAGCGTCTGGTTGGCAGCCCGTGTGATTTTGCCGCCCATGAATGAAATATATTTCTCAAATGAAACGCGTAGTTGGCTGTCATTGCAGTTTAGAAACTAAAAAATAACGTTGGGGAATTACTGGTTGGGGTCTTCGACGTCCGGTATAATGTATATGTATTGTATGTGTGGCAAAAAATGTTGAGCATGGGAGATTCGCAAAAGTATATATTGACCCTCTTCATAATTTCATTCCTTTACATCTTTCTGATGTTTCCCCTGCCTATTTAGGTAACTGCTGTTGTGTGCCGTAGTGCAACAATAACAGCATATGTATAGTACATACATGAGGCTCGGGACAACATTCCGCATCCAACGATATAATAGGGCCGTTGAGCTTTCACGGTTAAGCTCGCCAATTCTCCTGTTTTAATGCACAGATCATGTATATTCACCGCGATGTAACTGTTAATCAACCTGAACAATGTGCTCATGGGCATGAAATTAATGTCCCTGGATATCTGTGAATATTTTCACATTCCGGCGAATTGACAATATGATAGTATGCTAAGGTGTCGTGGTTTATAAGGTTCAACGTCTCAAAGCGACCCAGGCTATAAGGACGCAAATAATCAGGAAGCCATTTTTATATTGAAACTAAGTGCATTGCGGCTACGAATACTTTGAGGAGTGTTATATTTTCGTCGTGAAATGAAGGCTAGACAGGCTTCAACATGAACCTGTGTGTTTTTCAGGTTACCTTAGGCTTGCAGCATATTTGCATTCTGAACAAGGTAATGCTGAGTGTGAAATGTGAGCTTCTGGTGGAATTTTGTTGGCAAGTTCGTAGAACACTTGCCAGTGTGGGGTGGGGTGTGCATATAGGCTCAAGGCGATGTTGCGTCCTCCGGAACATTACCCGGCCAAGACTGATTGCAGGTTATATTTAAAACTAAATACTAGAGCGTATATACTTTTGCTGAAGGAGCCGGGAGTGTAATTTGAACATTGTAATATATAATGCCGGCGTTGTGTATTATTTTCAGACTGCAAATCTAGCGTCATGCATTTTGTTTTGTGTCTATATATGTTGCTTGTCTTGTGCAATATCCCGATATCCTGTTTTTTTTTTTTTTTTTTTTTTTTTTGTAATGTACACATCGGCTGAGGTATCCTACGTTTCCTGTATCTTCCAATTCGTTTATGATGCGCCAGATGGGGACGTAATTGTATTGGTGTTGCGTTTATATACGGCGAAAATAAATGTCAGTTTCGCAAAGCACCTGAAATCTTTTCTGGAATATTGTTTGGCAAAGACTGTGACGCAGCTGCCTTGATGGCCGGTCAAGAGCAATGGGGATGTAATTTTCGTTTTGCATATTGAGTGATTCCACATGCTAGCTGCCAGCATGCAAACCACGCACCTTAAATCGAAAGCGGAAGTTGCTTAGCGCTAATCGCTTGGTGAGCTACAGTCAATTGGGCTTTGTGGAAGCTAGCAAAAAACGATTGGAAGATTGATGGCTTAAAAACAGAAAAGTGACAATGTTAGTCATGTAGAAAGAAAAAAATTCAATAAATATCATGATGGTATAGTTAGGCTATCTGAAATAATAATTAAGATACAGGGGAAAAAAATTAGCATGATAGCAGCTGCTACCACCCCGTTTCAAAGGGGACGCTCCATCCAACCGCTGAACAGGCCATATGGCTTCGCGTTCGCGCATGGTGAAATGCATGATGGCGCTTTTTAGAATAGCACACAGTTGCGGTTCTCTGCAGGCGTCCAAAGAAGAGAAACCGAGGCTGGAACCAAAGGTGTTAGCACAGAGTTCCGGATTTAGCAACGAAATCGATGAAACGTTAGAATGAAACGAACTTTGCGCTTCACGCTCAAATATGGTAATGTCGAACGTTGTTTCAAGGTTCTCGGTTTTCGAAATGGGCATGTGCGCGATAGGCGGGTTTTTTAAACCACAGAATAGAGAAAAGCTGTATTTTCGGTATTCTAAGAACTGATATGGCTACTACTAACGGCCGGCTACACATCTTCATTTCAAATCAGGCATGCACCTAACTGTAAATGTTAAGAAGGTGCCTTTTGGATGTTACTTACCTAGCTTGTTACAAGACTGGACTGGGTCATATGTGTCTTCGTGGTCATGAAAATACAGCCTTCTCTTTACTCCCGTTTTCCGAAAGGGTTTACAAGCGCTTGTACTTATAGCTTGGGCAAATCGTGAAATAATTTATACTGAGGGAACTGTATCGGAAGCCATTGTGTGCGTTGCTGCTGGATCGGAGATAACCGCCAGCGGTTGTAGCCGACGCGCCATAAAAGCGCGCTGTCAGCAACAACGCTTATCTCGCAACCAGCAGCAAAAGCGAAGATTTGAGCAAATCAGGAGGCACGAATCTGTTACCGTTTCAGGAAGCCCCGGATGAGAGCGGTGTAATCACCGCGCATTTCCGGCACCCAGAGTGCGCTGTCACGTGGCACTTTTAAAAGTTGGTGTGCTTTCATTTCCGCTGAATTAAAAGAGCTACCTCATTGGAAGCACCAGGTCAGACGATTTTAATTGTGATTGCCAAAACTTTCCTATTTCCACCTCCGCGTTTAGACCTATACCTAAAGAACTTTTCTTTGATGTCGACTAATCATTCACGTATACGCCGAAATAAAACTACTGGGGTTACATCATATAAATTTTAACGACTTTCACTTCTGCTCAATTCAGAAGAACGCTTGGGTTATGTCTTGGTTCAGCTTAGCTGGTGCACCTTGTACACTTGCAGTACCGCGAGCCAACTTCCTGCATGCTATATATACTGTTGACATCACATCATACCACGCTGGTCCCTGCAATTATTTTTACCTAATTCGTTAAATGCCTTATTTATTTTGTATGCTTGTGATTTTTTTATTAAGAAATTTCTTTTTGACCCTTCTAGATACAATAAGTTTAGTTCAGTTCATGGGATTTAACGTCCCAAAGCGACTTAGGCTATGAGAGACGCCATGCACAGTGGAAGGCTCCGGAAATTTTGACCGTCTGGGGTTCTTTAACGTGCACTGACATCGTACAGCACACGACCGCCTGCAGCTTTTCGTCTCCATCGAATAAGCGGCTGCCGCGGCCGGGATTCGATCCCACACCCTTGGGAACAGTAGTCGTTTGCAGTGGTTACACTGCATCACCGCGACGGGTCTCGGTAAAATAACTCGAAGGTTGGTTGGTTTGTTGATTTGTGGGGTTTAACGTCCCAAAGCAACTCAGGCTATGAGAGCCGCCTTAGTGGAGGACTCCAGAAATTTCGACCACCTGGGGTTCTTTAAAGTGCACTGACATCGCACAGAAGGTAGTCGACCGGCGAGAACTATTACGTGCTATGCTAGACTCGGAGTTCGTAGATGGCCTGCAGCTACTTTTGTTTAATATGTACAATTGCGCGGATTCACTCGAGATTTATTGGTGCAGTATATATGCTCTCGGATGCAGAGTGCAGACCTTAACATGACACGGACCCCTTAATACGCACTGCACGCGACCCTGAGCAAATCTCAGAGAACCAAGATAAATCAACTGATGCCTCTTTGTCACTGCACAAACTAAAGCACACTGTGTATCTGTGTATAGTTCACTACAAGCACCGGTTAGAAAGTACTAAACATTCAACATCTGAGTCCGTATACCGAGTTTGCGTCATTTTCTGAAGGTTCGATTTAGCCCACACTTCGAATCCCCTGGATGGTGGAAACATCTAAACCGGATTTCAGTTCGATTGCCACCAATCGGGTAAGGGCGAAAACGGTAAAAACGACCTTTCTGAAAACGACGGAAACTCGGAATAAGGGTTCTGAGTAGTGTAAACGGGAATATAAAACGTTTATGATGGAAACAAGGTATTGAGGGTCAGACCGATCTAGGCAAGCGTATCGTTGAAACGATGCCATTGTCACGGATCTCCAATGTCACAGTGAAATCAACCTCTCGTTGGCGCTGGTTGGCGCTGCCTGGGCAGGCTCCCCTGTTGAAAACTCGATGAACGATGACAATCTGCTGATTGCAATTGTTTATTAATTGTATAACTTTAGGTGAGCTAATTTGAACCACTCTTTTATTTTCACCTCTTACCATCAAGGAGAACTAAAAACAAATAAAGAACGAAGGTTAGGGAGCTTTCATCTCTAACAATACCGCGCAAGTAACGGCATCTGTAATGCAGGGTTAAAGTCTATCAGTAAAGCGTAACAGTGAAAAAATAAGTGATAGATGTAACACTCACAAAGACCATCTCTGTGAATTGCTTGCATTAGTTTATCCTAAGTATAGTATTTCAGGGGCCTTTTAATACGTTATAGCTTAGGCGGTGCAGGCGACATATAGGTATATATATATATATTCCTGAGGGCATATGCGTGAAAGTACAGAAAAAAAAATGGATAGCGTGACTATTCTTCTTCAGGTACAGCAAAGCGAATGAATCTCTTTACCTGAGATCCAGTACTGAAATTCGGAAAATCCAAATTTTGACTGTTTCTCAGATGATATGGTATGAGATACCATATTTTTGTACTTTACCCGTGACTAGAGCGGGTGACCATTTTCTACACTCAAAGTTTTCGTTTTTTCCTGCGAGAACATCAGAACCCCATCGAAAAAAAAAAAAAAAAGAAACACGTTTCAGGGACACTTAAAGTTAATTAATGGCGCCCGTACGTGAACCTTTATTCGCGTATATGTATGTTGCTACTCGCTTAATCACTAATCTCTTAGTTTGCACCTCTATTGTTACAAACGGGCTCCTTTACAGTCGTAAACTAGCAGATTACGTGAGAGACGACCTGACATAGATATAAAGTCCCACTTTAACCAAGTCGCATACGAGCATACCTGCGAGGCCAATGACAGCGTCTCTGACTCGGTATCCAATAAGGGTCCCGGAGGGTTCTATTCCCATCGCACGCTCCCATCCTAATTAACTCAGCCATGTCACGTGGTCTCATGACGTCACATAAGCCATCGACCAATCAGCGCCCGGCCATGTCACCTGCCTACTACCACCTGCCAGAGTCATGTCCGCGAATTTTCGCTTACTATATACGCTGACGCCGACAAGGCCGGGTTTTCTGCAAAGCGGAGCTCTCAAGTTTAAATGCGACGTTTGTCGTATAATTCTGTCACCGGAAGCGACGTCCGCGGACGAATTGTGATCGAAATAGACGTATAACCGGAAGCGACGTCACTTCCTTGAAATGAACATGAATTGTACTCACCCGCTATGCGAATGCTATGATACATGCTGCGCACGAATAAATGAATCGTACAGAGCTGTCTATCACAACTAAGCGTTTCGATATATCTCTTATGTTCATGTCGCCACCTGTAGGGGCCTTCATGGGAGCCTCTAATCACAAGTCATACGACATGAAGAGGTGTCTGAATGTGCACGTAAAGGAATACATGTATGGGTCCGCAAGCATAACAATGAAGGAATGTAAATAACAACAACAACAACAACAACAACAACAAAGAGTATAGGTATTGGCAGTTTCTAGTGTTACCGCATTGTTAACACAATGTAATTAGGTGTCCCTGTATTTTTTTATTTTTACGTAAGCAACTGCTGCCCTCCTGATTAATATATACTATATCACTGCTATATACGAAGATGGTGCCATTAAGCAAGTCCTTTGCTCACCGAGATCGAAGATAAAACTTCAGAGCTGAAATTTTTGCAGTAGAGTTGTCGCTGCCTAGTTCTGATAAATTTCATATAAGTTGCTTCATATGCAAGCTTTCCGAGCTCTGCACTTACTGAAAAAGCCAGAAACCCGATAATTTTAGCAACTTACATGTTACCCGCTATGCCAACCTACGGCTGAAGCCAGCCACCGAACTGCCCCTGAATCTCTCGAGCCACGGCTAGGCACAGGCGGTCGTTGCCCCTTTTCGCTACCACTTGGACGGCAAGGGGCAGCCCGTCTGCCGATTTCATGACGGGACAGGCCGTCGCGGGCATCCTGAAAATGTTGAACAGGGCAGTCAAGCTCGGCGAATCTGTGAACAACAACTCTTGACCGTGGTAGGGAGCCGTACTCGTGGTGGCCGGCAGTATGAGGACGCCGTCTTCTCCCAGCGTCTCTTCTAAACGGTCCCGGATGCTGTCCACGGATGCGAGGTACGCTTCCGCTTCCTGTCTGGACGAGAATCGAAACATAGACATTTTGGACGCCAACAGTGCTGCCAGGGTGTGGCGGCCGACTCCCAGCACGATGCGCACAAGCTCGGCGAGCGCGTTTAAGCCGCCAGGCCTGAAATATTCGGCCAGGGATCCGGGCGCTACGGCGGCATGCGTCTTCATCCACGTGATGAAAACGTACTGTAGCTCTGGCACGTGCAGGCGGCGAGCTTCTATACCATGTGCTTCTCTGAGACGCGTTACGACCTGCAAAAACGAAATGCAAAGCGTATTCATGCGTTAAAAGGAAAGTTTGATTTAACGAGTGTTTGTAATGTTTATGCTTGTGGGAGAGAAATAAAGAAAGCCAATAGTCACCGAGACCAAGGAAAGAATAGGAGGATATTTTCATAGATGTGATTAAATTTGTGGTGTTGGCCAATGAAAAATTTAGTTGTGTGGTCATTTCATGGCTGAAAGATAATTGTCTAAAATGTTGTCGAAATGTCAAAATGTGCGTCTAAAAAAATGTTTAAAGTAATTATCTAAATGTGCGTGTTCGTTTGACCTGCATGCCCTCCCATCTGCCATGTCTCATCACGTTCGATAACGTAGGCGCAAGTGGGACGGAGGGAGAGGGGGAGGGGGGGGGGGAGTAATTTTCATACACAACGTTGGTGTTTTGCATGGTCAGCGTTTCGTATAAAGCGCACCACGAACGTCGCGTATGAAATGTCCTGCAAGAAATCCTTTACTGGACAGACGGGGCACATAGCGGATGACCGACTTTGGGAATGATGCAAAAAATACAAAAAAAAAATAATTAGAATGAGCGACATGCCGAAACTGCAGTGCTCTGAGGCTGAGCAGAAATTTCTTTAACGCCTTCTCTGATAAGACTGATGTCTGTGTTGTTGTTTTTTTGCTACCTTGTGGGTAACAAAAACTGTGATGGGTAAGCTCTTGTGTTGTCGTCTTTCTTGTGTGTGTCTTGGCTGCGCGAAAAATTCCGTCATAATGACAAGAAAGTACAGCCCTTGTCAAAAGTCAAGATTCCAAGAAGTTTGCTTTGAGGTACAGCGTATTGCTCGGAATGTGTTCCCAGCGTTCCAAATCTCCTGAAGCTAAGACGATTATTTGTACTTCCTTTTAGTTGTCTTTAAACTTTTGCCAAACACTGTACATACATATACTTAGGATGCACCAGCTTCTTACAAGTATATAGAATCGCATTACTGCAACGTCTGTACAGCTGCGCAGATAAGTGCACTCACCTTATTGACAGCCCGGCGAGCCTCGCCCGTGACGCGACTGAAGCAGTGGCTTCCTTCGGTTTCTGTGAAGTACACCCTGACTGTCTTCAGGTTTGCCTGCACAGGCAACAGGCTCACCTGAAGACGCTTTGTTTCTCACTCTGTGCACTGCTTTCCGTCTGGCTGAAAAGAACGGCAGCCACACCGTAATAATAAGCGTCCCTCAGTCTTGTGCACGTCAATGTCACCATTTCTCGGAGGAAAAAAAAAAGAGCAAGTAACATGCATGTCATCGAGTTACATATGCTCTCAGGTGTAGATGCTTGCTCTCTTCTGCCGCTTAGTCTCGGTTTAAACGATCCCGAAAAGCCAGAATTAATTGCATCGCAATGCCTGAATAGAGTAACGCTTTTAGAAATTCATAAACTGATGTGGTTATGTAATTGAAAGTCAGCTACAAATTGCTGTTTACAATGAAGCGCCAACTACACTACAAAACATTATTGTACTTTATCCAAGAAAGTTACTGATTAACATGTCTCGCAAGTTTATTGAGGTCCTGTTGAGAGCATTGTGCCAAGGAAATCAGTTTTGCCTCGGAAACTAGCATTAAATGCTATAGAAGATTGCGATAAAATGCCTTTCATAAAAGAAAAATGCAACGGACAAACAAAAATTCGACAAAGACACCTAACTGCTGACGCGTATTAATGCGAAAGCATTACAGGCCTGCCGGTGATAGTAGGGTTTTCGACATGTAATAAAGATATTTCTGCTGGCATTGTATTCGGCGTACGTTTTCGCATTCCACGTAGACTGTCAGGCTTCACGCAGCATTTAGGAGCTGTATTCGACGATACCTCGCATTGAAAGATTCCAAATGGAGGTAGGTATGTCATTGGCTTCAATCCCTGTTGCAAATTGGCCCGATCTTGGCACACGTATACTGTATGGCGCAAGAAACTGTATGACCCATACGGAACGCTTTTGTACAGACGGTTACACCTAAATTTGGCACGCAAGTCGGGAAAAGTGGTGCCACATGAAGGTCGGTCAGTGGCAAGTATATACGGACTAACGACTTTCTGAAGCGGCAGTAGCCTCGGACGCGGATGGGTCTGGGTGCATCCAGTGATGCATCGCGGATATTTGGCTTCTTGTGTTCGTCATACTCCCAGCCTGATGCTGTCACCATATTTTTCTTGTCATGAATGAATGAATAAATGATTTTGTTTTAGAAGGCGGGCACGAAGCCCATGAGTGTTAATCAGGGTAGTAGGGTTCATTGGTTGGCGCAATGCGCAGTACATTTCGTTGCTACGCTTCACTCTATACACTATATTATCATGTTGATCTTGCAAGCACAGGCAAAAGTTCCACAGGCTTGCAATCACTAATCACTGGGATATTTAGCCCCACCTCGCGAACACGACGAACGACGCCACCGGCTTCTCACGGTCAAGTAATTCTTTTTCATTTATGACAAAGTTTCTCAATAGCCGGGTGGCGACGAACGACGCTACCGGCTTCTCACGTAATAGGTCAAGTAATTCTTTCTAATTTATAACGAAGTTTTATAACGCTGGGGCGGCCATTCTCCGCTCTCTCTTTAGCTTTATCTCTGCAATGACATCTGCGCGTGCTGGTTATACCCACCTCATCATCTAACCTGAGTCGATGGGCAGCATCTCCGGCAAGAATTTTGAGGAGCAGTACGAGGTCTTCCGAAAACCTCGTAAGGGGGCCAACGCAAAAGGGTTCTCCCAAAGTTTGTCTGACGTCTGGAAACAGGCCGTCGTTTGGCACCACTCCTGCACGTATATAGGGTTGGGAACAGCTGCGACTTCCAGACTACAATGACAGAATCCTGTCGCGTCTGGAAAGATACTGAAGGAAAACTTGTTGCTGGGCTAGTTGGTTCATGTTCACACGGGAGAAAAGTAAGCGCAAAAAAAAAGACAAACACAAGAGAGGAGAGAGGACAACGCGGTTCATGTTCGTACGGGAGAAAAGCAAGCGCAAAAAAAAGACAAACGCGAGATAGGAGACAGGAAGCGCGTTGTCCTGTCGCTTTTCTTGTGTTTGTCTTTTTTTTTGCGCTTGCTTTTCTCGCGTCTGGAAACGCAGTATGTAAGAAAGCCTAAGCAGTTTAAATTGACCAGCCAAACGATGTCGATGTGCGAACACTTAAACACTATATTTACAAAGGGTTCAACAGAACAGGTACTTAAATCAAAATCGGAACAAAAAACTTGCGCAAGTTATAGCAAAGAAGATGTAAACAACCTATGCAGAGAAAAAGACTGATGAGTGTTCTCACGCAAACGGGCACATCAGTAGTTCCAAAGCAGAGACTAATGCATGAAAGAAATTGGTTACACGACAATGTTTACAGACCATAGTTGGCTTGGAGTATGTGAGCAGCAGCTATTGCCTGGAAGCGACTGTCATATTTTTGTGTCAGTGTAAAATTGGTAGACTGTTTCGATTCCAACCTTTCACAGTTAGCGCGCCGATATGTAGACCTGGAAAAGAAATTACGCTTCCAAAGCACACATTGACAGTGTATCCCGCTTCTGAGTTACAGGTTACTGACTTGTCCAGAGAAAAGTTGTAACGTTACAATCCGCGGGGTTGGGCCTGTGTTGTCCGACCACGCTTGCTGAAACTTTAGCGTCGAATTTCTACCTTGAGACGAAACTTCGAGCCGCTATCCTTGAATGAGGCACCATGTATGACTTCATTTTTAACAATTTTTATACTAGCAGTGCGATTGAACGGACATGCTTAGGCTTGCAGAATAACTTTCAGCAACAAGAGGAAACACAGAGCACCAAGTCAAGGAAAGAATCAACAAATAAACACGTAACAACGACCACCCTGAAGACATCGCCGGCATTTACCAGCTGTAGGTTTGTGGCCGAAGATCCCGCAGTAGGCGGCCGGAATTCGCACACTCCCGGCGACGTCCGTCCCCAGCCCCATCAGCGAGCCTGATGAAGCCAGAAGACTGCTTTCGCCACCTGCATTTTCGACGTTCATTAATCAGCTCTTTAAAATAATCATTCTTGCACAGGAAAAATGGTAATAACTTCGCTCTACTTCGTTTTTCGAATACAATTCTATCTTTGTGGTACATAACCTTCATTTGTGAGCAGACATGGCAGTAATTGAATTGCAGTAATGAAATACTGTAATTTAATTACTTTTTCCGGTAATTTGTAATGTAATGAATTACTATTTCAGTTTGGTAATTTAGTAATGTAGTGAATTACTTTTTGGTAGTAATTTCGCAGCAAAGTAATTAATTCCTCTCGAAATTACTTTTACTAAAGTGCGCCATCACTCCTTCAATAGACAACAAAGTAGAGTGCGCGAAAGCAGGAACGACGTGCTGCAATCCGAAGCCAGAGTTACGGATTGGCAAAAGGAGACAGAATTTAGCAGAACATAGTCAACTAGAATACTCTGGAGAATAAGTTGTTGTTTTGCTTAATAGCTTTACTTAGTTTTTGCATTTATGGAAATAGAAAGTAAATTCAATGTAATTGAATTACTCAGTAGAAGTAATTGTACTGCAATTTCATTACTTTTGGGGAGCAGTAATAAGTAATGTAATTTAATTACTTTTCTGTGATTTTCAGCAAAGTAATTACTAATGTAATTTAATTCCAAAAGTAATTTTGCCACGTATGTTTGTGAGGCAGCTGGCAGTATTTTGAGACATTGTTATGAACATATTGATGTGTAGAAAATTGTTACTTTCAAAGTTTGTCCTTCGCATGCACCGAGTAGGTAATTCTGCCATACAAAAATGATGTGATGCGCTTTGTACACTATTTGGGAAATAACTATGAACTATTCTAAGATGCTGTTGTGGGGCTCTTCCCTTAGCCTTTTAAACTGCGCGCACCCATTTCCCTCCGTTCTGGCGGTGTGTAGATTATATTCTAGTTCTGGTGCGCGCGGAGGCAGCCCAACTGCGCATGTGCAAATTTTATCGCGGCGCGTGACACTGTGCTCGGCGCGGCAAGATGTCTTGATAGAACCGGTGGATTCCGGCAGGAGCCCCTCTGAGGCGCGGTCGCGCTGTCGGTGAGCGGCACGAGGCATTCTGATCTACACGGACGGCGTTACCAGGATGAAGACTGAAGCGGTGTCTCCTGAGCTGTTCTTTTTTTTTTTTTTTTTTTTTTTTTTTTCGTGAGTTGGGGGTGCACGCGGGAAGCAATGTATTTTGCATACCACTCGGAGTTCTTTTTCCGCGTCGCATCACCCTATCCGCACCCCACTATGTTTTGTCACGCCATGTGAAAGCACTGGCCCCTTTTATTTTTAATGAAAAGATTGCCCTGTCGCGAGCATCGACCGCGTGATTCGCGTCGCAGCGGCATCTCATGTTGTGTCGTGGCAAAGTGCTGACCCAGAATAAACCGTTAATTGTTTTCATTCGAACTGTGGATTTGCGACTGGAGCGGAGTTGTAATATCCGGCGAATCCAACGTCCATCGTGTGAAAGCCATGACTCCGTCCTATTATCTTCAACATTTTTACTCGTTTTTCTCAACCATGTACAATCTGGCTTGAAGCTTGACTGGTAAGCATGAAAGCAGCTCTGCACCTCCACAAGACGCACCCTATTATTATTATTTTTTTTTTACGTGGCACGCGTTAAAAACCGACGCATGTTTACTGCGAACGTCATGTGGTGCGCTACCTGTCATCCTGTGCAAGCCCTTCACGTAAAAGTGTCCCCAAGTCCTTTTGCATAGCCGAGATGTTTCTTCGCAGGCAATAATGGCGACGGTGTTAGGATGAAATAACACATCATATATCTCACCGCTGCTTCCTCCGGGCACACGGCGTGTGTCGTGAGGGTTACACGTCGTGCCATCCACAAGGTTGTGGGACTCTCCCCACATGCACATCTCGGGCACGTTGGTGAGCACCAGAGGAATGGCTCCAGCCTGTCGCAACAGGGCCACCGAGGAGGCGTCTTCATCGGCGCGCCGCCCTTTCCAGACCAAAGAGCCGGCATCATGCCGCATGCCTGGAGGTTGGACAAGCACGGGGCAATGAAACTCTTGTAGGGATATGCACACGAAAGAAGCCAGAAGTATAGGGTGGCCGCTTGGCACTGGTGAACATTCCTAAGGTTAACCTCTGCTTAACGTGTATGCCGTCCAAATTAAGTTTGGCAGCCACTGCCGCCCTAAGTCAGTGGGTAGAGGTCTGTACGCAGCAAGCATGCTAAGGTTATCATTAGTTTGTTCATTTAACCGGCATTATTTAAGGGAAAGTAAGGTTTCCTTATTGCTTTCTCGACTTCAAAAATGGTTAATTTCTAAGCTGTATTTATGGAGGCGAAATCTTAAGCTTACCAACATTGTTACCTATAGGCACCACTACGGGGCCACAGCATTTTAGCTCACTTTCTATTGTCAGACGCTGAAGAGAAAGCGGTCTTTACTTTTTTTTTTTCTGGCGAAAGCATCAGCAGTTACTACCGTACACCGCCAACAGCGACTCCATACGATGCGCGCTGAGCACATTCGTTATTAGGGAGAGAATCGCGCTCGCCCGGTGGGTCCAACGTAGGTTTAACCATTTCTTATAATTGAAGAGGTGTATTCCACAGGTATTTTTGAAGGAGGATGGAGCAGTTTTGGGAGAGCTGAGCGGGAACTAGGTTGATATCGAAATCGGAGCAAGCAGCTACACGGTGCGCCAAATGTCAATCAGCCTCCCCCCCTTCCCCAAAAGGCGTTTAGCGAAAAAAGAATAAGTTAAAAGGAGTTGCTGTGTCGTGTTTTAGGACGCATAAAAAAATTTAAGCCATCTTGCGCCAAATGTAAAGTAAGATAGCTCCCTCCAAGACACGCTGATGCACTGAAAGAATCCAGCCGTAAATCCAAACGAATAGGTCGATGCCGTGTCATTTCAGTTCCGAGGACTGAGTGTGGAACTGGAATAACACGGCATCGATATCATAAGATATGGTGAATATGGATTTTGGCAGTGCTGGACGAGTTTCCTTAGAGTGCCTTAAAGTTGTGTCGAAGGAAAGGCTCGAATAGGGACATCCGGTGCTATGAAAACTAACGGCTATAGATGCATGCACAACGGCAGGTAATATATCACTCAATTAATGTTTCACAACCAGCGATTAATATTGTGCTAATAATAAAGCAACCTTTTTCACTCCTCTACTCTCGGTATACGTTAGTGGTGTGGGAGAGAGCAGCACTTTCTTTTTGGTTACAGTCCACTATCTCTCTCTCTCTCTCTTTCTTTCTTATATCTGGTGGCACATATTGCAAAGCAAGCGGAGATTGTAAAGTTGTTTTAAGGATGTCTGACAGTACGTCGAAAAGAAAAAAAAAACGTTACTCTTAAAATAAAACAACGTCTACATAATAATTAGTGACAGTTTCCCCTCCCTCCCATCTAAGGAGTGGGAAATATCTTCCTGAAGAACTACACTGATTCTCCTTTTTCTCTAGAATAGCTTAAAATGAATTATGCTTAGGATGTCTCTCGACGGTTGCCTATTTATCCGCGTTCACGCCCAGAGAATTTTTTTTTTTTTGTATATTAACTACCTTATAGACAAGTGAATTACGAAGTTTCGTTTTTCTTTGGGGAATTTTGCACCTTTCACTGCGATGCTGTTTTTGACGCTGAATGGCAGGCCCAGCAGCGGTTTCTTCTGGCTCAATTGGTACGCACTGATGTTACCAGAGGACACCAGCTGATCGGCTTCCGCAGCCTCCCTGAGCGCTTCTTCAAAGCGGTCCTCCACTACGGCGTTGATGATGGGCTGCACCTCGCGTATGCGTCTGATATATGCTGACACCAGCTGAACGCTTTTAACCTGCAAGAATTAAAAGGGAAATTGCGGGTCAACGATTATTAGCACGCAACAGTATTTGGGAAAGAAAGGAGAACGCCTTTAACCACTAATAATATGTACGTTCTTGTTTTGGGTGAAAGTAAAGGAGGCTTATTGGGAAACTCCTCCAAAGTGTTACTTCCTTTAGTATAGTTGATATTGCTTTTGTTAAGCCTTAGCTGTAAGGTAATCATTCTAGGCCTGATACTCACGCCCTCCTTTCTGTTTCACCGCCGTATCCCTCCAGTTTCATCCGCACTCTACTTTTCAGGCTCACTAGTGCTTCTTCGGTAATAGAGATGCTGGACCACCGTGTGCAAATCACTCTATTATGGAAGCTCTGAGACGGCATATAGGGAAAAAAAAAAGAATAATTTCTGCAGAAGTCGCTCCGCTATTTCTCGCTGAACCGCAATGATCGATATTCATAAGAGACTACACGAGTCTGTCATTATCGCGATATCAAGAGTGAAGAGTTGCGAACGGTAAGGCTTTGAGAGAGAGCTGGCTCGGCGGGGAAGACCGTTCGGGGTCACGTTGTATTCGAGCCCCAAAACAAAAGAAATCGACTCGAGACGTGAAATGGTGAACACATTTCGTGAGACATCTTACGCTGCATGGAATAGCTTATTCGTCCGCAGTGTCACTTTCCAAAATCCGTACATTACTCTTCAGTAGATCTTTGCCAGTCCGTCCGTCCAGAGGTGACCTATACGAACCAATCAGGGGAGCCAACATAGGAAATCATTTTCATTTTAGCCTGTTGCTAGAGCCTTTCAAAAAATGGGGAAAAGGGAAGGACCCTTAAAAATGGGGGAGACATAGGGACGCAAGAATATTTGCTTTGAAATGATGAACTTTAAACATAACGACGATCCGATGCATTCTTCGATGCTTGTGAAAAATTATTAACAAAAACCGCGTCTGCCGGGGCGAGGGCCCCCATCGCCTGGAGCGCTAAAAATCCGCGAGGCTTAAAGACAGGAGAGCTGGGGGGACCTTATGATGCGGCCAAGGCAGTCTGCTCACATAATTCGAATTAATTTTAAATGTTTTGTTTCCTGGCTCCACCCGTCGTCTCAGGAACAAAAAAAGCGACGGGATACGTGGAGAATTTCGACCAGCTGCTGTAAGTGTGGAAACATACACGATCATTGACGATTTTCTGGACTCTATGACTCGGTTTAGTCAAGCAGTGATCCCCCCTCCCCCCACCCCTCCCCTCTCTCTTCAAAAATAAAGGCTTGCGCGCGAAGTGCTAATGGCTGTACAGTATAGCGAAAAGTCATTTTTAATTGGTGCCCCATTTAGCAATGAAAACTCACAATATCGCCTATGTGCTTTCATGTACAAAAAGCGGTTCATGACAAAATATCTGCTGAGGGAATAAACTGTAATTTATTATGGGGATGAATTTGGTATTATGTTGAACAAAAACTGTGACGCTGCCTTCCTATTGGGTTCACGCTCAAGACTTACGCGGAGAAAAAAGTTGACTTTGTTCACTACTGTTTATAAGCCCCGATTTAACCACTTAGCCAAGCAGGAGTATGGCGTGTCTGTCTCAGTATAAAAGGATCCCGGATCCGGTTCCCATCTGACCCTCCAATCACAACGAGGCTGTTCTGCTGACGCCATCTTGACCGGTGAGGTTAGCACTTGTGGCGTCACACAACTCGCTGGTCAATCTGCGCACACCTCCCAAGTCCCAATCACCACCATATACCAACGCCGCCGATGAATTTGTCCTAGAAGGGGAACCTTTTTGTTATGTTAAAAGAGGGATATGTAGAAATGCGTTAAGCGCAATGCGAACTCACCTCTCCTTTTCTGATAGCGGCAGCGAGGGAAGCAGCTGAGCGCAGGAGAAGGTCGTCCTTCGCGGCTGGTAGCGCCTTCGGACTTCTCCAGACGAACAGCATGTGGAAAAATAGCCTTGTGGCGTTGCACCACAGGTACACGGCCAGTTCCACCATGACTGCTACACATTTCTTGGCGAAGGGGGTCATCCTCCAGGCAGCGGCTGTTATGCTGAGAGGACGTCGGCTGTTGCAATACTTGTGGAAGGACGCTCTTTACGGCAACAGAAATACTAGTACAAGTCTGTCCAGAGAAGCGTTAGCTATATAGGTGTAATAACCTCGCATGAGAGCATGTAATGGTAGTTACATCTTTTATTGGGGTTTTCCGTTGATGTGGCAGCAAAAAATTTGAGTTTAATGGCATTTTGACAGCCATGAACATATTTTGCGAGATGTGTACTAACGAAAAATAGATATTTTATTCCGTGGTCACGCAAAGCAAGTCAATGAAATGCACAGATACATGAGGAGTCATGCGTGTTTCACCTGTTGAAACAAATATAAGCTGAATTACTACCGAGAAAAAAGTAGGATTTTTTTCCCCGTTAATTCCATCCCGCAAGTTCTTGCACATGTGGAATCATATCCTTGATTCGAGACTTTTTTTTTTTTTTTTTTGACGCAAAAAGGCGGATTCTGAACTCCCTAGACATTCCGTCCTGGCGAAATGCAAGCAGCGGAAACAGGGGCGAAGCGGCTTCTGCAGATTGCATCTGGGGGCAACTGCGGGATGCTGGGGGTTTCATATCCGCATATGCGCCCGCGGGAGCCTTCCCTGCTGCCCAATCAGCCGCTTTGCTAAGAAGGAAACGTTTCCTCTAGCATCACTGTTTCCCACCAAGTTAGGTGCGTAAAGTTATACCACAGGTTACACCTTTATTTTGAAAGGAAAACTGATTACTACTGCCGATTACCGAAAAAGCTTACAAAGGGCTATCTATAGCTTGCAAAAATCCAACAAACACTAATTTTATTCAAAAAAGCAATCTTTTCTAACGCGTAGTTGAACACCGCACATTATAATATACTTAACACTAACTTTAGACGTAATGGCTTGTGTATCATTTTCGAGCACACCCTTTATCTCCAGATGTTCGATAATTCAGTGGCAGCCATTATGACAACGCCTCTTGATAGCCTGATGTTTACACTGTTGACCAAATACACAGCATAAAAACCTGACTCATTGATCTTTTCAGGTCTCGCCTTCCTAATGAATATGATATGATGGCCCATATGAAAAGGTTAAAGACAGCCACCCTGCGATATATCCACATATAAGGGTGTCTGGAGGTATTCTCTCTTAACACATTTTAATGGCCATCGAAATGTCAGCCGATTTGTCGCTCTTTTGGTGCATGTATTAAAATCATATCAATCAAAATATAGTGTCCGACAGATTGCGAAAGTATGTAATGTTACGTTTTCATTTTTTTTTATTTGGCCTCGGCATAACCTTATAGCAAAGCGTTATGGTACAAGGACTGAACTAAAGGGATATTTAAAAGTGGAAAACATGGCGCAGTGCGTGGGTGGGGGATGAGAACCTTGTTAAGATTAGACATCGCAGCAATATCCCAGTCTGAAAGACAGTAGTGAAAATGTGTTGTTTCGGTGTCTTAGCAGGGCTGTTCTCTCGCAAAAATAAATTTGGCCCCTAGTATTCGGTTAAATTCCCCACAATAAGAACCACGAAAAAAAAAATTCTTTTTCTGGCTATGGCAGCTGCACAGACTGATGGTACAAGTAAGAATATGAGGCATAATGAATTTGATAACCATGTCTATGAACATTTTACTCCGAGTGTTTTACCAGAACAAGTAGTGTTGCAATAATAATCTTACTAAATTTCAGCAGACGCTACGCGTTGTCCAAGCTTCTGTACGTCCGCTTCACTGCATGGCAAATTGCCGTAATCTCAGTGCATTGCGCGGGCCCATTCACTAATGCGTCTGAGAGCTCGTCTTGCATAATACAGAAATGACGGTCCTTTCCTCTGCTACGTTTCGAGAATCTTGAAGCCTTTGATCGAATCTGACAATATGTACTTCGCCCTGAGGTCCGAGTGCAAGAGGCGAGTGCGATACTTCGGAGACAAGCAGCGAATCAACGACAGCGCAAGTACGTCGCCTTCGAGTATCACACGCGAACAAACATTGTGTCTCCGTGCTCTTTCAACATTTGACCTTGAGCAACCTTGTAAACTATCAACAATAACTCTAGCTCACAAAGCCATATGGCTCTAGAGGCAACAAGTGTTTTGTGAAATTTTGCGAAAGATCGGCCCTTTCAGCCGCCGGGTGAAACGTTGGATCAAGCTACATACTGTACAAACAGAAGAACATGTTTTCAAATAACTAAGTAGCAAAATTAAGGAACCATTATGATCACCTTTGCACCCCAGCTAGTGCAGCCCGCGTAAATGTTATATAAACTACCGAAAACCACAAATATTAGCGACAACCATAGGCTAGCAGAGCAACGATTTCGCCAAGTCAGTCCACTAGTGAGAGAACGAGATAGGCATCGATTGAACTACTGCACGCTAACCACCTTGAAGCGCGCATTGTAGCTCAAGACCACAACGCTTAAGGTCTATTCACACTTGCGACTCGCGAAAGACACGCGACCGGCAGTCGCATGCGACCAGAGAGCAACCGATGTTCACACTTGTGAATGCGACTTGCGGGTTGCTTTCCACATCTTGTCTACCTTGACTGTTCACGACATAGAGTCAACTAGCTTACGTTCACGTCAGCTGAGCTGCTGATTGGTTTAACGGTTAGCGACCAGCAGTACGCCGCGCGACTGGAAATCGAGCAGTGCCCGAACGGCCCACGGCAGTCCCTTTTCAACCGATGCGACCATTTGCGACTGTCACTTTTCGACTAAAACGGTCGCGCGACCGCTGCGAGTCGCAAGTGTGAACGAGCCTTTAGACGCTACAGCTGGCTGAGCCTATGCTTCATTTTGCGGCCGTACACATACTTAGCGCAATAGGGACCCTGCACTTGGCGTCTGTACACGCCTCGCATCGGCGAATGCGTGTCAAGGCCGCAGCATCCTCGCTCTCCGGACTGGTCCAGCGAAGGTCGCTCGGAAATCCCGACCGCTACGGACAACACCGCGCGTCAAACAAGCGCGCAGGGAAGAATTTCGAGTATCGAATTGTCCCGGAGAGCAGGCTCAGTATTAAAGAGTTTCTATATTTCGTACTGACTTTGCACGAACATTGAAGTGTTCACTATGTGCGAGCCTTAGTTTTTGAATAAACGAACCGGTTATCGGTTTTGATCGCCTTGTAATATTTCGAACCAGTCTTTGGCACTCTGATCAGTTGCAACTCAATAATATCCTGGAGTGGCCCAGAAAATAAAATGGATGCAAGAAGTTACAGTCAATGCTCAGCGATCACGTTCTGACACTCGTGCTTGCTGTTTCGGGGAAGGCTGAAAAATAGTTTGCTCACCTTGGTCAAATAAAGGTGGCAGCAATCTTCTCGCGCACGCGCAAACGCTATAACATAACACCGCGAATATACCCCTTCTGCTGTGGCTCGTGGACGTGATCAGTGTGCCGATCAGCGCACTCCCGTTTAGGTGTTGTAAATGTACGAGAGTTGGCGAGGGCGCTGCAAGCGAAAACGCTTGCCGAGGGAATGCACCTCTTGGCGCATTCCATGGCTTGGTTGTTTTATGATCATCAGTGTTTTAAAGCGTAACGCAAATATAAAAGTTGTGAATCTTACCTAATGAATTTTGTCTCAAAGATCGTGATTTAAACATGGAGTATAAGTTCAACGAATAAAGATCAGCCTCTCTAGGCCAATTAAACTCATAACTACGAGGGCTTTCTTCTTATTTTCTGTCATCGACTCCTTGGTCAATAACTCTGATCGTTCCGGAACTACGATTGCTATCTTCCTATTTCTTGTCCGCCGCTCCGCGGTGGCGCAGTGATTAGGGCGCTCGACTACTGAAAGCAAGGAGGCGGGATCGAATCCCGGCTAAGGCAGCCGCATTCGCATGGAGGCGAAAAGCAAGGCGCCCGTGTGCTGTGCGATGTCAGTGAACATTAAAGAACCCCGGGTGGTCGAAATTCCCGCAGCCAACCACTACGACATCTCTCATAGCCTGAGCCGTTTTGGAAGGTTAAAGTCGACCAGTTAGCCAAACCATCTCATTTTATGCCCCCTGGCAACAACCAATTTGTTGTAGTCCAAAACAACTAAAATAAAAAAAAAAAAGCATTTCGAATGCATAGTGTTCTATTCCTGTATTACTGTGCTGATAAATAGCAACCGCAAACAAAATCAATTTGAATATATATAATTTCGTCTGGCGGTTAGCTTTTCTTTCTGTTATCCAAGAAAAGTTTTATCAACTAACTGCTTTTTATCACGGAGGTATTCTGTGTGGCCGTCACTACAGATATTAGTCGTATCAGAGTCAGACTATATCCGAAATTTATTCAACCATCCTGTTGATTTTTTTTTTTTTTACAAAACTGTCAAATTAAACAATCACGTAGCTAGTGTCTTCTTTCTATATAGAGCTTTACTCTGTACACCTATTTGAAGATAGATTGACGATAGTTTCTTTGTAACAATTATAAAATGGTTAACATAAAAAATGTGAAAATATGACCTCTAGTAAGGTTACTGAGCCGAATGCAATAACGATGTATTACAAAAAAAAAAAAAAAGGGCCTTTAACACAATTTTTTTTTTCCTCTTCGTTCGCAGACACCGCCATTCGTTTCAAAGCACATATCAAAGTCTATGAAGCCTTTCTAAATTCTCATAAATTCTAAATTCACCTTGCATGTTATAACCCTCAGGCATTTTACACGCTGTGAACTCTATAAGCGGATTTGTCGGATTATGAATTTCATCGTTTCATTTTATGCCATTACTCCACGATGCACTTTACAACGAATTTAATGGCCGCATTTTATCTACCCCTTCATTTCTTTTATTTTCCTCACCATTCTTTTTCAATCTTTCCCTCCCCAATTCCCCTTTCCATACAGAGTAGCATGCCGGCGTAATATAAACGCCGGCTAAATTCTTTGTTTTTCAATAAAGGGCCTCTTTCTCTCTCTCTCTCTTTTTTTTTTTTTAACACTATTCCTCTTTTCGCAGGAGTTGATACATAGATCAAATTTCCCCTCTCCTCACTCACCTCATTGTGAGGAAATGATGGACAGGAAGCGGCATTGCACAACAGCGGAAATGACACAAAAATGAAGGAAAAGAATATTTAATGTGAAAAAAAAAAATCGACAGTCTTCAACAAGAAGCTAGAAAGCCATTATACCCAGTTTTTACCCACCTGGAAGCGGCGGCCGTGTGTCAGCTCCGCTCTGTGAGGAACTACGCCGTTGTTTGCACTGTTTGTTTATAAAAAAGACCGAAATAGTCATGCCGGTTGAGAAATGATTGAACTGTGGGTGCTGTTGTGCCCGGCCAAAGCCGCCCAGAAATTCAGCCGAACGCCAAACTTCTCCGGCGAACGTCTCCTTCACCAAATCGGGATACTGCTTTGCAAAGCACCGGTGCACTGGAGGCGAGCCGAGCCAAGGGAAGAGACGCAACGTATTTGAACATGAGCTGAGCATCCAGACAGCTCGGCGCCGTGGCCCTGGCGGTGAACCCTTTCTCGCCCCGCGGCATATTTGAAGCAAGAGCGCAGCAAGCTATCCCATTGGCGCTGCGAAAGTGCTGCCGTCGGATTGGACCATTTGAGCGTTAATGGTTCCTCGGTTTAAGGAGACTCAAGAGTCAAGGGCTTCCGTTCGAGACTCCGAGTGTGAGTTTGTCACTAGCGTCCATCGGGAGCAGTTCGCCCCCTGAGAGACCGGACGCGGCGGAATCTCCCCGGCCGTCCCTGCGCGAGAACAGTCGCGTATATGGCTATGTTAGCTTTCGGCCCCAGAGCCGATCTCGTTGTGTAAATGCCTTTAAATAGTGTACAAAGCCTTTTCTTCATCTCACCAGCGCCGACTTGGAATCATCGCTATCGCCCAGGGAGCTGACAGCTCTCGTTCACGAAACGGGTGACGAGCTCTACGCAGCCAACTCCTTGGCACAACCCTGTTGACGGTGGTCTACTGTGTGATAACCCCAACGGCACAACAGCACCTCCAAAGCAGCCAAAGATAAAGCCATCTGTGAGGCGTATGACCAGTTCTGCCACTCGAAGCTGCTGTGCGGGGCGCGAACGTAAATGGTGCCACATATCAGCCCTGTATACATTGACTCGACAGCACCGGGTCGAGTCAGCGTCGAGTAAAGCGAGGTCACCCTTACTCGACCCGCGGCTTAGGGTCTACATGCATGCACTCGCTTCTAGCGAGTGAGTAAAGCAGCGACGTCTAGCATCGAGATCCGAAGCTATTGCGCGAGCTTCCTGCTCGTGTTTGATTCCATTGCCTTTTGCTATCGAGAGCTTCGATTATAATCTTTTATCGATGATGAAGGCTAGAAAGCATTCAACTTCGCTGACGCTCTTAGCCGCACCAGAAGCTTTTTCATCCCAGATGTTCGCACAAATCGACTCCCTGACTCGACAGGTCCTACATGCTTTAAGGTAAGCGCTTCAAGCGAGTTAACCTGCCCCCTGCAAGCGAGTTAATTCGACCCGCTCCGCCGCCTACTTTACTCGATCCGACTTAGTATACACAAACCCGACAACTGTTTTTTCACTCGATACTCTTACTGGACCCGACTTTATCGAGTTCTTGCATACAGGGCTATATACAAGAGAAATGGGAAGATAAAGACAGTGTTGACGAACGGAAAAAGAATTTCGCACCCTAAAATGAGGACACCTGAGTGTAAAGTGTCAGATTAGAAGACTTGAAGTACTGACTCAGTACTGCATTCCACAGCGCTATCACGTAATCAGCTTTATTCACACTCCTCGATTAAAAGAGAAGGAATGTTTAGATAATTTACCCCGACACTTGACCTTGAAAAATTTTGACCCTTCGACCTGTTCGCATAGATACGAAATATAGAGAAAAAAACATCTAAACAATTTTCAGTTCATAAAGGCATATTTGAGACAGCATCTCGAATCTCAATTTTATTTTCGTGCGCCTAAATAAGTGGACTAAAGTGTTTAAAAAAATTGAGATACTTAAGACTGCCTAAGTGTATGAAGGAGAAGGCTCGCTTCTGCAGTGAAGCCGTCACCACCGAGAACCGAACAAGGCCGGTGCATCCATCTTCTCTTCCAGCAGCGAACTTCACGACAGCGGATGAGCGATAACTGATCAGGAAACAAATATTTGCGCGCTGGTATGGGTAAAGTGGCGAGGGGACACCACGTGACTCGACTCAGATCTGCGCTTGAAGTTTAATTCATTTGCTGGCAATATATCATCCACCCGCATTCGTGACGTAGGTTGCTGAGGTGCGCTGGCCTCGTCAAGGTCCGACGGCGAAGCCCGGTTTCTAGCTCCGAGGACAGGCCGCCGTTGGAAAAGTGACTCTGGAAACGTTTTATGCTAGAACCCTAGCTAGTGAGGCTAGTTTAGCAGTGCTGTTAGAAGAATTAGAGGGTATGCAATGTGATATCATAGGGCTTAGTGAAGTGAGGAGGCCAAATGAGGCGCATACTGTCCTGATCGAAGGACGGGCATGTACTATGTTACCGAGGTTTACCGGAGAGATGAGAACTAGGAGTAGGTTTCCTTAACAATAAGGATATAGCTGGTAATATCGATGAATTTTATAGCATTAATGAGAGGGTAGCCGGCATCGTAATTAAGCTAAGTACTAAGCGGTATAAGCTGAAGGTTGTAGTCTAGAGGTGTGCACGAGCTCGGGCCGATCGGAAGCCCTCTTCCTCGGGTTGGATCCTGGCCAAGGTATATTTGTCTCGGGCGGACCGGGCCGGGCCAGACACCATGATCACGAACAGATGAAATTTTTGCGAAAGCGCAATTATGCATAGTGCGATAAGCGTCTAGAATGCACCTGGTTCAGACGGGGACATCCAGAGCAACGATCCAGAGCTCCTTCCGGACAGCCATTGACACCGTCCACACCTGCGTACAGGATAACGGCCTCACATGCCCCCCCCCCCCCCCCCCCCAAGAAAAAGAAAAAAAAAAATTGGAGCTGCTTGTCATCCGTGACAGGACCAGGGCCCGCTTGCACAAAACAATCTTAAGACTGTCTTAGCTAAGTCCAGACTTAACTGGAGTCTAAAGAATAGGCCACTAGCATGGCTGCTTAAGACTGGAGTCAAGACTGGGCTTCAGTCCTGACTTGAATAAGTCGCTTGTATGATTACGACTCTAGTGCTGTCTCGGTTAAGACACAAGGACGCCAGGTGTCTAAGTAGAGAAATTAGGGAAATACAGGGATGCGCTGGCACTGTCCCTGCTGTAACATGTACACATTCCGTCAATTTTGCGTTGTGTAAAATCCGTGCCATTGCTTTTTGCGGCTTAAGATTGTGTTACGAGGAAAAATGCCCCAAGTGGTTGCTGAGGCCGTTCTGGGAAGCCAGTCTGGTGAACATGAACCCGAAGCGTTCGACGTTCGGAACACGAGCAGTCTTAAATAAGCTTGGTCTTTCTAAAGACACCATTTAAGTCTGGACTTAGCTCGGACTTTATCGTGCAAGCCGGCCCAGGAGAGTGCGCCGACCCGCTCCCGCAGCACGTGAGCTCATCACGCTCCACATCGACACACACTCTATACCTTCCGTCCAGACTATTTGTCCTGGGCATGCTAGTACAGAATAATACACAGAACTCGGAAGCAATACAACGCCTCCGCACCACAGCTCACCAATTAATAGGCCTTATCCGCCGCATCTCCACACGTCGCAGAGGCACGAAAGAGGATGACCTCTGCCGGCTAACAAAGGCATTCCTCGTTAGCAGGATAGTATACTCCTATCCCTACTATCACCTTCGCTGAAAAGATGATGAGGCAGTTAACGTCATCATCCGTTCGGTGTGCAAGGCTGCCCTAGTGTTGCCACAATACTCTAGCCTACAACACCTCCTCCAACTGGGCATTTACAACACTTTCCGAACTTATAGAGGCACACAAGACAGCCCAAATTCATCGCCTCTCCAGGACAAATCATGGCCGCCTCATCCCTGACCGGTTAAACGTCTACCCAATAGGCGATCCCCATCCCATAGCCCCCCTGTCGACAGGTGTACACAGCCGCCTCGTTGTCAAACCGCTACCAAAAAACATGCTCCCTGGCCGACACGACGCGCGCCGTTAGCGCAAAGCCCGAGCACTCAATGACATCTACCGTATCGACAAACAGCAACATGCGTGGATGCGGCAAGGCAAGATGCAAGACCTGTGCCACCACGCCGTTTAACCCTTATCTCCGCCGCCACGCTGCGCGCCTCCTCCCCTACCGCAGCGGAAGAAACAGCGATAGCGCTGGCCATCGCTGACCCGCGTACGCGTACAGCCCTTAGTGACTCAAAAAGAGCTTTTCTAGATTTCTCGGCAGGCTACATCTGCCTTCCTGGCGCACGCATGGCACACAGTTTCGAATCCGCACCTCTCATAGCTGCTGTGAGCACTTTCACTTAGTTGTTTCTTTAATAATTTCACGACCATTTCCTGCTCTTGATTTCTTTACCCGCGAAAGAAAAGTGATCAATGTCGTTCAATAGCAAAATTATTTGCCTGCCATTTTTTGACATGCATGCCCTTGAGTTTTCTTTTAGTTGCGTGCGAATATTTCTTGTGTTTCGAGGTAACAGGACTAAAATTGGCTTTCTATTTTGTATTTCGTTGCAGGCGCATATGGTGAATACGTCCGAAGCCCCCCAAGTGATAAACGTCCAGAGGGAGACTGCCTAAACTTACTGGACAAGCATTTAGCGTCGATTCTGAAGGCTGTCCAATAAAGAAAAAGGATGCATCATATGCAAGCTTTGCAGTCCTTCAAGCTAAGCTTTGATGCCACTATCTTTTTACACACCTGTCATGCAACGATACATATATCAAAACATTATGCAAATACAAGAATTATAACGCTGACTGAAATGACCTTCAGACATACATTGTGTGATATTCCACTCCTGCTACGATTAAGGTTCACACTTGATCAACGATGTCAAATGCATGACACAAGGCAGCACATCTTTTTCATTCAACTATTACACCCTGCAATGGTGAAGGTCAAAACATGCGGTGATAAACTGATTAAACTTTGGCATGCGTGCAGACCTCAAGAAAGGATGTGAAACATATGCCCCACAGATTAGTGACAGCTCTTTACCGCTACGTCTTACCCACGTGACGCTGTGACGTCGCACCCCACGTGACACACGGGCTGGTAGGAGCTGCCAACTTGGGTCTCTCGTTTCACATGGCCCGGTTATCTCAAAATCAGCCTGCTTGGACCCTGGCATTCACGTTACCCCATTAGGCCATTAAGGCACGCTCATACGGCTCGGTTAAAGTGGGGCTTTATATTGTCACGTAGTGGTGACGAGGTCGACGACACAATTGAAGGGTCGATGATTGCACTAAAGAAACTGTTTATTTGGGCTGACTTGCGCCCTCAAGAGAAATAAGCAACTCGGCGGCGGCGATAGAAATAAACGTGCTCGTCGATCGTCGAACAAAGAATACCCGTCACACTCGGCAACGCTCAATTTAAAGGCTGCACAGAACAATCTAGATAACGTCGCAAGCAGCTACCAGCACGGGCTGGAACATTGTGGAAAGACACCCGAGTGGCCGGAACCTTCGAGACAGATCTCGGTGCATCTTGTGCTACAACAAAACTGATAAAGGTGTGACTCGCAGCATCGAGCATATTAACAAACAAAGATTACGGAACTGATACGCGGTCCAGAATCAGTGATAAGCCTGTATGCTGGCGGCTGTTAAAAAAACAACAAATACTGTTTTGAAGGTTTCGCGGCATTACTCCCCCCTTAAAAAAAAAAAAAAAAACATCGCCTTGATGTTCCAAAACAAAGCAACTAAACATAAGCACTGCAAATTTTAAACACCACACATTCTTTAACGCGCGTAATATGGCTTCAGTCGTACAACATGTACAATTTCTGGGCGTGCGCGTCGCCGTTGTGATGCTGACATTCCGTCGGGAATGACTTCATAGTCCAGTGGGCCGACGCGGCGAATGATTTTGTACGGCCCAAAGTATCGACGCAACAACTTTTCACTTAATCCGCGACGGCGAACAGGTGTCCAAACCCACACTTGGTCTCCTGGATTGTACTCTGCGTGGTGTCGTCGTAAGTTGTATCGTCGGCTGTCGGTGCGCTGTTGGTCTTTAATACGCAGACGTGCGAGTCGTCGGGCTTCCTCTGCACGCTGCAGGTAGGCGGCGACGTCAAGGTTGTCCTCGTTGGTTACGTGCGGTAGCATTGCGTCGAGCGTCGTCGTGGGCTCCCTACCGTACACAAGCTTGAACGGAGTCGCTCTGGTCGTCTCCTGGACTGCCGTGTTATACGCGAAGATCACGTACGGCAAGATGGCGTCCCAGGTCTTGTGTTCAGCGTCGACGTACATAGCGATCATGTCAGCGATGGTTTTGTTCAGGCGCTCCGTAAGGCCATTGGTCTGGGGATGGTACGCAGTTGTTCGTCGATGGCTTGTGTGACTGTATTCCAGGATGGCTTGCGTCAACTCTGCCGTAAACGCCGTTCCCCTGTCCGTGATGAGCACTTCTGGGGCGCCGTGTCGCAAGAGAATTTGTTCGACAAAAAATTTGGCGACTTCTGCCGCGGTACCATTTGGTAGTGCTCTTGCTTCGGCGTAACGGGTAAGGTAGTCAGTGGCCACGATGATCCACTTGTTACCCATAGACGAAGATGGAAAGGGGCCGAGGAGATCCATCGATGAGAAGTACCTTGCATTGCAGAGCCGGTCGAGAGTGTCGTCGATGCGGGGAAGCGGGTAGACATCCTTCTTCGTATGCTATTCAAGCGGCGGTAATCAACGCAGAAGCGAAGTGTGCTGTCTTTCTTCTTGACCAAAACGACTGGTGCTGCCCAGGGGCTGTTCGATGGCTGGATTACGTAATCACGAAGCATTTCCTCAACTTGATCGCGAATGGCCTGGCGTTCTCGCGGCGATACACGATAAGGGCTTTGGCGCAGAGGTCGGGCGTGTTCGTCCGTTATTATGCGATGCTTGGCCAGTGGTGTTTGTCGTACCTTCGATGACGATGAGAAGCACTCCCCGTAGCTTCGAAGCAGACTGAGAATCTGGTCTTTCCTGTTGTGGGTAAATGCCGGGTTGATGCCAAATGTGGGCTGACGGAATAGGTCCGGTGCGTCTTCCAGCGTTTGGTCGTGGAGGGTGAATACATCTTTGAGGTCCGCTAATTCGTCGAAAAAGGCGATCGGCGTGCCCTTGTTGAGGTGCCGGTATTCTTCGGTGAAGTTTGTTACCAGAACCTGAGCTTGACCTCTCCGGAATTTCGTGATGCCTCTTGCGATGCCGACACCTCGCTCTAAGAGCAATTGGATATTTCATTCGACGATGCCTTCAGCGGTTTCGATGTTGGCGCTACCTACGCAGACTGCGATACTTGATCGGGGCGGGACGTTCAATTCTTCGTCGAGGACGTTTAGAGGGATGTGTTGCATCGACGTCGTCGTAGCAGGAATGGCTTTGTCTGCCGAGAGCTTGATGAGCTTGGATCGCAGGTCGACGATAGCCCTATGTTCATTTAGGAAGTCCATGCCTAAAATCACGTCGCGGGAGCACTGCTGCAAGACCACAAAGCTGGTGGGGTAAGTACGCCCATTTGCGGTTATTCTTGCAGTGCATCGTCCCGATGGAGTAATCAGGTTGCCACCTGCTGTGCGAATCAGCGGGCCATCCCAAGCGGTGGTAACTTTTCTTAGCTGAGAGGCTAACGGTCCACTAATGACTGAATAGTCAGCTCCGGGGTCTACTAGGGCAGTGACTCTGCGACCGTCGACATCAACTTCAAGGTCACTTGTTCGCGTCCTCGCATTGCACGTGGGCCTTAGTGTCCGATCTCGGCTCCGTCGTTTCTTCAGGTCATGGCCGGGGCATACCGTTGTTACTTCGCTGGGCGGCGGTGTCTGCTTGCACTTTGGTCGTGTTGTCGTCGATGACGTCGTGTGGAGCGGCGGTGAAACGGCTGCGTCGTCGTTAGTGGTCGTCGGCGGCGGAGGATCTTCGTCTTTTCGCCTTTGAGCAACCTCACCTCCAAAGGTTGCTGCCTTTAGTTTCCCCTACGGGGGCTTGGGGACCTTCCGCGCACACTATCATCATAGTTACGTCCTGGCGACGCAAAGCGGGCCCTGTACGGCGATGGAGACCTGAATCGACGGCTTGGTGGCGCAATCTCACCGCTACGCAGATAGTTGTCGATTTCTTGCGGTCGTTCACCTGGGCGTGGTCGTGGAGCGTCGACTGCAAATCCGCGGAGACCGATTCGTCGGTACGGGCATTGCCGCAGAATGTGACCGGCCTCACCGCAGTGGAAGCATAATGGCCGGTTGTTCGCTGTCCTCCATGCGTCGCACTTCCTGGGGCTTGTTGGTCGTTGGTAGGCTTGGCGGGCGGGAGCCAAGGGCGGTTTTCAGGAACAGGCCGGTAGCGGCGAGGGCTCGGAAAGTCATCACGTCGGGGCGAAGGGCGACGTAATGCACCAGCGTAGTTCATCGCTGTTGCCTCTTGTGCTGGAACAGTCGCAGCCGTCGCTTCAGGAACGCCCAGCGCCTGCTGGATTTCTTCACGGACGACGTCCGCGAGCGTCGCCACCCGGGGTTGTTGCGATGATGGCTGCATTCGGCGGAGCTCTTCTCGCACGATCTTTCGGATGAGGTCACGAAGGTTCTCTCCACTTGCAGATGCGCTGGGGTAGTGGCTTGAGTAGTCTGGCTGAAGTGGCCGCTCGTAGTGGCGCATCCGGGTGTACAACGTCTTCTCGATGGCAGACGCTTCCGTTTCAAATTCCGCCACTGTTTTCGGCGGATTTCGGACAAGATTTCCAAAAAGCGATTCTTTGACGCCTCGCATTAAAAGTTTGACTCTCTCACCTTCAGTCATGTTAGGGTCGGCGCGGCGAAAGAGGCGCTTCATCTCCTCAACGTACGCCAGGACAGACTCGTTAGGAAGTTGCAGTCTTGACTGAAGGAGGGCCTGGGCTCTTTCCTTTCGGACGATGCTTGAAAAGGCAGTCAGAAACGCTTCCTTGAAAGTCTCCCAATCCTTCATAGTTGCCTCATGATTTTCGAACCAAACTCGGGCATGTCCTTGAAGAACAAAGTAGACTTGCCTAAGTTTCGCGGCGTCATTCCAGCCGTTGAAACCTGCCACACGGTCGAAAAGGTCCATCCAATCTCCCGCATCTTCATCCGGTAGTCCATGGAAGCAGGGGGGCTCCCGGGGTTGAAAGAAAATAACCGGTGCTGTAGGCTGGGCCATTGTCAGCGTCGATGCCTTCCGAGATCGAATGGGGTCAAGCAGCAGACTGTGTTCGGGTTGTAGGCCTTGAAGTCGGCGGCTGGCTCGGTGAGCTGTAGGCTGGTCTTCCAGGGCGACAGGAACACGGCTTGGGTCTTCGCTTGAAGGATCAAAGGCATGCACCTCCACCAGATGTCACGTAGTGGTGACGAGGTCGACGACACAATTGAAGGGTCGATGATTGCACTAAAGAAACTGTTTATTTGGGCTGACTTGCGCCCGCAAAAGAAATAAGCAACTCGGCGGCGGCGATAGAAACAAACGTGCTCGTCGATCGTCGAACAAAGAATACCCGTCACACTCGGCAACGCTCAATTTAAAGGCTGCACAGAACAATCTAGATAACGTCGCAAGCAGCTACCAGCACGGGCTGGAACATTGTGGAAAGACACCCGAGTGGCCGGAACCTTCGAGACAGATCTCGGTGCATCTTGTGCTACAACAAAACTGATAAAGGTGCGACTCGCAGCATCGAGCATTAACAAAGATTACGGAACTGATACGCGGTCCAGAATCAGAGTGATAAGCCTGTATGCCGGCGGCTGTTAAAAAAAACAACAAATACTGTTTTGAAGGTTTCGCGGCAATATGTGGGCTGAGGAAGAAGAAAAAGAAGAAGAACGCTCGGTCAACCGCAGCTAATTCTTTCGCTCAATATTTGGTTCAGCAGTGTTGAACCCTTGTAATTTTTTTTTGTGATGGATGATGCAGTCGTGCAAGTTGTGTATGTCTCGTACACTTCACGTATGTTGTATGGCCACGTGAGGTGTATACGTTCACGTAGGCTTACGGCCACGTAGGCGTACGACTACGTACGTGTATACGACCACGTAGGCGAACGGTCCCACTGGTGTACAACTCCATATGCCTACAATCACGTATGTACGCAGCAATATAATTGCGCACAGCTGTCTCATACAAATCTTGTACAATTTTTCCAATAGGGTACCCTTCCACAGTTTTCAAACAATTAGTATCTTTGCTTTTGGGAATTAATATTGTGTGCCTGGAAAATAAAGTAGGAGGCAGGAAACCCACATTATAAGATTCACGGAAAACTTCCATCAAAACAGGCGCTAGGCCTACCGGTGGTGGTCAGTACTTGGGAAGGAGGTCAATCACCACGGGTAGAACATTCAAAAGAAACATTATACTAATGTTGAGTTTTTAATATTAGCATTATGTCATATAATGTTTTATGTCGCATTTTAAACAATATTTTAGTGTTATACGTAAATGTTGTTTCAATATTGTCTTCTAAACATTTCAGTAAAATTTTAATTATAGCTGTAAAGCTATTTCAAACACTAGTTCCAAAATTTTTGACCTTTCTCATCCAGTAACTATGCTTTTTTAATAATACTCATTTGCACCTACAGCTTTGAAATGACGCCTACCGTAGAATGCAAGCACAGCCCTAATATTTGGGGGGCATTGGGCTTCTATGAAGAGTCCTGCCCCTGACGTTAGTTCGAACCTCCTTAGTTAATATTCGAGCTTTAGAACTACCGTGGTTCGAACCACTAGTGGTTTCATAATTCATCCACACAAAAGACTTCTTATCGGGCAGAAAAGCTTGCATAATATTTCAGAATTTAGAATCTCCCACGATAGAGTTAGGAAGCAAAGGCACACCGCAGGGCTCAGTGCTATATCGCCTTTCCTATTCAACGTGGCGATGAGAGGCTT
The DNA here is from genome assembly GCF_055883805.1 of Amblyomma maculatum. Taxonomy (NCBI): domain Eukaryota; kingdom Metazoa; phylum Arthropoda; class Arachnida; order Ixodida; family Ixodidae; genus Amblyomma; species Amblyomma maculatum. Next base: position 186,171,187 of record NC_139346.1, read on the forward strand.
CCCGGGTAAACTTAACCAAATTAAGGAGCTAAATTTTAGCATGCATATGCGGATGATATCACCCTCTGGATTAACCAGGGGAGCGATGCGAGTACGGAGGAACGCCTGCAGGCAGCGACCGACATCATTGTCGATTACGCGGCTGAAAGGGGACTTTCGTGCTCCCCACAAAAATCGGAGTTGTTCGTATATAACCCAAAGTACCTCCGCTACAAGAATAGTGGGGAGTTTCATATTCAGGTAGAGGGCAAACCGGTGCCAAAAGTAGATCATATTACGATTCTAGGGATGGTCATCCAAGCTCACGGCCATAACGGAGAGGTCCTGAAGAAATTAGAAAGTTACGCGATGCAAACCTTCGAGCTCTTGAGGAGGGTCGCCACTAAAGGAAGAGGCCTCAAGGAGAGAAGTTTACTAAAACTAATCCAGGCGTACGTAATAAGCAGAATTAGTTACGCCACGCCTTACCTGGACATCAAGGCCGGAGAAAAAGAGAAATTAGACTGCCTGATCTGAAGATGCGTTAAGAAGGCGCTAGGATTGTCCATGCGTACCTCGAGCGAACGACTGCTCGAACTCGGGGTGCATAACACGTGGGCAGAATTGTCGGATGCAGTGCGAGTCTCCCAATTAGAGAGACTAAGCACGACCGAGACTGGCAGGGTGATCCTTGCAAAAGTAGGCCTTAACCCAGACAGAGGAGTTAAAAAAAAAAAAGTCACAATTAGTAGGGAAAGCAGAAACGTCTTGGTAGTCCCCCCCTTCCGTAGAAACATGCATTCAGAATTTAATGTCGAAAGAAGGGCCAAACGAGCCAAAGTTCTAGAGCGACGGTTCAAGAACATGGGAGCGAAAGAAGTAGTCTATGTTGATGCGGCAAGTGGCAGAACAGGTGCGGCGGTAGCCTCGGTAGTCGATGGCCGAGGGGCGCCGGTATCCGCGGCAACCATCAGAGGCCGCAACATAGATACTGCGAAGGAAGTTGCGATAGCGCTAGCTTGCGTAGGAACGGAAACCAAGTTCATAATTAGCGACAGCAAAACTGCCATCCAAAATTTCAGAAACGGGAGGATATCGCTGGAGGCAGCCAAAATCCTCACCCAAAGAACGCTGAATAGGAAAATTCAGTTGATTTGGACACCCGCGCACGCTGCCGTCCCTGGTAATGAGGCGGCTCACGAGCTATCCCGAGCTCTCTACTTCCGGGTAGCCGTCGAGCCCCCCGAACACTGGGCATACGACGAGCGTCTGCAAAATTACGGGGAAATCATCGACCATTATAAATTGGGACGTAGACTGGTACCCCCCAGATGTTAGCCTAAATAATAGAGAAGATGTCGCGTGGAGGCGACTACAAATTAATACGTTCATGAACCCGGTCTGGGGGTTTCACGCGCTACCACACCTTAGAGACAATGATTGATGCAAACACTGTGGGGCGAGAGGGACCCTCGATCACATAATTTGGGAGTACCCACAATCTCCAGGGATAGGACAAAATATTACAAGTAGAGAAGCCTGGGATACCCTGCTGCGAAGCGCGGACCCTGCGATCCAGCACCGCACCCTCCATCTGGCGGTAGAGGCCGCAACAAGCCAAGGCTACCTGCCAGCTTCTAATCCGCGGGCGCACGACTCCCCGTCTTCCCCAGCACGCGTGCCGGGGGCGGGGAAAAGGACGCCCATTTGCCGACCGACCGACCGACCGACCGACCGACCGACCGACCAACCAACCAACCAACTTTAACCGTAGAACTATTTATTATGTAGTAATTTAGTACTCGCCTCTTTCGTTGCAAAGCAAGGTATTTTTGCTTCTACTGAAATGTCCTTTACTTCTTTACCTTGAAACGAAGTGGCGTCCGTGTGCTGTGCGATGTCAGCGCACGTTAAAGATCCCCAGGTGGTCGAAATTACTCCGTAGCCCTCCACTACGGCCCCTCTTTCTCTCTTTCCACTTTCATTCCCACCCTCCTCCCTTCCCTTACGGCGCGGGTCGGGTGTCTACAGAGCAAGTGTGACAGTTACTGCGCCTTTCCCTTCCTGTGAACCAATTATTATTATTATTATTATTATTATTATTATTTTACCTTGAATTATATATGCCGATAGGTCTTTAGGACGTCTTCCTCTTCGAAGTGCTGATCACAAACCTTGCATTTCGAAGTCAGTTTTTGATCTTTTTTGTGAAGGGCTTGCTCCCACCTTTAAAATTCGATAGGGTCTTTCGGTGGCGCGAAGAAATGACGGCCTTTCGAGTCTTCATTTCGATACCCACTTTTGCACCCTGGGGCAAAGCAGGTCGGCATGAAAAGTACCGATGTCGCAAAAAAAAAAATGGAGGCTTATCAAGGTTAAGCCAAGTGGATGCGAAGCATGTTAAGCAGCTGCCTCAGTGTGGATGGGGCTAAGTAACCGAGACGTGGTTTTAGGTTAATCGTCGTAGGCATCTTGACCGCATACACGCCCGGCGCAGACGCTGGCCTGGTTGCGGGCACAGACTGACGCGACGGCGGGCGCGCGCCGCTTCATCCCTGGCGTGACGTCACATATCACGTGATGCAGCGATGGCGGCGCCGCCGCCGCGTCGCGCGCGACGGCGCGAACCGAAGCGTGGAGGCCTCCGCCGGGCGACGTCCGACGGCGCGGTATGAGGCCTCATCTGCAGCCGGTATGACGTCACGTTACATCATGTGATCTCACTTCAAGGTCACCGCCGGGAGGCGACCGACGGCGCGATATGAGGCCCCATCTGCAGCCGGTGTGACGTCATCACGTGACGTCATGTCACGTGACCCCACTTCAGGGTCAATGGTGGCCACCGCCGGGCGTCGCGCGAAGGCCCGAAACCTACGTTAATATGCTTCGCATAAAAAGAAAGAATTAAGCCAAAAGCAGCCGACGCGCAGTGACTGGCGCGGGCACGTGTTTAAGAAGACCGCTGCAGCCGTCGACGCCGGCAGCCGCGGGGCAGAGAGTGGCGGCGAGGGAGCAAGAGTAGTTATAATTCTACTACAGCCATGTAAGTGCAACGGAAACACGTCGATGGGTTATGTGATACCTTGAGGCGCGGAGCCTTATGATCCCCAGGTGGTCGAAATTACCCCGTAGCCCTCCACTACGGCTCTCCTTTCTCTCTTTCCCCTTTCACTCCCACCTTCGTCCCTTCCCTTACGGCACGGTTCAGGTGTCCACAGATAAAGTGTGACAGATACTGCGCCTTTCCCTTCCTGTGAATCAATTATTATTATTAATAGCGTGAGCACTGTGTGGCGCTTCATCTTCAACACGGCTGAACGTGCTGCTTCATCTTCATCCTGCTCCCTCTTGTAGATACCCATCGTCATCGCGGAGTGTGTTTGGCTGCAGTGTGCGACCAAGGCTTCAGGTCTGCAATAAAGCCTGATCCCCCAAGTCCGACCTTCGCCTTACCTTACAATATTATTAACCAAACCTCCCACCGTCTGACTACGCCATGGCAACACGTAACAGCTACGTGTGTGCCGGCCGCTCCATGCTTTCGCGCCGCGTGTAGCATGCGTGTAGCAGACGACGCGCCCGGCAAGGAGCAAGGAGCAGGAGCAAGAGTCGATTGCAGCGCCACTAGTTCTCGCGACCGCCACTTGGGATACCTCTCCGGGCGGAGCTGTGAAACTGAGTTTGTTCTAGTAACGTTGATTAATACTGTCCAATCAACTTTTTTATTATTGTTTTTAGTTGTAGTGCACGTTGGTTTGCGTCATCAACATCAACTTGCTGACTCGTCGCTATCCGAGACAAGTCGACGGCCAAGCCAGTAAGCCAGTTGCAGGTTTCGCGACTCGCAAGGCGAGTGCCAGGTTGTAGTCGGGAGTTTTCGAGTGTTATTTTCTCACTGCAGACTTGATTTACCTTCATTTGCTACTTGGCGTTTGTAAGCCATCAAAGAAGTTACACAGCTCTGCTTCCTCAGCTGAGCGCAATGGCCAAAAAAAAGTGTGTATATGGAAGCAACCCATTGGGCAGCGTCCGGGTGGTCATGTCGCTGCGGGTGGACAGGCAGGCCTGGTCGTTCACTGAACTTTCTGTCGCCTTTGTTTCAGATCTGGACGAGGCAGGGCGCAAAAGAACGAAGGTAGTACGGCTTTGGGCTCCGACGACGAGGCCCTGTACTCGGACTTGGAGCAGCCGGATGAGAAATCGAGTGAATACCTCCAAGATGCCGTCGACGCATTTCACGCTGACCGCGATAAGGTAAATTTCCTTTGGTCATTGACTACTAGTATCATATCTTCGGCGTCCGCTTTGTGGCACAGACGAGCAAAGTTCTGACGAATTCGTGGTTACCTCTTCCTGTCAGGTGTTGCTCGACGATTCAGACACTGAAAACACATCTGGCCAAGTGAGTGAGGGTTGCCGCTGCCTCAGTTACCTTGATTGCTCACATGTTTAATGGAGCTGGGCGACGTCTGTTTATTAAACCGTTCCTTTGCTCGCTATTCAGGAAGAAGTGCTTTCACTTGGCGATGACGACGATGACAGTGAGAATGACAGCGAGCTCGACGACTCCGAAGACGAGCTTGGCCCCATTAGCGAAGCCCATTCCCGAAATCTTCGCAAGGACGAGATGGCTAGTGACATAGAGGATGAAGAAGATGGTAAGTCCGGCTCGTGAACGTTTTCAAGAGTTCGCTTTTCGTTTTAATGTTATGAGGTCTTTTTTTGGATGCACCACTGATTCTTAGCCAATATCTCGTAGGCCTGAGCCTTTTGTTTGTAGTTGTTTGTCACAGTGGTCTCAATGCATTTTATGCGCTTCTTGGCTGCTGCTTTTCAGGCCTACCGGATGCAAAGGCATGGGGAAAGAAGAAATCAACGTACTATCACACGGACTTCATCGATGAGGACTACGTAGGTGAGTGTTGTGGCTTTGAGCTTATCACAGTCCTCTGTATACATAACTGTTTCCTTTCATATCAATATTGTATGCGGCTGTTGTCTGCTCATACCATTCTCTTAATTGATGCTCTCTTTTGGGAGAAATTTGAGAAAAAAAGAATGTCATTTGAGATAATAAGCTGGAAGCATTAAAATGATTTCCTTGTATACAATGAAATTCCCTGTGGGGCCTTGTTTAGGTATCACTGAGGATGCAGCTGAACTTGCAAGGTTAGAAGAACAAGAAGCTCGTGCACTTCAGAGGCGGCTGGTGGAACAGCTGGACGAAGAAGATTTTGGTCTCGATTTATTCCAGGTGCCACTCTTCTTTTCTAGTTTAATACTATTCACTTTATTGATACGCTGCCTATAGTTGGGGACAGCATTCTGTGTCTATGAACCAAGGTTGCGGAGTGGAGCGTTCCTTGCAGTGTTACTTCAAGTAGTTGGGGCATATCTGGCCTTAGTTAGTTTTGGTTTAATTTCTGCCAGGACGTTAAATTAAGTAGTTTTCAAGTAACCAGCTGCACAGAAATATGTTCTTGTCACTGGAGTACTGTGTGAATGTAAATTTGCTACTAATTAATAGTGCACACGACATGTATTGTGAAAGCAAGCACGTTGCAAAAGCATATAGGAACCAGCAAGGAGAGGCAGCTGACGTGGCCTGCCCACACATGGTGAGATTGCCAACAGGTGGACAAGCTCCGGCGTGTTATATTTCTGCTGTACTGCCTAGTATTCTAGTGTACATAGTTTTTGTGTGATGTCACACTAGCTGCTCCTGCCGGATGTCTGCTATTACCTGGTATTGGTTCTGGACTATGATGCCGCAGTGGACTAGCTATCCTGGCGGCCATGCCAATTTCTTCGTTACATACATTACTATCTGCGTGACTCAGTGGCGAAAGCTGACTTGCGTGAGTTTTGCCGAAAATACTTCAAGATTGTGCGGCCTACGCAAATTAAGCACAAATCCAAGGTGGAAGTATGTGGAAGCATGGACCATAACATGTATGCTGCGCACCAGGACGGATATGAATCCTAATGCTGACTTGCTGCCAGGCACGAAGCCCATTGACAAATTATTTTGTTTCATCGAATGCATTTCTCTTAAGGAAATAGAAGTTTGCACAGCTTGACTAAATTTGCTGCAAGCACCACATCACATTTGGAACAATCATGTGGGAGACTGCGAGGTATATATTAACTGCAGCTGTTGAGGTAAACGCCTCTGAGAATGACTAGGTTTATGCCGACAATGCAGTTTACGTTTCTTAACCTACGTTGAAGTGTTGACTTCGTACGTGGATTAAGAGCATGCATTGTTGGGCTAGTAGGTCAATTATGTTAAATAAAGCGGGAGTGCTGCACACAAAAGGCACGGACGAGAAGTGCTTGTGTTCCTTTCTTGTCAGTGTCTTTTTGTGCACAGTCCTCCTTTTATTTTCCATACGTGGACATTGTCAAAGTTCTTCAAGTCCTGTTGGTTTGTGCCAGCTAAACACTTCAGCACTTTTCAGGAGTGCATTGCTGGGTAATCGCTTTCTGCATACAGTGGCTGACTTGCTGTTAGCCTTCTGTGCAAAAGAACTTGTCCTGTGTTTGCTCAGCCGAATATATCACACACCTACATGATGATGCCACATGGAGACAGTTACATGCACGAACAGAAGCACTTGCGTCTGTGCCTAAGTACTGCACAGACTCTGCTCCCACCTATCCGCTTGGTACCTGAAGATGGCAACATATATCCCAGAAGCCCTCGCTTGTGACATCCATTAAAGCTATGCTTGATCGATGTAATAACAATGTTAATAATTTCATAATGGTATAATATTCCGAAGCAAGTTTTGTGTAATTTTTGGAGGGAGCTGGTGTGTCTCAGCTCTTTAGTTTTCACTGCATAGCCGCAGATAGTTGTTTTCAAGTCTAGCAGTCTCATTCACAAGCGAAATCTAAATTTAACTTATTTTTTTGGTTCCTTTTTAAAGCTGCCAAAGGAAGAAAGTGTGGAGGTTTCCGAGAAAGTCTCGAAGGATCTTTCCAAGCTTTCAAAACGAGAAAAGTTGAAGGTGAGTGCATGCTGATAAAGTCTACGCTGTTTTATTTGACTTGGTATTTTATGCTGTGGTTCTTTTTTCTTTTGCTAGTTGCTGTCCAAGGACAGTGCAGAATTGCTTGAACTCATCGATGACTTCAAGGCAAAGGTTAGACTACTATGGTGCTGCCAATGTACCCAGGTTCCTAAATGAAATTTTGTACACGACTTTTCCCCTCAATATTTTGTCCATTTTTGTAACAGATGATAGAACTGAGGGACACGATATTGCCCCTGGCCAAGCTTGTTGACAGCGGGAAAATCACCTCTGTGCCGGCAAATGAATATGTTAATCTGAAGAGGCAACTCATTTTGCAGTAAGTGAAGTCATACTGTAGTTTTATTTTTCCCTTCAATTCTCCATTTAGTCAGCCTTAGTTCTGATGTGACAGTAGTTGCTTTAGATTTGTTTTCATGATAAGCATTTTGCTGTGAACCTAAGGGCAGTGTAAATGCATGCTGTAAAAATTTATGATTCCAGCTCAATGAATGTTAATGCATTTTTTAATGTGCTATGCTGGTTTATGCTCCAATTTGAATAAAGGCCGAATCACATGGCTGCGCTTCTTCGGCGCCGCGTCAGTGTTTCGGCTATCAGCGTGGCCGAAGGCGCTATTCTGGCGCTTGAAGCGAAGCGACGCTGAAAGACGTAGGTATCTGGCCATGCCAGATCTCAGTGTCGACGCCGGAAATGATTTGCAGGTGGGGACGAATAACAAGCAACGTGTGGGCAGCTGCAGCACCTGCCGCCACAGGCGAAACTATTTTCCACGAAAGCAAGAGCTCCTCTTATGTCCGCGCGCATGCCTGCGCCTTTGTTCTCCTTGCCTCCCCAGTAAGTTACTGTCGTCGCAGAACAGGACGATTTCAGCTACGGACGGGGGACAATTGTTCGTACTTCCAGGATTCCTCCATGCCTCGGCTTGCAGGTGCCAGTTTGTACGCCGTCATGTGTTTGGTCACCCTCTCAGGCGTGCGCCGAGCAATGACGCTCGTAGACGAGATGCTGACGTGACGCCAAAGAAACGCTGCTATGTGGTCGGGCCTTAACAGTATGGCACACATAAGCTTTGTGATAAGTATAAATGGATCTGCTACACCTTGCCAGCAGCATTTTTTATCTGTTTGGTATCAGATTCTAGATACTGAGGTAGTCATCCAAGTAGTGTGAGAGTTACCCCCACCCCTTTCCTTTTTTTTTTTCTGAGAATAAACTGACAGTCCAGGCTTAAAAAGTGGCTTTGCTGTAGTTTAAGAAAAAGAAGATAGTGTGTCTACTAACTGAAATTTCCTGTGTATGCAGACTGTTCATATTTTTTGTACTAAAATGGAGTCCTGAATTTCGCTGTTGTTAGATACTGCACAAACATTGCCTTCTACATGATACTGAAGGCCAAACGAGTGCCTGTCGGAAACCACCCTGTGATCAAAAGACTGATTTCCTTCAGAAATGTGAGTCATTTCCATGGCTGCATGTTTTGCCACTGCTCTTTCAGGATAAAAACAAATGTGTCCTGGACTGGTAACATGCTCAAAGGTCAATTAATTGGCATCACATTATGGCACAGTTTGAAGTTTTTGCCAAGCAAAACTGTTCTAAATGGACAAAGTGTGATTTGTGATGAATGTCGTGAAAGCGAGCACTTCAAGGGAGACTGGTAAAATTTAATTTGCTTTTTGTAAGACTGTTGATACTTCAGCAGAAGATATGTCTAGTCATGAAAAAATCAGAGTTGGTAATGGAATACTTTTTCCCACTTTTTTGCCTATTGTCATGGTGATGATCACATCAATCGATTATGGGCTTATTGATTGCTGGCATGATGATGGCATGGCCCAGCCTTAGAAATTCACGAACAGAAAAGTAAATTAAATAGGGTAATCAATCAATGTTTGTTAATCAGTTCATCGCTGTTTCGCTTCAAATGTGAGATTTTGGCTAAAGAAAAGCACAAGTCTGGTCATTTACAGCATGTCATCAGTACATTCACATGTGCTCGTATTGGTACTATATTTAATATTGCCTAATTTCCCAATGAAGTTTAGATGTATGATTAGGAATACTAAGCTAAAGAGTTTAGTGCATGAACTAGTGAGGCTACCAGTGCTCTTTTTTGTAAATCTGCCTGGCTGACCTGTTGAATTTTCCAGCTTTTGAAGCAGCTGGAGCCAGTCGATAAGCGGTTATCCTACGAAGTGAACATTTTGCTGGACAAGCTGTCCAAGGGTGAAGATATTGTGCCATTGACTGTGCCTGCAACAAAGCCCGAGAAAAAGCCAAAGCTGAGGTATGTGGTTTTGTAGTGCCTTGCAGTTGAAGTAAGGAACTTTTGTACACAGCTATATGGCCTCTGATGGTGATGTATTTACTTTGATTTTTGCTTTTCTTTTTACCCATTTACCCTTTTGGTTTAGAATAACTCAGCAAATAAAACCTGAAGCACCCACAACCACGAAGGAAACTCCTACGGAAAGTCCAACAAAACAGGCAAGTTATTGCTACCAATCTTACAGCAATTATTGATTTTTTTTTCTCTTGCCCCCTTCTGCCAAGGCAGCTTAGTGGTCAGGGCACTTGACTACTGAGCTGCTGGGCCCGAGTTTGATCTCAGCTGCGGTGCCCATGTTTTGATGGAGGCATCACGCAAAGCTTCCACATACTGTGTGATTGATGTTGGTGCACATCAAGGAACTCCAGGCAGTGAAAATTCTCTGGAGCCCTCTACTGTGGCATCCGTAACAGCCTGATTGCTTTGGAATGCTAAACTTTCTTACATTCTTTGAAACAGCACTATAACTTTATGTAAGACATTTGAAAGCTATGGAATGTCTAGCCTTTCCAATGTTTGAAGGCTGTACGACTTTTGGCAGTACTCTGTTATACATTTATAGAAAAGATTGCTTTTTTCAACCCTTACTTTGGATTTAATTCGCAGGCGCATTTGTTACAAGGTGCAGTCTTTAAGCATGTTTGTCAAAGTATACTACATGCTATATATTTTTTGAAGTTTTTGTATTCTGGCTGTCACTCTTATCAGAACTCATATCACCAATGTCTGTTTCAATGTAAACTTGATACTATTCAGATGTTTATTTTTGTCGTTAATCTCATCTACATGTTTTTGCCAGCAGAAGAAGGATCTTAAACGTAAGCACACACAGGAAGAGCAGGCCATCTTGGACATGTATGCAGAGATGCGGAAAAAGTCTCGGTTCGAAGGCAACTCTGCCAGGTATGTAATGTGTGTACTTGTTTACATTAGCAGGTCACAAGGAAAATGTTTTTCTCATTTATGACAGCTTAAACTGTTTTTTCTTGGCACTTAGCAGCACATGCAAACCTAAGATACTATTTTATCCTTTAGGCTTCTTTTTATGGTATGCCTTCTATTGTATTATATTGTAATTTTCCATTTATATTTTAATATGCAGTAAAGCCCCCTTATAATGGCTAGTTTTAACAAACACTCGCTTATTACGAATGAGTATGGAGCTACCGTCAAAAACGAACAATCGCGGCCGAATACTCAATTATAACAAATGGGCAGAAGTTGAGACTTCATCGCGGACAAAAGACGCGCAGCCCCGCGAATGTGGCGACCGAAGAGCATCTGTTAAGGGCAGTACCCCCCCCGCCCCCTCTATTGGTTCCAATAAAGGAAAATTATCAGCCCTCCCATAAAACAGGCTATAAGGTTAATCGCTGTGTATACCCAGTTGGGCACAACTTCTAATGTATAAGCAGAAGAGTGGTAAGTGCCATTAGGGGGCAGCATTGAAAAGGAAACTATTGCACTCAGCCGGTGATCAGCCACCGTCATTGATCTGGGGTTTGAATACTACTCGTGACTTATGCCTTGCTATCCCACCAGGGTCCATATTCCGAGTTTGCGTCGTTGTCAAGTGTCGCTATCTCACGTGAGGTCGAGTCACCTGACTAGGTGGGAACGTTGGAAGATGATGTTGTCACCTCTTCCGGTTCCATAGTGGTAACACCTGGTTTTCGCGTTTCGACCAGTCAGACGGTTTGAGGTCACGAGAGATAGTGAACTTCAATAACGACGCAAATTCAGAATACGGGCCCAGGTCCAGAGTATGCGTAGCTGGCCGAGTTGGACTTCCGTGTAGCTGCCGTGTGGAAGCAGTGTGCAGACAGCAGACTTGTATAAAGTCCTGTGCGCACGTGTGCTGTTGTGGCTTTGCCGTATTGAGGAGGTAGATGGTGACATACCACCAGGTGCCGGCAAAACATCAGTTGTTACCGTTTTGTATCGCGATCATGCAGCTGGTCCCCAAATAGTGTCTCAGTCAGGAGCACATGAGCATGCTAAACAGCTTGGAAAGTGGCTTGACAGTGTCTTATTTGAAGGAAGACATCTACAAGCCACTTGTTAAAGAAATAAATGCCACTTTTGTCGAACTATGTATTTTTTTCTGTCTAAAATTATCCAAGTCCACCTACTAAGAACTCGGATACAGCAAATGAAATCCTTGTGGCCATCAATTTTGTTACAAGTGGGCTCGACTGTATAATGTGAGCCACTTGATTTTTGCATGAACAGCTATGTGTGTGGAAGCTTGCTTTTTAACAAGTCCCAGGAAAGCTACTATACAGGGCAGTTTGACGGAGAGATGCACATTTTTTTGAGGCTGCTATTTTGACTGGACACCCGTTTGCCTCTCGTACTGTAGCGAGGCTGATTCAGATGAGGATGAGGCTGAGCTCGATGCTTTCGATGAAGATGAGGACGAGCGGCCTGAAGATGAATCGGAAGAAGCAACTGGAGATGACAGGCGTGGCATCACATACCAGGTAAGCACACCTTGTTAAGGTACCGGGTGCTTCAGCAAGGCGATACTGGAAAAAATTTGGGAATATAGTAGTACAGCTGCACTTTAGTGGAGTACCGCATGTTATTAGGGTAGTTGGTGTACACGGATAGAATAATTGGAGGAAGACCACGGAATTTTGTGTGTGTGGCTTGTCTGTTTTGTTTCTCTCCCACGTGTATGCATCTGGATCTGTGTGTTGTCTGTTACAGTAGAACCTCAGTTATACAACTTTCAGTGGACCGTGCGAAATCGTCATATAAACTGGGTGTCGTATGATGGGAAATCTGGCAAAACCGGTGTTCATGTTATGAATGCACCTGTTATTCTTGCTGCCAAAATTCTTTTTAACCGCGCTATGAAAGCGCCATTATTTTCATTTTGTGAGAGTTAATGCATTTGCTTGTGCATATTGTACACTTTTTTCTTGAAATTAAGGTTTCAAATTAGGGTTACGGAAATTATGCGATTTTGCGAATATCTTGGAAGCTAAGTGTCAAACGTGCAATTTATACCATGCATTGCGGCATATACATCGCATGAACTTGTATCTCTCACTGGCCCCTCCAAAAAAAAAAGTTAGCTCTAAGATATATGTCATTTCCATCGTGGACACGCAGACATCCCCCCCCCCCTCCCTCCCCACTCGTTCGCTGCTGCACTTTTTTTTTTATTGCATGACGACACATGTGGAGCTTGAAGAAATACAGTAAAAGTGCATTGGGATAATCGCGAAGTTAGCAGTGAGGGGCAAGTGGAGACAATGTAACAGGAACGAGCCTCAGTGACAAACCAAACTTGGTTCAGCAGTTTTGAATTTCAGTGAGTGCGCCCCGCAGATCATCGAAAGTTTTCTGTTCATCTGCCCATTCAGTAAAGCGACTGTCAGCGCGAACGAGCAGAATAAATGACACGCAGTTTGAGTTTTTTACCTCTACCAATACATAGCCGACGTGACAGTGTCCACTCACAGCTCGCATTTTGCAGCTGCACACGTGCAGTCGCATGCATGATGGTGGTCTAGTGCAGCGAGTAGTGTAAAATATGCGAGATAATGTTTTTTGTATAAATACAGCTCATAGATTAGAGTTATGAAAATGGTGCAAGTACGGAAGAACTGCGACTGCACAGCCGTACCTTTTGGCATCAAGAGGCAGTTAATGGGACTCGCCTGTGTTCCCATCACTGTGCAACAAGCAAGCGTCATGCGCACCTTTGCAACAATCTGAACAACGCTCCAAAAGTATATCTCTTTGAAGACTTTTTACGATGCAGTATGACCGTGCCAGCCACATATCTTTCCACTCAGGCTCCGTTTAGAACCTCTGTCACTCTACGGGTGCAGCGTCTGTAATATGCTTTGTTGTCATACAAAGAAAAAAAAAATTCACTTTTTCACTTGTGGTTCATTCACTCTGCTCACTTAGTTACCAATCCCTTAATTTATGCCTCTAATATTGAGGTTATTAATGCATTATCCATGTGCGGAATTCAAGGCCCTTGCCAATTCATGTCAACTGATTATGTCAAGATAAATTAATGACACGCATTTTAGGAACTTTTGTGCACTAGATTTTTTTAGAAACCCGGCAGAATGGTGCATAACATAATTGCATAAGGCCTTGATTACATAAGTGACATATTTGGAAGCTGCACACAAAAATACATGTTTTTTTTCATGATTTTATCACTATCTCCTGATTGGTCCTCTTTAGCTGAGGCTGAACTGTAGAGCATTGTTGCAATAGTTGGAATGGAGTGGTTGCATCCAGTTACAGCATCACATGACCTAAACCCCCAGAACAGTTGCAGTGCTTCTCACACAATGTGTCTGTGAAGAAAAATGAAAGAAACTCCGTGAATACCTTTTTTCTTTTTTTTTGTGTAGATTGCCAAGAACAAGGGCCTGACTGCCAAGCGGAAGAAGGAGTACCGCAACCCGCGTGTGAGACACAAGATGAAATACCGCAAGGCTAAGATCAGCAGAAAGGGACAGGTGAGTGTAGTCTTGCCCTTGTTTCACTTCATGGGCTATGTGAGTGCATTTCTGAATGATTAATTAGCCAGGCACTGAACTTCATAGTTGATATAATAGTTCAGTATAGTAGCTATAGTAAGTAGCCTGCAGTTAGCGAAATTAGCTTCACCACATCGCCAGATTTGCACATAACGTTGGCCACTCCGCGTGGCAGAAGTATCGTGTGGAAAACAGTATGCGCCAGACCAAAGGCTACCACCAATAATGTGCCACGTGATGCAGTTTATGCCTTTTTCATGTGGCTAGTGTGGCAGGTAGGTTCCCAGTGTCGCATTCAAGAAAGGTGATCACGCAAGTGCCATTAGAAGTTTCACTTGGAAGGGCATGGTGTGTTGTACTGTAAAAATTTGTATCATCCGAACATTTATATAATAACGTAAGAAAATAAGTATGCCGAATCAGATCTGTTTGCATCCGAGAAAGTTACAGCTCATCACTCGCGGCGCACACAGCGCAACAGGCCACGTGCCTTTGAGAACTTCTCGCGACGCGTACAGCACGACAAGAGATGGTGACATGCCGGCCGTGCCGCGTCACATACTGCTCATGGATCGCAGTGTGTAGTCAGTGATGCGCGGTTCGTGTGAGCCCGCAGGGTATTCCTCCGCCAACTGCTGCATTTGCGATGCTTGCGGTTTGTGGGCCATGCATCGCTGAAATCTTTTCACGGCATGAGCCTGACAGACAATTGAGACATTGGCGAGGTGCGCGCCACAAGTCACCGCAGACTGCTCGTGAAGCGTACATAGAGCGCTGCGGAGTCAACGATGTGCGGACAGTGCATAGTGCTCAAGGTTGCGGTCGCAGTTCGCACGTTCATATCATCTGTAGTGGCGCGGGAGATTATTCGGAACATCTGAAATTTTGCGCATTGTACACAATGCTCTCCGGCTGAGGAATTTCGCGAATTCGTGTCATCCTGAAATTCGTATTAACTGGATTTGTATTACCAAGATTTTACTGCACATAGTATGTTTGATTTTCAGGAGTTCGGTAAATGCATTCAGCAGTGGCATACTTTTGCATGGAATTCTCAAGTGGATTCTGATCGTTTGATAAAAGCAAATACTTTGATATAATATTGGGGATCCATTGTACTATTCACTTGATAAAAAGCTCTGCAGGTCTACAGTTTTAGAGCAATCTGTAAACTTACGATTGGAATTTTGGCTGTCTGTTGTATGTGATATAAACATTCCTTCGTCATTTTGAAGCGAAAAGCTTCTATACGAGGGTTGGAGCAGAGCTTCGCATATGCCGTATGCCGCGACCGAGTGACGTCACAGCCAAGGCCAGCTGTGCAGCCCCCTCGCCCAGCTCTGCCGGCGTTTCCTAGCAACGCTTAAGAGGTGTTAGACTCCTCCTGATTAAAAAAAAAAAAAAAAAAAAGTTAGTCTCCATCCGGGAATCGAACCTCCATCCCTTGGATCCCCAGCCGAGCACTTTACCGCTGTGCCACGCCCTGGGTCGTAAAATGCTCTTCATAGTTCCGCTTGTCTACCGTGAAGATGATAGCGAGATTCCGCGAGTGACAGATACTGCGATTGGCGTGCAATTTGAAAGTACCAAAGGCTAAAATAGTTAAGTCACTCAATTAGGGTGACGTCAAGTATGTGATGTCGCCCATCTGCAGTCAGCTATGAGGACCAAGCGGGAATGAGTGCGCTCCAACGCCGCCGGACGGCGCTTCTTGCCTTCCGCGAGTGACAGATGCTGCGCCTTTCCTTTTCTGTAAACGATTTATAGAACGCCAGTGAACTTAGATGTGCCCGACATGGAAGCCAAGAAGAGTTTAGCTGCTGGCGAACGCGCAGAAGTCTGGAGAAATTAACTTCTTCTGATCCCGAGGTAGTCACTACTTTTCGCTACGTATATCCAGGCATAGCAGAGCTAAGCCATCTTTCATTTTTTTCAATCAATGATAACTAGTTTCATTACAAGTGTGCGAAGTTTGCTTGTGTTGCTCTGTGTCGAGGAAAATTCAATACTTGCATTTTGCGTGCACAGATTTGGTATAGGAACAAGCGTGTTGTAGTACAGCAAAAGGCTGCTGCCAATCACTGTTTTGCCTATTGCAGGTGCGTGAAGTCAGGACGGAACTGCAGAAGTATGGTGGAGAGCTGTCTGGAATCCGTGCTGGTGTGACACGCAGCATCAAGATGAAGTGAAGCGAGCCTGTGATTTGCCAGATGATGTAACTCGCAATGTGCTGTTGCTAGATGGTGATGCTGGCAGTCAGCATGTTCTTTGTTTTGGATTGAAATATAGAGTTTTTCACCAGAGCTCGTGTGTTTTTGATCCCAGTGTATCGAAAGGAACTGGTATACATTTGCTTTTCAGCTGTGAACTGTAGCCCATTACTAATTATTTAAACTGCTTAAGGAGATTTTTTTTCCATACCTTCATATATTTGTTACCTGAAATTAAGGTAGTTTGCTGAAAGCACACCTTTGTAACCATGATGAACATGTTACGCCTCAAAACTTTATCCTTTTCTTATCCTATATGCCACTGTATTCATTTTTATCACGATGAAGACACTTTATTACATACAATAGAAATGTTGTATTTGCTTTGTGATCCAGTGCCTGTTTTTATAACTCAGTAGGCTTAAAGGCTTCATTGTGCAGAAAATCTACCATCAGCATTGAGCGAAAAATCACGGCCATAACTCTGGCATGTAGCAGCTGACATGGCTGTGCACAGACTGGTACTAGGGTTGTGCAAAGTCGTGCGACCACGTGACATGGCTGATTTGGCATTCTCAAATCAGATGGGAAGCTGAGGGGCATCGAAACCTCCAGGTTTAGTTTTGGTATACGGGGTTTAACGTCCCAAAGAGACTCAAGCTATGGAGACGCTATAGTGGAGGGCTCCGGAAATTTCGACCACCTGTGGTTTAATATGCACCGAGATCGTTCAACAAACAGGTGCCTTGCTTTTCGCCTCCATCGAAAAGCAGCCTCGTTGGGATTCGATCCCACATCCTTAAACCCTTGCTTCCAGAGTCTGACATGCTACCCCTAGGCCACGCAATATGGTACCTAACAGCTGTGTTTTAGACAATATTTGCGAGATAATAGAGGCACAAATTAGGTAGGGGATTAGTGATCAAATGAATGGTTGGTTGGTTGGTTTGTGGGGTTTAACGTCCCAAAGCAACTCAGGCTATGAGAGACGCCGTAGTGGAATGGCAAAATGCATGCATGCAATGGAGAATCTGCAAGAGGAGCCGCAAGTATGAGCTGTTAATACTGTCACGTCATACCGTCAACCCAGAGCTTAGGTGTCCACCTCAACCTACCCTGTTCCCAAGGACGCGGAATCGAATCCCGGCCTCGGCGGCTGCTTTTCGATGGAGGCGAAAAGCAAGGCACCCGTGTGCTGTGCGATGTCAGCGCACGTTAAAGAACCCCGAGTGGTCGAAATTTCCGGAGACCTCCACTACGGCGCCTCTCATAGCCTGAGTCGCTTTGGGACGTTAAACCCCACAAAACCAAGACCAAACCAAAACCATTTTTTTTTTCAAGCATTTTCCGGTTTGTTGAATTTAAATTATTTAGCGATGGGAATGCCTATGTGCTACCATGGCTAAGGAGCCGTGGTGACTTGCTGCTTGAGTACAGAGTTGCAAGTTCAGTATTCAGCTCCAGTTGACACATTGCAGTGGAAGCATTCTGTATGGCCTGAGTGCAGCTGTCACATGAGAAAACCTATCAGTTATAGTATCAATGAACAGTGTCCACTATTAGCCTTTTCTTGGCATGAGTACATTGCTCTTTATATTTGTTACGCGAGAGTGAATTATGACCTGAACAGGCTATAGAAACTAGGTTAATTTCAGAACTTTTAATGTTTCTGTGGTTCCAAAATGTGTCAGCTACGAATAGAGATTTTCAGAGTAAAAACTCTGTTGGGCAATCAAACCGGCAAATCAGGTTGGCTTGACAGTGACTAAAGCAGTGCAACTGCAGTGTAAAGTGTTTGCCACACATAACAGAACTACAACAGTGAAACCCTTAATAATTGCTGTAGTATGGGAAACATTACGCTACAGCTGTGATGTAAGAGGTGAAATAAAGCACTGCATACTGGCATGGCAAAAGGCCAGATGACTTTGTGTCAGATCGTCTTGTTTGAACAAGCCGATGATGTGCCAACTGCTAATGTCTTGATGTGTCGAGTAAACTGCCCCAAGAGGAAGTTTGTTCCAGTTGCAAGCAGTGTGGCAGAGGCAGTGGCATTACAACACATTACAGCATAATACTTCACAAAACATTTTGCCATCACCTTTGTAAGTTCATCAGAGTTTCTTGTTAAAATAGTTTCCATACAATTCAAGTCTGCTGTAACTTGGTCTACCTTATAAAACGTGATGAATTTACCTTACTGAGCTTAAGCATGGTTGTGAATGAAACAGTGCCTTTTTCCGAACAATTCCCATGGTGTGTGTTTTATTGCAACAAGAGATCACACTACGTCAGTGTACTCAAGCATGGATTGATTGTAAGCTGGCAAAATGCATGCATGCAATGGAGAATCTGCTCTTGGTAACTTGGTCTACCTTAAACGTGATGAATTTACCTTACTGAGCTTAAGCGTGGTTGTGAATGAAACAGTGCCTTTTTCCGAACAATTCCCTGGGTGCGTGTTTTATTGCAACAAGAGATCCCACACTACGTCAATGTACTCAAGCATGATTTGATTGTATGCTGGCTGGACATCGATGTCAGCTGAACAATAAGCCGATGGCTTAGTGTCCAGCACATGGTGAGGCAACTTTCTGTTGAACACCTTTTCCTAAGCTTCACATTCATGCTTTTAATTCAGAGTAATGAAGTGTGATTTGGGCAATATTGCATGATCCAGTGCTCGCATTCTAGAGCTTGGAATATCCTCTTTCCCAGAACATAATTTTCTTACGTTGCCGGTTACATTAAAGACAATTATGTTCCAACATCCAATTTATTGTACATGGCACAATCGCTATTCAGTGTTGAACATCTGCAGAATGCACTGAAAACAGCAAGCTGAGCAGAAGGGCAAAACAATATAGTACATACCTTTGAAGTTCGTGACCTAGTACTAACACTAGCCATACCAGTGGCAAATTAATTGAAATAAAATAAAGATGGTGATCAATAAAGGAACACTGGCACTACTATTTTTGCACAGTCTGCAATTTGTTACAGTATCCAGTGCAGGCAGTACAAAACATAGAAAAAGCGTGCTACCTCGTATATGAATTTATTCATTACTGCAATGAGTATTAAGGGAGTGCCTTCAGATGGCGCAACTAATGTAGACAATGTAAAAAACAATTACTCGAACCAAGTTTAATGAACAAAATGTACACGTGTAGTGAAAAAGTTCACAACGGCACGCTCGGTGACATCAGTTAATCCCTATACCATTTATCTACACTTAGCATTATTTTTTTTGGCATTCTCCGCATGGCACCACGGCCATGCATACGCAGCAGGGAGTTATTGCGGCAGACCTACAATATCTTGTATGCTACTATTATGCACAGCACTGTCACTGGTGCCTGCAGAAGATTATACAAATAAAATCGTGCACAAATGACGGTGAAATCGCAGTACATAACATGAAGCCTGCAGATATGGATGTGGCAGTAGCTGTCATAAATGAGCAGTCATCACAGCCATAAGATGGCGACATAACGAGCTCCACAAGCAACAACCGAAGAGACCAAGAAAGTAACTGTTCAAGATGAGGTAAAACGAGAACAAAAAAAGCTTCAATTCTGAAGCTATGCTATCTGATGGTGACGATGATGGTTACGCTGTTGACAAAGGAGGATTTAGACATAGAAGACAATACTGGTGGATGAAGACATCAATGAGGGAACCGAAGAGCGAATGTTTCAAGCCCACTGACATCCCATGATACTGGACACTGTTGAAGAGGTCTGGTGGCAATAAGGTAGATGAGCATCATAGACTCGGGCCGACTTGGATTTCATTGAATGGAATGAGCCTTGCAAGTGCTCAGACTCTGATGCAAATGGTCTGATGTATGTCTGTACAACAAAACCAGGCAGTTTAAATATCGAGGCACACAGCTACAAATGAACCATTTATTTACAGTCATTGCATAATAACCACAACAATGGCAGCATCAAAAGCTAAAATTTCCAACACTGAAGCAGCACTGTGTTCCCAAAGCACTTCTGGGCATAAAATATATTAAAAATTCTGGTGCATCAAGCTCTAAATGAACGCTTCTCGGTTTATTTCCATTACCTTCGCAGAAGGAGGGAGCGCATCTTTGATCAATAGCTATGCACAGCATTTATATTTTTCTATAGAAATCATTATCTACTATATTTGTCACTATCATACAGGAAGCACCACTAAATGTTTACCAGCTGTGTCCCTACTACATGCCTCGGCATAAAGTCAATTACGTGCAAGCTTTTATTACACGTGTGCACGAATGGGAAGGTAAGTTGGTTGTGCCCGCACAAAAATATTCTCTCACTTAAATACACTAAATCACAGCTAGCAGCACTTGGCAAAGGAATATAACAGCTTTTTTTTTTTTTTTTTTCATTTAGGCACCTCAGTCTTTGTCTTCTTCACTGTCACTGAAGTGAGCAGTGTACTTTCTCTCCTCGTAGGTGTCTCTTGCATAATTGATTTGTTGCACAACCTGCAGGAACAGAAGAACGGAACAAAACTAAATTTCAACAGGATATTGCATCGAATTAAAACTATTGCACATTTGCCTCAAACTACTTCAACTAATTTACACTTTTCCTTGGGTGTTACTGCCTCTCAGAGCCTTTTTGCCAATCTGCATTGACCAACATCATATCGTGATTGTATTGCTTTCTAGTGTATTGCATTACATTATGTTTCGTTGTATTAATGCTGTATTCTTCCCATTTCCATCGTATCTACTTTGTCCCTCCCCTTATGTAATGCCTGAATAGAGGCAAAAAGACGATAACAATGAAGGTAAGCTTTCCAAGGAACTTTCTTTGACTACAGTTCAGCCTTGGAAGGCAGTTATTTTACTAACTTTGTATATTTGTTGCAACTTCCAAGCCTGCCTCTCCAAAGCTGCCAAAAAAGTGCAAGCAGATGTGGTTGGCATGACCATTTAAAGATGACTGGAGACATGAGCGAAACACCCTGTGCCTGAGAAGCTTTTTTATATCTGCCAAGCCTCCACTGAAGTGCTCTGTCTTGCTGACCTCTTTACTTCTTTCTTATAAAAATTTCATTTTGTTAAAGAAAAAGAAATGTGTGCAGAGAAGCCACAACTTCTGATGTACTAAACGGAAAGGACAAATCAATTTCTGCAGTTCACAGGCGAATATCTTGCGCAGGAAATGGCACCACGGAGCCAGTAGAAACGCATGTTCTGATCTGAAAGAAACTGTGCTGAGCGAAACAAAGGTATTCTTTGTTACTAGGAAGCGAAGAAGTTTTTTGCTTGGGAAAAAGTTCCAGCATCTCCCACAGTTGCCCCAGTAGAAAGAGGAATGCAATGACACTCCAATCTTTCAAATTTCACTGCTACATAGCAGCAATTTAGAAGAAAAAAGCCAGATGTCAAGTTTAAAGCGTCGGATTTCCTAGGGTTGCAGGGCTTAAGAAAATGAGTTTTTCTTTGTTTCACAAACTGTGATAAATAAAAAGTTAATCAGCGAGTTTTTAGGTTATTAGCTATATAATTAGAACAGTTTTGCAACAAATTCTGTCTGCCGCAGATGCCAGTTTGTTCCTGAAAATATCTTTTTTTTTAACTAACTATTCTCAGGAATTTTTTTAAGTGTTCACTGAAACGCCCGGTGTATATATTTACATATTGTAGGCTTTGCACATGCAAGGATGGCAATGTTAATTCCTTCGCTAATACTGCATTCTAGTATAAACTCATTCCAAGAACTTTTGGTGATGAGTGTAATCTTCCACTGTACGTGTGGTGGCACTGACCCACCTTTCTCGCAGTGGCTTCATTTTCACAGCCAATGCGTAGAGATCCGTGACGCAGGTCGCAACTGCTTGGGAGCCGCTGATTCTCAGGTCGCAGCAGGAACTCCACGTAGAAGGGCGGCTGTGGCTGCAACCCCAGGTTTGAAGGGAACCAGCGGCAGTAGCTCAGAGTACTATAGGGCACCACATGCAGGATGGTCTCGGTGTGCGCGGCCTCACGCTTGATGATGAAAGCGCGTTCGGTTGAGATGAGCACCCGTGGTCCGTCGGGCCGACTCTCCAGCTGCTCCATGGCTACAAATCTGCACAGAGGCACAACAGCATCGTGATGCAAAGACAACTAGTTAAGCACCACTGTCATCGAGCTTGATGGACGAATTCGTTAAAAACCAAAAGCGTGCTCAGTAAAACTGTCGTATTACATTCAAACCTTGATCTACAGCCGTGCTGCCAACTTGCGAACAGTGAAGTGGTACCACTCACAGGTCACTGCTGGCATCGGCCAGGTTGCAGAGGAACTGCTGCCCCAAGGCTTGGGTAGTTGAGTAGCAGGGCAACAGACCACCGGGGCCCGAGCAGAGGCGAGGTGCCCGAAAACGCCGTGGGTGCATGTGTGAGGGGGGCTTGCTGGTGTCACGAACATAGCTGGCCGCTTCTGTCACCAGGTCCAGGATACCCGCAGCTGGCATGGCCACAGTCCCGATCAGGCCCTTCCCCAGACCCGTCAGGAGACCCTGTTCCAAACGGGACAGCATCTTGAGTTCTAATGCAGACATGTACTCTGGAGCCTAAACACCATATGTCTGTATTGCAGAGCTCAGCTGGGAAAAGTCCAAGCCTTGTGGACAACATTAAAAAACACCTATACATCATTTAAAGCTTACCTTGCATGTGGAGCATACACTACTGCATAGGGAGGAGGGTAGCTTATCCATGCTATACAGGTGAGCTTGAAGCAGACAGTGACTGACCTGAACACCTTCGTTGACGGCGCCGTGATAGGAGTGTCTTGCGATGCTGGTGAAGCCACCAACCACCCCACTTCCTAGGCGCCGCAGTCCTGTCATTAGGTGCCTTTCAGAGCTGTCGGGGGCAGCTGCGCTGCGGCTACGTTGCTCCAGCTGTCGGCCAGGGTCGGCCACTGTTGTTAGGCTCTCAGACAGAGACCCGGCCATCTGCAAGTTTGCAGCAAATCCTGTCACCAGGAGCAACAAAATACAGCAGGGAAAAATCCCTATCCACGCGCATTAATAAAAGAGATCAGTGCTCAGACCGTTGCTCTTTCTAATTTACATTAACAACCTGTCTAGTAACATATCTTCTAACATTCGCTTATCAGATGACTGCGTAATTTATCGTCCCATTCATAACAGTATTGACTTTAGCATTTTACAAGACGATATTAAACAAATTGAAATTTGGTGCGAAAAATGGTTAATGTACCTAAACACTAACAAGACGTCATTGCTCTCCTTTCAGGACGGAAAAAACTATCAGACATCTACTTACTACGTTTGTGGCTCGCCAATATTGCGCATTCAGTTTTACAAGTACCTTGATGTCATCCTTTTTGACACTAACTTGGTCTGAACACATTATGAACATTACTAATGAAGTCAATCACACTCTTGGTTGCCTCCGTCGAAACCTACGCCTAGCTTCTGCATCAGTGAAAACATTAAATTATCTCACATTCGGCTGACCTAAAATAGAATATGCATGCTCAGTTTGGGACCCCCGTCAATCTAATCTTGCTAACACCCTTGATTCTGTTCAGAACCGTGCTGCCAGGTTAATTTTTTTGGACTAACACCAGTGTCGCTGCACATGCGCAAACCTCACTAATCTTGAAAAGAGACGTTGCATGTTCAGACTGTCTTTTTCACAAATTCTATCACACACTAAAAGAGAGGATGAACAGAATAGAAAGGCAGGGAGGTTAACTAGCCGATACCTGGTAGGCTACCCTACATCACACACTGAATGTTTCAGCAATCTTACCAGCTCATGGACAGTCAAGCCGCACCAGCCACCCAAAAGCCATCTATCCACCCTCAGCACAGACTATTGCCTATCTTCGTTCTTTCTTTGTACAGACCACCCAGGACTGGAATAATCTGCCTGCCAATGCTGTACACCACTCCGACCCACATCTCTTCATGACTGCCATTGAACCACTCTTCACTTGAGCATTTATGAACATTATGTGTCTATCCCTCATGTAATACCCCTCACCAGGGACATTTGAGTTTTAATAATAATAATAATAATAATAATAATAATAATAATAATAATAATAATAATAATAATAATAATAATAATAATAAATCAGAAAAAGAAGAGACGTTAGTACCTGGTAGTAGTAAGCATCAGCTTCTAGTGAAATGTACTTCTAGTAGCAACACAGACTAATCGGCACATTCTACAAGAGCATGAAAATGTTGCTTTCCGCCTTAAGGTAAGAGCCAAAGAAGAAAAAAAAAAAAAAGCAACAGCAAAGACAGAGAGAGTGGTGTCCTTGGTCTCCAAAACCAGACTGCCATGAAAATGGCTCCAAGGTGCTGCTCACTGAGAAATTATCAAAATTTAATTTCAGCTGAATTACTGCGCTCTGCTGAATAAAGGAACCAATTTCTTCAAAAAGTCACTGCTACACAATTTCAACACCAATGCTTTTCTTGATCAGACATGCATTCCGTGTACCATGACACCAAAACCGCCTCCTAAGGAGGTATCCACTTTACAATTCTTCACAAAAGTATTGGGTAAACTTCGTATTCCATGTGAGCCATAAGTCAAGCTGTAAGATTAGACTTTCATTCACTGACAGCCATCATTATAAACAAGGTATTATTGTAAAGGTATCCACAGGACTCTTTTCTTGGGGGGAGGGCAAGGGTAACCAACTATCAAAAATGCACTGCCTGCAGTCTAAACTATACAGATCAAACAAAAGTTTGTTTCCTTTACCTGGGACAGAAATAACTATGGAGTGCTATTTTAGTGCCACGAAATGGCTCGCATATTAAGTATACTATTAGCCTATTTTTGGGGGCTTGCAAAGAGATATGCAATGGGAGCGTGTCACACCATTACTGTAGAGGTAAAGATTTTCTGCTAAATGTAGCTGGAAATAATATAAATATTCATTTCTTAGCATCAAGAAAGCACAAATCTATTTGAATTCAGAAAAATAAAACAAAACTTTTCTCAGATTTGTTTCCTAATATCTCCAGCACAGTCTGTCTTTTTATAACCATTGTGGCATCACCAGCAAGTTTAGTCATAGTGAGTAAATGTAAAATTGCCTAGAAATCCTAAAGGGCATTTAGTCCAGATATGCAAGATCTGAGCGTGTTGGCCAAGCTCGGTGGTTTTTCTAGGGTACAAAAAAAAAACAAAAACAAAAAACAAAAATTATATTGTCCGAAATTTTAGCAGGGAACAAGTACAACAAATTAAGCTAATGACAGGTGAAAACAAAAACTCTTCGGCAATACCTCTGCTCTGTTTCTTTTAATAGCTATATTTGTTTTGTGGAATAACATTTCTTTATTTTAATCATTTGTAATAACTTGTGGGGATACACACGAATCCCCTGCCCCATTACAATGGCTGCACGTAATTATTACGCGAAGACCGCGAGGAGAGGGCACACTGGCCACCCCTGACTGCTTCCCACAGCGCCGCCACCACGGAGCCGCGGGTTTCCCTCTCTCCTCCTGGTCTACCTGGAACACTTCCTTTCCCTTGTCCCGAGACGAAAAGCGATGTCTTGCGACTCTCTCGGGGTCTTTTGGTGGTAGGTCATGCATGCGCACGCTTCTGTTTTTCGCACGCACTTACCGCTGCGGGCCCTAAGCACGAAGTCACGCCAGGTGAGCAGAACACTCCTCTCACCTCCTTGCATGTACTTCCCCTTTAAGTGAGCTTTTACTTTCACCCCCGTAAGCGAGCAGGACGTTCGCTCACTACAGTGCTTGCATTTGAGTGCTGTTGATATGGCTTGTGCTCGGGCATAATAAAGCCTGTTCGAGTGCGCAACTCGTGTTTGTGCCCTCTGGCCCGAACCCGCCGCAGTGGTGACTTCTTGCACCGCGGGTTGGGGATGACAACTCTGTCTGTTAGGGTAGGCATGCCGGGGCTAGAAGGCGACTGTAGCATCTAGCCCTCTTTGGGGCATTTTCCAACAGTTCCAACAATTTTCTAATATTTATTCAAAAACATACTACTTTAACCAATTTTCATTATTCACATTCACTTTGCACCTCAAAATTTTTTATTGGCACATCT
This sequence comes from Amblyomma maculatum, assembly GCF_055883805.1. NCBI lineage: Eukaryota > Metazoa > Arthropoda > Arachnida > Ixodida > Ixodidae > Amblyomma > Amblyomma maculatum. The sequence continues at coordinate 186,197,333 of NC_139346.1, forward strand.
CTAATAAATTAGTTTTTTCCGGCCAGTGTTCACAGATTTTACCTGTAGTTTAGCTTGGCAGCATTACAAAATTTTTTAGTTCAATTCACATTCAGTTTTTAATATTTGTATTTGCTGTGCACTCCAATTTTTGCTATTTGCCCAGCTTTAGTTTTCTCCCTTCAAGCAAATGTATCTTAATTGAAAATAAAGCACCTCTGCTCAAGACAATATCGTTGGTCGGTCTGCCCAGCAAACGCACTGTGAAGAAGCAAGCCTAAATACCATCGTGGCTTACTACATCGCCGCTGAAAGCTCTAGTACAAAAACGCTTTGCACACTTTACCGGCAAGTTTCTTGCCAAATCCTAAAACCTCTTAAGCACTTTAATGATCTTTAACATGTAATATCTTTCGCACATGGATACAACACTTCCCCATTTATGCACTATAAGCTCCATCACCTCTGATACTCTTTCTAATCGGTCGCGAGTGGTCACCAGGAGCACTTCTTAAACATTATTTGTATATTATATGCTTCAAATAAAGCTTTCAAATCTGACTCAAATACTACTCATTAAGACCACCTCTATAGATTTCTCGCATTAGAATATTCCTGCAAGTATAGCATTTCAGGGGCCCTTTAAAAATATCATTGCTATATCCAGTAATTGTTATAACTGGGCTAAGCCAAAACAACAATAAAAACATCACAAACTTTATAAATTTTAAGAGGAAAAACAGCTTTAACTTTTCACTTATATTTGCAGGCAGAAACCATTAATCGATACGCTTTGACTGCTTCACAATAATTTTATTCACATCCCTGTGCAGGGCATCCAACTGCTGCATGTAGGCAATTCGAAGATTTTTTTTAGGCCAAATGAAGTTTCACAGGCACTTGATCATTCTTGGGACTTTGTGATGTGATTTGGCTGGCACGATCACTGTTTTTGCGAGTTTTTTCCTATTAGAGTTGGTGCTAAGTGGCTAAATTTAACTGTTATAACTGATAATCTACCATTACAGTATTGTTATATACGGTTTGTTTAACCATAGAGCCCATACTAAAGCTGACGGTGCAGCAGCTGTCCATTGTTATATCCGATATATTGTTCAAAGAGATATTGTTATAAGTGGGTTTGACTGTACCTCTCTGCGTTTCGCGCATGAAACATACCTTGGCGGTGGAGTTTGACAGGCCGTGGGTGACCCCTTTAACAAGGCTAGTGGCATTGCCGTCCTTAATGAACTCAGACCAGCCCGTGCAGACATCGTTGAAGAGTCCCACAGGGTCCCCCAAGAAATCAACAGCACCCAGAATTTTTGCTGCATGGCTTTGGAACTCCTGACAGGGCAGAGAGAGAGAGAGAGAGGCGTCATCATTCAATCAAGTATCTCGGACAAAATGGCTTCCACCATGCAATCATTCATGGAAGTTCAGAAATTAAAGCAAGCAAAAAATAAACACGTACCCCTTTGTAATGTTCAACCACGTTGTTGACTAGGAATTCAAGCGACTCAAATGGATGGGATTTCACGAAGGAATCTGCAATAACGAAGAATCATGAAAACTGTTAAGTGCCTCGCTTTCATAACATTTGAGAAATTTCAGCGAGGCATTTGTGTTAATATATGAGCAGTGAAAATACATGTAAGGCTTCTTTTCTCTCAAGCTAGATTAAGGATACATATTCTTGGCATTGTTGTACAATAAAAGCACAAAATATAAATGCCAAATTTGCATGATCATAATGCAGCCCAGTAAGATCTTGTCCATCTTTCACCTGTTCAAAATAAGAAATAAAGTCGTTACTTCAGGTACGTGCTTTCTTTCTTAAGTATTCAGAGCTCTCTTGCAGCTTGTAATAAAAATATGGTTACTTTAAAGCAGTGCAGTTACTTTACTGCTAGCAACAACACTAATTTACGACTAAGGCATGGCACCCGATACCAAAGCGCATTGCATAATACAGTCGAACCCGGTTATATCGAACCCGGATATATTGAACTCATGGAATATCCCCTTGAAAATCCCATGTAATAGTATAGGAAAGCCACGTCATATATCGAACTCAATTTCATCGGTCGTTCGATATATCGAACTCCGCACCACGCACTGGAAAATGTGCCTTCCCCAAAGACGATCGCATCACCCTTGGCCGTTTGCCGCGTGACGTTTTCTAACCACGCGTGGAAGGAATGAGAGGGGACAGTTCGGCTTTCGGCTGGTCTGGGCAGCGCCGCTGCCCATTCCCCAAAGGGGCTCGCATCTGCAGTTATCGTTTCCCGCGTGCCAACACATGACGTTTGCAAGCCATGTGCGTGGGTGTGCACATTCTTTTGCCGAGCTATCTCTCTCCTTCAGCACGCGCTACACATGCGCCAAGCCAGCTCAGCCCGTTTTCAGACAGACGTCGGACGCTTTCTCCAGCGTGTGTTGCGAACTCTCTGCGCGCGGCGGCTGACGTGGCTATGGCGCCTGCGGACGTTAAGAAGCGGCAGCTCTCTCTTTGATTTTTTTCTTTTTTTTTGCGAAAGTCTTCTTTTATTATCGCTGTGCTGTACATGCGGCGTAGCGTAAGATATGACGGCTGCGGACGTTAAGAAGCGGCAGAATTTTTTTTTCTTTTTTGGCGGGAGTCGTTTTTCCTTGCATGCATGAATCAACGAAAGTGCGCAGTCAGCTGCTGAGATCATGACGCCCGCCCCAAGCGCGGCGTGATAAATCGAACCAGGCTTGTGCAATCAAGCCATCACGGGTACTCTGCCAAGTTCGCTCCTCGCCACAGCAGGAGCGATCAAAAGATAAACGCGCCCTGACGTTATCGCTGCGCAGCATCTTGGCACGCTGCCAAGAAATGAGCTGTGGATGAGACGACTGAAACGGAGTGACGCGCGCCGTCGACATGCAAGCGAAAACCGCGATTTCTGCCGCCGCGACACAGAAACCTTGTTTTGAGCAGCCACGGTGACTCGAGCGACGAGAGGGACGCAGTCCCATCAAGTTTGAAATTTTTTGCTTTGTCGCTGCCGCTCGTCTCTGAGATCGCTCAATCGCTTGCATGTGAGTGAACTGGCCTTAACGTTTTTTTTTTTTTCCAAATTCTTGGGTGCAAACGTGGAGGGTGGGTTCATTATGCGAGTGGGTTGATTACGCGACAAATATGGTATCGTTTTTTCGCATCCTAAGTGCCGTCACCAGCCGATTTCTGTATATCGAATTATCGATATATCGAACTATTTCGCGATCCCCTTTGAGTTCGATATATCCGGATTCGACTGTATACGAGTTACTTCACTAGCCATCTTAGCACTAGAACAAATATTTTACGTGTGTAAATGCTTCAAATGCTAGCAAAAAAGCACTATGCAAGGATTAAAGATAACCAGTAATATATGCACACTTTCAATATTGCACTTGTGTTGCATTCACCATCGCCAAATGATCATAGCTTAAAAAATTGCAAGCTCATTAGCAAGCAAATAAAATTACATCACGGACTATCAGCAAAGAGCATACTTTGTCAATGCGCTGCTTTTTCACCACATCCTGAAACTTGCCCCCGCTTGTGAATCCCAGCTATAAGCACTAAGTCATTAAGTATAAGCACTAAGTCATTAAGTATAGTATGTTCTATACATATAGTTGGACTTGTCAGAATTAAGCTTGTCTGAGGATAACCGACATGTACAGCTGTGGTAAAACTTGTGCACAGCACAAAGATCATGTAGTATCTCCTTGAAAATAAATTGGCATCCTGCCACAGATGTTTGACTTTGGGGAAAGTACAGCTAGACCCAACAAGAAAGGTAGGCATGGGAACATTGCCTTAAAAGAACTGGACCCTTAAACAATTTTGTTGGATCTCATAAGTTTTTTATACTGGTTTGTAGACTGTTCTTTGAAAAAAATACATCCTCAAGACCTTCGAACTAGGATAGGGTTTAGCCATTAGTACTACTAACTTCAAAAGGGCATCAACACAAGTAGGTTCATGTGTGGGTGCACTCATGTGTGAGAAAGAAATTTTTACTGCAAAAATAAAAAAACATTACATGAGAAATGAGGACAATAAACTGGCCAAGGTGACTAGGTAGACGTTTCAAAACTAAGTCTGTTCCAGTTAATTTGATACAGTACATCAGCAGCCTAATGCGAACTTGCCAAGTTCAACGACGACGTCCTCGAAACGCATGAGGCTCCAGCCGACCTTCTTCTTGATGGTGTCCAGCTCTGGAGGACGGTGACTCATGGTCAGCACGCTGAGCTTCACCTGGTCCAGCCTCAGCTTCAGGGTGTTGAAGTAGAAACGCCTGGCATTGGCTGACGCAGCTGCATTTGCCCTAGTTTGGAGAAGAATACAAGAAGAAGTCAGCCGCTGTGAGAGCACATCACAATTTGCGCTACAATGTGCTCCGCTTTACAATGCAGCAAAACATTATCTACACCTTTTCTGGTGCTAAAAGGAATGCTGAATGCTAGCAAAATAGACCCGAGTGAAAATCTAAGCATCTTTGCATTTAAATGCGCTTTCGGACATATCTTAATCCCTTGCTCACGAATAATCACTTAATTAAATGCATCTGACTCACCCTGGCATAATATTCATGCACTTGTCTCAGCGCTCCCCTTTTTCTATGTCACCAAAACTCTAGTCTGTCATGTAACAAGCATGTGGTAGACAGTAGTATTTCAAAAGCGGGACATAGCCGGGACAGACTACCTTTGCAGTTGGTTGTCCATGATAATTTCATCACTTAAATCATCGACTTGGTGATGCAGGAACTGGACAATCTTCAGCATAAGCAACTCCTCCAAAGCCACAGTAACGTTCTTCACGTGCATGATGAAATGCTGCAAAGAGACAAAACATTCGCCATTTACTAGCCTTGTAGCAATAGCCCGACTTTTGAATCTCTAACACAGCATGTGTTCAGTTCAGTTCAGTTCAGTCGTTTAGTGTGTCCGACTCTTCGTGACCCTATGTACCATATCACGCCATGCTTTCCGGTCTCTCACTATCTTCCTAACATCACATAACTTCATCTGCAGCACCTCGAGGATGCCATCTAACCATCGCGTTAGCTGCCTACCCCTTCTCCGGTGACCCTCAACCTTTCCCAACATCAAATCTTTCTCCGCGACTCCTCTCTTCTCATCAGATGACCAAAGTAGCTGAGCTTTAACTTTAGAATTTGACCCTCCAATGAGCAGTCGGGGTTTATGGTCGACAATATCGACTGATTTGATCTTCTGGCAGTCCAAGGAACTCTCAAGAGTCTCCGCCAGCACCACAATTCAAACGCGTCAATTCTTCGGTGCTCAGCCTTATTCCACAATCCAACTCTCGCATCCATACATCACAACTGGAAAGGCCATAGCAAGAGTTATACGGATCTTGATTGGCAGTCTAATGTCTCTGCTCTTTACTAGGCGGTCAAGGCTAGCCATGGCTCTCTTTCCCAGAAGCAGGCGTCTCCTAATTTCATGGCTGCAGTCTCCTTCCGGGGTAATCTTGGAGCCCAAGAAGAGAAAATCTGTCACAGCTTCCACTTCTTGTCCCTTGATGCTCCAGGATGTGTTAGTACACTGAAAACAACTTTTTAATTTCTTTTTAAAGTACACTGAAGGGAACTAGGAAACTAGAAGAAGATACACAGTATTGCTCAAAAGTATTATTATCATTTTCTATAAACAGAAAGATGACCATGTTCTTGAGCAAACAGCAAATGAAATGTCCAAAATTCCGTCGCATTCGAACTGCTGCGAAATATAAAGCCATTTTTATAACTTCATTGTACTTTGGCTTTCCGGTCAATGACAGCGAAACCAAACTTGCGTGATACGACAAGATGTCTGGTAATTTCCAGTTATATCTGTCCAGACCATGTTTCTTTGCATGCGTCAATGCTCTCATGGTCAAAGTTTTGACACGTTCGAGCATAACCCACTGACAATGTTTGTTTTGCCATTGATGCACATGCAGGCATCAACAGGTTGTGTTTTTGACAACAAAAACCACACGGTGAGTGGAGTAGTTCAGTGTAGGCCTATTTCTGCATCAAAGGAGCGAACATACAGACTTTTCTGCAGTGTTATCTTTGTTGTCAAGGGTGGCTCACTGACAGTGTAGCCTTAACAATTACCAAATTAGTGTACCATGCATTTTCAGATGCACTCTTGTTGCTGTTTTCAGCACAACACATTGCACTAATTTTAGCACTGCACAGAGAACGAGTAAAGTTTAGTGTTGGATTTGTTTTTGTAGTGAGCCCAGGGAGTGAAAAATGTGCCTAGGTGCAGACCCTGCATCTCTAGTGTGGATACAAGAACTTCCAGAGCCAGGCAAGAATAGAATCGATAAATCAAAGAAGGAGTCGGGAAATAAAACTACAGCTTGTCGGCATCTGTTCATCTGTATCAGTCCACGTCTCACCACTCTTCTTGAGTAATGTACTAGAGCAAGTTTGGCAAATTCAAAAGGTTGAATGCTGTTATGCATATTATACTCCATCCGAATGCATTTTGTGGTGTGCTTGTAGTATCGAAAACAATGTGAAGGTTACTTGTGATCATTTCTTGCAGCAATGGGTCATGATGCTAGCTTATCAACATAGAGTGACTGAGTATTCCCCTTCAGTGCCCTTTTAAACATTCCATACAGAAATAGTGCTTGAGACAGACTCAACATTCAGAGTGTTTTGCACAAAAAATTCACAGTACAGCTTGATAGATGGCATAACATTGATGCAATGATGAGCAAAAACAAAATCCGGAAATTTTCCACTGTGCTCAGAGTGTGCTAGGTGAAGACCAAGAATATATTTCTGCCTTAGAAATGTGTTCAATATACAGTCAAACCTACTTATAACAATATTGAAGCGCCATGGAAATGTCATTGTTATAACCAGGTTAGGCTGAAAAAACAACAATGAAAACATTATCAACTACACATTTAACAAGGACGAGGTAGCTTATATTTTATATCGTAGCGGGAAGAAACCCGTAATTCGTAAGCGTTGTCTGTTTCACGGCAATCTGGCCGACATCTTTCTGCTGGGCATCCAACTGCTGAACACAGTGCAGTGGAAGATTCTTAGCAAAAACAAAGTCCCAGAGGGAGTCAATCATTCTCAAAGCCTTCTGGTGACACGCAACCTGCACAGGTTCCGGTTAATCGTCGTCGTCGCTACTGTCACCATCCTCCACACCAGTGACTGCTGCGACGATAGCCTCATCTGTCAGTGCTTCATCTGTCACGACTATATCGTCGGTATGTAGAAATTCTTCAACTCCAGACGCGTCACCGTCACTACTGCTCACTTTGAACCAAAGTTCAATCATCGCTGTGTCAGCAGGAGGCATGCAAAGTGCTTTGCCTTCTCGTCTAAAATCGAGCCGCCAATCGGCAGGTTCGTTGCACGAGCATTCAAGAACCACTGGTAGAGTGCCTGCTCTATGTCTTTGTAGGCCCTGTGTCGAACCCTTTTGCCGCCGTTGTCCATTGCATGGGCAGCAATGACGTCACTTTTGTTCTCAATCTTGAGTGTGTTGTGGATGATTGTCGATACTGTCGGTTGCATCAGGCCGTACTTGTGCACCAAGTGGCACACTTTTACACCATCCTTGTGCTCACGTACAATGTTCCACTTAACTTCTAGCTATATTGCTGTTCGCTTCCTCTTCTGCGCCGGTTGTGTTGCGCTTCCTGAAGAAGGATCCTCCATTGCTGTTCACAGAAAATCCAGGTCCAGCAAGAACGTGGCAATGACGATGGCACACTAGGAGAACGACGTTAGAAAGACACGTGCATGAATGCTGCCGCACGTCTGCCACAAAACATGTGCAACCGCGAAGCAGGGTCCTGGACAAAGGAAATAGGGGAGGATAGTGCAGCGCACTCTCAGAAAGGGCTGTTCTAGTGTGCAGAGGCAGAGAGGACGTAAGCGTTTAAAGCTCTCCCTCAGAATGGCCGTGCCTAGCAGCACCTTATGCCTTCCCTCCTCTTTCATGTGAGGAAGCGCTCCGTCTTTTCCCACGTCTCTACGGCATGCAAGCTTCCCCAGCGCACCCGACCAACGCAGTGGCTCGATGCGCTCTGTCCCGATTTCTTTCTTTTTTTATTGTCGCTGCATCGGCGTTGTTGGAGTCTCCGCGTACACGCGTGCTTTTGAAGTCGTCGCGTTTCCACGTTTTTGTTGACTTTCAGTGACCATAATTGATTGTTATAACTGATAATATAATATGACACCACTGTAATAAGTGGTTTATTTTACGATAAAACACAAGGCAAACCTGATGGATGGTGTAGCGGCTGCCCGTTGTTATATCTGATATATTGTTAAAAGCGGTATTGTAATAACTGGGTTTGACTGTAACACATAATACGCTGCAATAGAAGTGCCTCCTACCTGAAAGATGACCACGTCTGTATCTTTCTGAGGCAGGCGCTCTGCGGTGATGACTATGGCTGGAAGATGGCGTTGGCGGTCACGCTCATGCAAAGGTGTCACATACAGCGCCACTGGGCGCTCTGCCCCGTGCAGCTGATTGTCAACCTGCATGTTCTCAACGCTGGCATCCAAAATCTGTGAAGATGGGCTCTGAATGAAGTTGACACGGATATTTTGCAGCACTGCGTAGAGGAGTTCCTCGCTCAAGTGGTTGATGACTGACACGCCCACACCTCCCATCAGATGCAGGTTGAGCTAAATGATTTGTGAGGCAAGAGAGGGAAAAAAGAACGCAACAATAGATAAGGATGAGGATGGTCATGAAATTACAGGCTTGAAATGCCAACACAGAATGTACAACAGCTTGACGCAGCTGTAAAGGACAAGAAGACAGGTCAGATGACCAAAACACAGTTAAATTAGTAACGCGTCAGCACGGGCTAACCAGCAGGTGGTCATAATACACAACCCCAAGATGTGCATTAAAAGATGACCTATATGAAAAATAAGAACACACATATGCACTAGTTAAGCTACTAACAGGAAAGGTCTGATGAAAGCACTTTCATACGAAGTACCTGTGCTTCCACATTATTTTGCTAGACACTATCAAACTGGGTACAGAATACTAGTGTGTATATTTGTACTGGTAGAGCATGACCCCCTAGACCACTTCACAAGACCAACATATTGAGTGCACAACCTCAGATCAGGCGAGACAACCCGCTGAATTTAAGCATATCACTAGGCGGAGGAAAAGAAACCAACAGGGATTCCCTGAGTAGCTGCGAGCGAAACGGGACCTAGCCCAGCACCGAATCCCCCGTCCTTGCAGGCGGTCGGGAAATGTGGTGTATGGGAGGCAACGTTCCCGGGAGTTTGCGACGGTGCAAGTCCCCCTGACAGGGGCTTGTCCCAGAGTGGGTGCCAGGCCCGTCTCCGCCGTTGCGCGCCCGGGACGAAGCCTTCCGTGAGTCGGGTTGCTTGAGAGTGCAGCCCTAAGTGGGTGGTAAACTCCATCTAAGGCTAAATACGACCGAGAGACCGATAGTCAACAAGTACCGTGAGGGAAAGTTGAAAAGAACTTTGAAGGAATACAAACCTCGTGCTATGTACCTCTTTTTGTATCTGATTTAAATGTGCAATAACACAAGTCAATACATCTCTTGCCTATGTCCCGTCTATTTCTTTAATAAGTATTTAGGGCTGTGATCTTGTCACAAAATGGACTGTAGAAAGATGTATAGGTATGCATACCTCAAGGTCTATGCCAAACCTGCCGTCCAGCTGTGGGGCTTGAGGGTCCTCAGAAGAAGACGCTTTCTGCGCCAGCATGCTGACATTTGGGCTCGGGGTGCTCACAGAAATCTTTTGCTGCGTGTACAATAGACTCTGTTAAGAGGCACTAAAGCGTGAGTCCCGTATGCTTTTGGTCTACGTACCTTCTGCATGAAGTCCGAGATGCAGAGCACGATCGTGGGTCCCTTCGGAATAACTTGCACAGAGAGAACTCCCGAGCCTCCTCGCATTTTCTGGTTGGCAACAGCCTGCTCCAAGGGCACACCGTTCGGCATGCATTCAAAGCTGACTGGCTGTGGTGGACCCAACACCACGTCATTCCCTGGAAAACACATACATCTGCATGTCATCGAGGTTAAGAATGTTTGTGCTGCAAAGACAATTTCTTTAGTCAACAATTAGCCTTTGCATTTTTTTTTTGTACCCGTAATGTGCAAGGTACGAACTGTTCCTTTCAGAAAAGAGCTTGACACAGGGCTAGTTAGTGTTGTTTCATACTTTGCAAAGCCCCAGAGAAACAGCAACATACAAGTGCTGTCTATGCATATTTTTTGTACTTGTTTTTGGAGTGGCGATGAGGTAAGCCAAATATTGAGTGAGACACTGCAGAGCAGACAGAGACCGTATGTATCCTATGTGCGTACACTAGTCCTCACAACGCAGTCTGTATTGTGTCGGTCCGATGCGAGCCAGTTAGGAGAAACCAAAATCGAAACAAGCCAGCTTGACAGCAACGTCTTCTTTTCAAACCTGCGTAAAGATGACATGGTGAAAAAAAAAAAAAAAGAAAAAAAAAAGCTAGCACCTTGAGCAAGTAAGCTGGGACATGGTACAACAAGCAGGTTGCATGCTGCATTCAGAACAACACTAAAGTAGAACTGCAAATTTATTTTTCAACTCAAAGAAAATAGAAATGACAAAATTTGACTTTATAGAATAGCTTAAATTAAACCATATTTTGCATGCCTAAATGTAAAAATAAGCAACAAATTATGCATGGATACACACAGCGAAACTCTTTTCTGGGCAGTCTAGATATCCCTTTATTTTCGGACAGATGCTTTCAGACTATAATAAGCACCAACTAGGAGCTAAGTGAATTATGGACAAGGCAATGCTGGCAAAAAGACTGAAACAAGATTCAAACTATTGTACTAACCACTGTATGCAATATAGGTACACAGCACAAGCCGATCCTCCTACCTTTGCAATTCCAACAGACCAACTAGCCTCTGAATATGTGCCATTTAAACGACTGCATTTAACAGCACGGCTCACATTCCTGACTTACTGTAATAAATAAATTAGGCAAATGTTGGATAACTTGGCACTAGGGGTGTGCGAATGTTGAAATTTTCGAATACAAACCAAATACAGATACTAGAACAAAATGCCTTTGACTGAATCACTGAAAAAAAGAAAAGTAAAAATTAAAGATACAGCAAACATTGTTTGTCTTGTTGATTTCAGAATTCACATGTATTTGCAAAAAAAATTATACTGAAATTGTACAGAAGTATATATTCTACATTTGAAAAATTCAGTTGAAATTTTATACAGAATGCTGTAAACTATTTTTGTGTACAGGAAGGATCTGCATGAGATTGGGTAGAAGTGTCATGTCACTGTTGAGTACAGTAAACTCTCATTAAATTCAGCCTTCAAAGGACCAGAAAAAATGTCAATTGAATGGGCCTGAGACAAAAATGCCGAAAAATATTTGCATCACAGTAACTTTACCACCACAGTAATTTTAACATCAGCACGATAGCTGTCTGCATTTGAAATAAAACCGGCTACGTCAAATATTCCGCTTTGCATGCATTGTTGAAAAGAGCCTCGTCACGAAACTGCCCCGTTGCATTTTGCCCGCAAGCAAGCAGGCATTGCAGTGAAGCAAGCAGTGCGATGAATTCGAACATTTTCAGTGTGTTCGGCAATTTTTGATTATTCGAAAATACAAATACCAGTTTTTTTAATATGAATATGAATCGAATAACACGCATATTAGATTCAAATCCAAAATTTTAAATATTCCCACATCCCTACTTGACAACCATAGTCCCCTAAAGATATGCTCTACATACTTCCTTTGCTGAATGCTTCCGAAATATTTGACCACTTGCTTAAAAACAGGATTTGGTGCTCAAACGGAAATAATTGTATGCCATGTTTTCAAAATAATGATTCGAATTTTTGAGGTACAGCCTTTGTCAAAAGTTAAGAGCCCAGAGGGTTTGCTTTAAAGTCGTATATTATGACTTCTTTAACAATCATGGAAGTCTTAGCCATTGGAGAGGGTAGGACGAAAAATCTTACCTTCAGCAAGTTTGGAAATCTGGGAACGCATTACGAGCCACATGGCATGGCCCTGGGCTCTAAACTTTTGACAAAGGCTGTACATACTATGTTTGGTTAAGGTCAGGCACCGTTCGGCGTTTGCGCGGCAAAAGAGCAACACATAGGCCTGTTACCTGCAAAAACCTGTAAACCCTGTGAAATCCTGTATAACCCCGTAAACCTGTGAAAGCATGTAAAAATTTCCGAAGGTGGTCAACATAGAGAAACTGATGCCACAATCTCACCTCTCCTCAGGCCATGAAATCCATCGCGGGGCTGCACGAACATGCCGGGCAGCTGGCAACAGAGGCGACCATCACTACAAAACTGCCAAGTTTGGGTCAGGCGCCGCCGGCCATCCGGCTTGCGCAGCATCAGCTCCGTGTACTTCTTGGGCTCCGGTCCCAGGCTGGCAATGTCGAGCACCAGCATGCGACCAGGCTCTGCGCTGGGCCGAGGATCACGCGGGGTGCTTGAGCCTTCATGCTGCAGCATCCCCGTAGAGGTCATGCGCCACAGCTGTGAACGCTTGCCCAGCTCCTGCAAGACACAGCAAGAAGGACAGTGGGATGAGAGAAATATGAAATTATAAAGAGGCTGTGCATGTTACCTGATTTGATGCAAGACAAATATAATTAAAGCTCCCATTACGAAACAAGGTGGTAGTGGTAATGGTACTAAAGAAAGATGCAGTTAGCCTTATATTGCTCATGCTGGTAAAAGCTTCTCATATGTCGCATAGTCTAAGCAAAATATGTCTGTTAGGATTTACCAGAAAGCCACCATCCTCCGAGAATTTCTGAAGTATCATTCCTACGTTGTGCCTTTAGTTCATGGACTTTCAAGAAACAAACTAAAATCGACAAAGAATGACATAAGGGGAAACAAGGCAAGTAACAAACTTAACGACAGTTGAAATTTCATATTGTCCATCTGTCATCAACAAAAGTATGCCATCAGCTGTGACTGCGTCTCTGGTTTCTGGCTTTGCGGCGATCAATCGCAGCGAAACAACGCGAACATGCTGAGCACCAGCCCTGAAGGTCAGGTGAGCAGTTTTTTTCTTACATGATGTTTTTTTTTATAAAAACACTTGCGAAACGGTCATGAGCAGGTGACACAAATATATATATATAAGCCTTAGGAGTGGATTTTCACTCCAAATCTTGAGCTTGCGAAGTCGTTTGTGGGTCTGCTTTCTCCATAGCAGTTCGGTGTACAAGGTCTATTATAGTGTTCCGGTTGAAACTATACTACACTCTTCTCTGACGCTCAAGTGCTTGCTGGTTTTCTAAGCATACACTGGTGGTGAAGCCTGGCGCGCGGTAGTGTGCCGAGCAAGACAACGCTGCTGGTGCTTCTGTTAAAGGAGCACTGTGCCAAATTCGCCAAGCTTGGAACCACCCCATGAGCTCTCGTCAAAAAATAAACACACCAGGACGTTATCGTTGTGCAGCATCTTGGTGTCCTACCGAGGTCAAAGCAGCGTCTTGGCATGTTGCTAGGCTTGCGCTGCAGATGGCACAAAACTAATTTGCTGCAGAAAAGTAGAGCTTGCTCTAAATAACCTACCGTAAAAATGAAGAAACATTTTGAGCCTAACAGAGTTCAGAGATAAGCAAGGTGCTGAAATTTTCTTTGCATAATGTAAATTGACAAAAAAAAAAAAAAAAAGAATGTTACTTAAACCAAGTGCTTAATTATGCATTAAAAGGAGCCTCGTGTAATACAAATTGAGGCCAAAACAAAAGAATGCAAGGTCGTCTCTGGGCAGGGCCCTTAGAAGCACCGACTGTTACCATGCGTCTCTTCTTTGGGTTTGCTTGACTGCCTCAGCCTTAGGCCTCACATCCTGCTCTCTTTTGAAGTCTCTGCCCTAAATTAGCCAAGCTATGAAAACCAGGAACAGAGGTAGTGTGCTAACAGAAACCTGGTTTGCAGCATGACCTCAAAACTGTGCAAGCCTGTGATCCATGCTATGACTGATGACCTTTTTTTCAAGTTTCGAATTTCTTGATGTGAAGTGGTGCAAGCAGGCAGACAGCCACAAGCTCCCCGTCGTAACGTCGCTGGTGGATTGGAAGCCCTTTACACAGCATTCACAAGCTGGTTCATTCCATATTAGTTGCAGTTGTAACAAATACCAAATCAGTAGGGATGCGCGAATATTGAATTTTTTATAATACAAGTTGAATACAAATGTGGAAAAAAAAAATGCCTTCGAATATAAAAACTTTGGCCAGCTTAAAAGACAATATAAAATTAAAAATAACGAACATTGTTCACCTTGTTTATTTCAGAATTCACATGCCATTTGCAAACAGTCTTAAACTATAATTGCAAAGCAGTATATATAAAAAAATCCAGTATGAATTTTGTACAAGTATCCGTATACCAGATTTTTTTTTTTTTACAGGAAGGACTTGCATGAAGCAGGGTGGAACTATCACATCGCTGCTAAACACAGTAAGGTGTCGTTAACTCAGCCTTCAAGTGATCAGAAAAAGCGTCCAAATTAATCGAAAGCTCGAGTTAGCGAATGAGCCAGAAAAAACTGCCAAAAAGCATTTGCATCAGTAATTTTGATGAACAACTGCACGATGGTTGTCTGCCTTTGAGATGAACCCAAGGTGAGAACGAAGTTTTTTCCGGTCTCATCAAGTGCTTAGCTTTGCGCACACTATCGGAAAGGCCCCCCTTCTCAAAAGGGAAAAGTTGCTTTCGAAAACGGCCCTGTTACGATTTGAGGATGCTTCACTGCAAGTCAGGCGGCCAAGCAGTGCAATGAAGCACGCAGTGTGGTGAAATTGTGGTGAATTCAAAAAAGCTCAGTGTATTCGATTATTTTCGAATATTCGGAAAATTTGGAACATCGATCTTTCGACTATGAATACGAATATAATAGCAAGCATATTCAACTCGTATTCGAAATTTCAAGTACTCGCACAACCCTAATCAAGCATTTGAAACAAGGCACTATGTAGCATGGCTAGCCCTATTTAATCTACTATATACCAATCCAATCACTAATTTGACAATAGTATATACACTAAAATGTGTATCACCATAACTTATTACGTTTTCAACTGCCTGCAACATCAACAACGTAGTACCTGAAAGTGAAAGGTTGAAAAGAAACAGGCCTAAATTGGTTCACCACACTAAGTTAATTACCTTCTTGTTGATGACAACACGGGTCCCCTGTGGAACATCGAGCACCAGCTCCTGGCACTTGACATCCTTGGAGCCCGGCTGAACTTTCACCATTGCCCGCGGCCTGCAACCAGCGAGAGAAGGTTAGCTGAGAATAAAAAAAATTCTCTGAGCTGTGCATCAATACAAGACAAACTTCACATGAAGTGAAGGTGGTAAGGCTGTACTCACTCTAGGAATGTTCCTGAGAAAGCAATGTAGAAGAAGTTCTCGTAGTAGAGCTTCTTGCCGGGTCGGAAAATGGTCATGTCGTAAGTCTCGCTCATCCCACCGGGAGCGGTCACGGTGATGTGCGGAGGCAAGGTGGGTTCATCCCAAGCATAGGGGACTGCAATCCAACAAAATTGACATGGCATGCATGCTGCATAAGGTAGGCACTTCAGGAATAAAGGCAATGTGAAAAACATAATAATAGTGAGGGTGCTCATGGAACCCATACAGCAGCTCACCATGCCGCTGGGTTCCAACGAACCCAGTTTGAGAGCCTTTGTTCTAGCTCATGCAGTTTTTCAGCGAGGAAACAGTCACTTTAGGCCCTATATAAACTCAGATATATCAATTTATTGCTTACATTGAACTCTAGAAATTCTCCTTGAATATTCCACGCATAAAAATATAGCAGAATTATTTGTGTTTATCTAACTCCCATTCAGTTAACATACAACTAAACTGCCCATCGTGCCTACTGCTAAAGGCACTTCTCCTAACGTCTCTCCCATAATCACTTTTCATGCAGGAGTCAGCTTGACTGCACAGCCCTTAAAACTGTAAACCTGGTTGACGAGGTGAACGTCGAGTCCACTTCAAGGCGGCCTTCAGTTTAACGTGCTCCTTTCTTTTTTCTTTTTTACTGTAACACTGCTGTCATGCGCAGAACAACGTGTTCGACACACCGGTTGTCATGCAATAAGGCCAGCCTAGCTGACTGAAAGCTTGATGCGGCTCTCGTGTATACTGCTTCGTTACGGAAAGCGACACTGAAATCAATTTTACCCTAATTTTAATTAAGTTATTATTGCGTTTATAGTCTCCAAAACCAGCCCCAAAATTGGTCAGCGATAATTTTTTACAAAGCACCATCCACTGCAGCTTTGATGCGAGCCTAAACTCCAAAACGCACTTGTGCCGCGCAACGCAAGACAAGCAGTGCAAACTCCCGA
Organism: Amblyomma maculatum; assembly: GCF_055883805.1. Classification (NCBI taxonomy): domain Eukaryota; kingdom Metazoa; phylum Arthropoda; class Arachnida; order Ixodida; family Ixodidae; genus Amblyomma; species Amblyomma maculatum. Next base: position 186,213,780 of record NC_139346.1, read on the forward strand.
CGCCCTGGTCTGTCCCTGGCACATATCTGCCGCATGCTTTCACACCCAACAGAGCAGAGCAATGCATTGTATTCAAACTTCCGGGTTACCGAAAAGCTCACCTGTTTATGTTTTATATACCGAATTATCAATACATCGATCTATTCGTGACCTCCTTCAAGTTCGATAAATCCAGGATGGAGCAAAGTAGTAGAGCTAACCCCTTATAGAGCATGCAGTGTCGAATCTTGCCCAAATGATGTGGAAATGATAAAAACAAAGTAGCATTGGTAACATCAATACAGTCGAACCCGGATATATCGAACTCGATGGGGATAGCGAAATAGTTCGATATATCGATAATTCGATATACAAAAATCGCCTTGTGACGGCACTTACGATGCGAAAAAACGATATCGTATTTGTCGCGTAATCAACCCACTCGCATAATGAACCCACCCTCCACTTTTGCACCCGAGAATTTGAAAAAAAAAAAAAAAAAAAAAAAAGTGTTAAGGCCAGCTCGCTCACATGCAAGCGATTGAGCGATCTCAGCGATGAGCGGCAGCGATAGAGCGAAAAATTTCAGCTTTGTTGGAACTGCGTCCCTTTTGCCGCTCGAGCCGCCGCGGCAGCTCAAAACAAGGTTTCAGTGTCGCGGCGGCAGAAATTGTGAGCGTTTTTGCTTGCATGTCGATGACGCGCGTCACTCCGTTTCAGTCTTCTTATCCACAGCTCATTTCTTGGCAGCGTGCCAAGATGCTGCGCAGCGATAACGTCAAGGCGCGTTTATCTTTTGATAGCTCCTGCGGTGGCGGGGAGCAAACTTGGCAGAGTGCCCGTGATGGCTTGATTGCACAAGCCTGGTTCGTTTTATCATGCCGCGCTTGGGACAGGCGTCATGATCGCAGCAGCTGGCCGCGGGCTTTCGTTGATTCATACATGCAAGGATAAACGACTCCCGGCAAAAAAAAAAAAAGAAAACGAAAAAACTGCCGCTTCTTAACGTCCGCAGGCGTCATAGCCGCGCCGAGCCGCTGCGCACAGAGGGTTCGCAACATATGCTGGAGAAAGCGTCCGACATCTGTCTGAAAACGGGGTGAGCTGGCTTGGCGCATGCGTACCGTGTGCTGAAGGAGAGAGATAGCTCGGCAAAAGAAAGGGAACAGCCACGCACATGGCTTGCAAACGTCATGCATTGGTGCGCTGGAAACGATAACTGCAGATGCGCGTGCCTTTGGGGAATGGGCGCGGTGCTGCCCAGACCAGTCGTCACCGAACTGTCCCCTCTCATTCCTTCCGCGCGTGGCTTGAAAACGTCACGCGGCAAACGGCCAAGGGTGATGCGATCGTCTCTGGGGAAGGCACACTTTCCAGTGGCACACTTTCAGTGTGTGGTGCGGAGTTCGATATATCGAACGACCCGTGAAATTGAGTTCGATATATGACGCGGCTTTCCTATACTTTTACATGGGATTTTCAAGGGGATATTCCGTGAGTTCGATACAATGATAGCTCGTTAATTCGAACCTCAATAATTCGAATTTTCGGATAATTCGAACTAGACTACTTGGTCCGGCCAAGCTCCATAGAGATCTGTGTATAAAAAAGCCCATTAATTCGAACGCGAGTCAGTTCCGCTACGGATAATTCGAACTACGCACCGCCGCGTCTGGACATCACGCGGCAAAAAAAAAAATAAACACTTCCGCGATCGGAAGGCATAGTTAAAGGCTGCGCACGTCCAAAACGGAGACAGAAGATGGAACCAGGTAAAACCAAGGAAAAGGGGGTAAAACTTAAATGGCGCCATGACCGGCGCGGCGGGCGGCGTTGGAGGGAGGGGACGGCGGCCGCGGCAAGGTCAGTGCATGGCCGCGACGCCGGCGGCTGCCTGCTCTCCCTTCTGCGCAACGTAGCTCGGAACTAAATACTCGTTAATTCCAACCCTGTTAATTTGGAAATAGGGATAAGTACTGTCGGCGCGGTCCCAGCCAACGCCCATGAAAGAAACTAGCTAAGAAACATAAGAAAAACAGGAAGTAAAGTTACAGTACCTGAAGTGTGTGCCTTGACAGTGGCCCTGAGCAGCTCATTGCTCACGCTTGTCTGGTGGAAAGTGACGGCAACTTCAGATTGATTGTCAATGCGCAGTGGTGGGGGAATCTTTGCACAGTCCATGAAGATGATGAAAAACATGGCGCCCTTTAGGATCACTTCCACTCGAAGAAAGTATGATCTCCCAAGGTCGTCCCTAAAGAAAAAGAGCCGAACCTTTATCAAGAATGTGCAAATAAAAAGCTCACTCTTTTTTCACTTTCCTAAGTTGGGAATAAGTGACAATAACTAATAAATGTCACCTAGAATATGCAGTAACATGAGTGGTAGCACCATTAGAAAGAAAGCACCGTCTTTTCTGAATCCACAAATCAGAAGCTCTAGCATTGCCATTTGGCCCTTGGTCTTTGGCAAACGTAGTAATGAGCGCATGTTGCAGCTACAGTGCCTGTTCATTCAATATACATCCAAAGGTATTTTTCCCATCCAGCACTTTTTAAATGCAACAAAACAACAGCTTGATGAGCCTGCATTATGATGTGAATCCCAGATGTAGTGAAGCCGAAGATAGTGAATTATTGCTTATATTGAACAGCCAAATAACCCCTTTGAAAATCCCATGGCACTAACATGTTTGTCTAACTCCTGTAAATGGAAAACTAGGTACACAGAATGGCCTTCAGCTCCCCTGCACGTGGCAGTTCTCCTAATGGTGTTCCTGTGATCACCTTTTGCATGGAAAAAGTACTGCATGCAGCCTTGGGTATTCCCTAGCCGTGCTATCCTTGTTAGGAACCTGCAAAACTACAAGTTGCGAGGAACATGGCATGCAGCAGGCATTAGCCTTTGGTCTGGCAACTCCACTTTTCACACGCCATTGTTGCCACGCAGGAAAGCCAGCATTCTGCTTAAAGCTGACCATAAGCTGAATCTAGCCTAGCTAACAAGTGGTTACAAGCAGCTTTTATAAGGATTGCTTTGCTTGACTTGCTGGCAAGGGCATTGTAAAAACTAGTTGTACCTTGAATCTTACTGAGAGGTTATTATGCTTGTAATGCACTTGATAATGATTAGTCCTTCTGTGTGAGGCAATAATAGTTGCAAAGCACTGCCTGCTGTGGCTTCGATGCGAAAGAGGCTAGGTCTAGCAACATCCAGCAATAAGCATACTACTGGTATGCTAGCTATGCTATGCTGGTATGCTAGTATAACGTTAAGAGATAGAAAACGTGCAGAGTGGGTCAGAGAAATAATTCAAGTCACTGACATTCTAATGGAAATCAAGAAGAAGAAATGGGAATGGACAGGACATGTAGCGCGAAGAAAGGTTAACCGATGGTTGCTTAGGGCAACAAACTGGATTCCAAGGAAAGGAATGCGTTGCAGGGGGCGGCAGAAAATTAGGTGGGCGGATGAGGTTAAGAAGTTCACAGGGGTCAAGTGGATACAGCTCGCACAAGACCGGGTTAATTGGAGGAAATATGGGAGAGGCCTTCGCCCTGCAGTGGGTATAGTCAGGCTGAGGATAATGATGATGATGCTAGCAGACTGTGTGTCGCTGCAGAATGCGTGCCCCTAACGTTTTTGAACCTTTTACTTCTGGGTTGCAGGTTCGCCTCTATATTACTCCCACGTTTTGTACATCGAATTACTGATGCATTAAACTAGTATTTCACAATATCCTTCCAGTTTAATTTAATATAGCTAGGATTGTGTCCTGCAAAACAGACAGCAACATTTCGATACTGCTGTTTCAAGAAGATATCTGTCAAAATTCATTGAGTAAATTGTGAATTCCGAAAAACGACACCTGCCTCATGTGAACGTGAAAGGAGTTGAGCTCGTCAATCTTGAAACCGCCTGACCACAGGCAGCCGGGTGCATCAACTAGCCGCACACACAGAAGGTTGTCGAGGTCCACTCGTGGCCAGTGGAATGGTAGGCTGGACTTTGGCTTTGCCAGGGAAATGTGGTGTCTGTGCTGATGCTGAAATTGGATAACACAACACACAAAAAAGAAATGTGCCTCATACGTAACATAACAAAACGCAAGCCTGCGAAGGCACGTATCTCAGCACTACATTTGTAAAGGGCACTCTTTATAAAGCCTTTGAATTGCACCCTCATTTGCAAAAGCTCATAGAATACAGGAAACAACAGCAAAAATGAATACACTTGAGGTCTGCTACTAATGACATGTAGTCAAATGTTCAAGCGCAGTCAAGCATTTTGAGGTTTAAAAGCATGCTGCATAGCTTCTACTCCAAGAAACAAACAAAATAAACAAAGAAACAAGGTGTATATTAGGCAAACAGACAGACAGCCTTTTTGAAAGCGATAGACATGAGCTAAGTGATACACAGGAAGCATGCAATAGTTTGTTACTGCCTACCAGCTCCTTTGTGGCAAACCTCTGGGCGATCTGAACAACACAGCTGCTCTGGTTGTCGATGAGGAACCTCGGGGACAGTACAATGTAGTTGGTGCATGCATATTTCCCTCTTCCTTGTTGAATCTCCACCCCAATTGTGTAGACCCTGCAGCAATAAAGAAAGGAGAAAAAGAAAAAAAAAAAGCAGCTTATTCCACAGCCAAAAGTAACACGGAAATGTGAAATGTTTGCAAATACACATTCCCCACCATGGTAGTGCTAAGATGCCCGACTACTGTACTGGTGTACCCGAGTTCGATCCCAACCGCCGCCGGCTGAGTTTCGATGAAGGCGAAATGGAGAGGCGTCCGTGTGCTGTGCGATGTCAGCACACGTTAAAGATCCCTTAAAGATCTCAGGTGGTTAAATTTACTCCGCAGCTCTCCACTACAGCTCCTCTTACCTCTTTCACTCCCACCTTCCTCCCTTCCCTTATGGCGTGGTTCAGGTGTTCACAGAGAAAGTGTTAACAGATACTGCATCTTTACTTTCCTGTGATACAATTATTATGCCCCGCCGTGGTGGTGCAGTGGTTATGGCACTCGACTACTGAGTCCAAGGATGTGGGATCGAACACCAGCCGCGGCAGCCGCTTTTCAATGGAGGCGAAAAGCAAGGCGCTCATTGTGCTGTGCGTTGTCAGTGCCAGGGTGTCTAACCGGAAATTTGTCGGGCTCGGTTTCGGCTCCGGAGACACATTCCATTCGAGTTCGAACCGGTTCGATCCTGCCCGGACCGATTCAAATGGGTTGAGAAAAAAAAAAAAGAAAAAAAAAGGAGAACTTCGGGTGTATAATTTTCAATCTACAATTTTATTACTGAATTTTCTTTCCAGTTCCAGTGTATAATAAACACTGAAATTCATATAGTAGTTTGTCTATTGTTTTTGTCGCCAGATATGATGGGCTCCAATTGGTTGTACAGACACCAGCAAAATGTTATAATGAGTGACCGATGATTAGAGCATGATGGGGCAAAAATAGTGACATTTTCATTGGCCTATAACCGACTAATGCTGTCACGCGCAGAAAGTTAAAAGAAAATAAGCTGCGGTTTTCAGGTGCACAAAATTTCACATGAATTCTAGTTTAGAGCGATACCTCTACTACTACATGTGCAACAATGTAATGTCTGGCTGCCACTAAATGACTCTAAAATCAGATCAAGGTCGAGCCAAGCACACACTCCAGGACTAACAATTTATATACAATATGTGCGACTACATATCACACAGCACGCGGATGTCTTTGCATTTTGTGTTTCTATGGATGTGAAACGCAGATACCCATGTGTTGTGGCCCGAAAGGCGATAAAAAAATTCCCCTCCGCCATTATCGTATTTGCCACAGGAATGAATTAACTAATTGTCTCGCTCTTGTGGCCGCGACATGATGTGACCACCATCTTGTTGCGCGCGTCATGGTTGTCTGCATGGGCACGCTAATACCTTCTTATATAGAACAATTTGATGATAGACTGCTATGTTTAGTCGCATAATATACAACAAGCATGACATGACATCATGGCTGCTCACAAGTATTTTATTATGTGCTGAGTAAATGCTGCCAACTTCTTTATTTGCCAGCATAGAAAGACCAAAGGAAGAGGACATCGTTGAGAATTCTTGAAATCATCTGGGTTCGATGGGAGGAGGGGACATACTTTAGTCCAGAAAATGCTCTCTCGACCCTGACTTGCGTAGACGGCACAGCAAGCGCTACTGTAGCTAGTGAATGCAGTTCTGGGTGCCACAACTTCTCCGCCTCCCAAAATTTCAAAACGCTCGAGTCTTTGCTTATTCTGGACACCTTTTCAAATACGTAGAGCAGGCTCTGTAGTTCCTCAATTTTGAGAGAACTGCCTCTGTTTCTGAGTCCTTGCAGGTAGTGTTCTTCTCTTTGTGTAAGAAAAGCTTCAAGCTCATTCTTAGCTTGTAAGCTCTTAAGGGAAGATTCTGCTGCCGCCTGTAGCGGTACTTGATCTCGCCGGTGATCCTACGAAGCCACTTTCATGTGGCCACCAAATGTCGCTTTGCTCAGCACCTTTCCTCGCCGGTAAACATAATGTGGTATAAATGGTCTCACGCTGCAGTTCGCCGGTTACATAATTACTGCCATTCCCTCTTCTGTTTTTTTTCCCCTTGGGGCTAATCGCAGGCTCTTCGGTCCGTCTCACCTCGTCCCTCTCCCTGCTTTTCGAGGTTTCTACCCCGATTACCTCGTCACCGTGCAACCCGTAGACCAGGTTACTCATTAAATATGTTTTCTCTTAATAGTGCACATCTAGCTTTCGACGCAACTTTCTAGATTGTCTTAGGTATTCGCATTAGTGATGGTGGATAAAGCAATGAAATGCATTCTTTTTTCGACACTGTAGTTGTACAGGCCAAAACGATAGGGCACCAAATAGAGCTCGTGAATTAATATTCCCACTAGTAATTCCCCTCCATTCCTTACTCCACCCAGTATTCACGTTTAAACATCAGAGCTTTACTCCTGGCATAGTTTAACTTGCCAAGGGAAATAAAACAAGCAGAGATGGTAGGGACAAAATGAAGAGAAGACGAAAGGGGAAGTCGACTTATGGATTCATCTCTGTGCTAAGCTCAGATATAACTCAAGAACAGACCAGTTAAATGCTGCCCAAGGCAGCCTTCCCACCATCAGTGTCGGCTTGTCATTCTGAAGTCTCGGTCAACCAAATTGCATTTGTTAGCGTCGCACTGCATACGGCTGCTATGCACATGCCATGTTACCCTTTGCGATATCGTCGAACAATGGGAAAAAAAAATGATTTGCGTGACGTTTTTTTAACAGATTCATCTTTTAATTTTTGGGTTTTACATGGTTAGATATTTATTTATCTAAATATTTAACCCAACTTAAGAATTATCTACTATTATTTCACTGCCTAGGAAGGCTCTCGAATGGGGCAATTTCCTCCATGAGCAGCGCCATTGCGCAGTGCATCGGCCCCCCATGTTTGGGATGAAACAATAGCCCGACAAAAGAGATTAGTGCTTGCATGTGGTAATATATTTTCCTTTGTTCTTGTTATCTTTTTGCAAGGGAACATTTTTAATATAGTTGTGATGTTTGCAGTGTGCAGCGGCACTTTTAAAATAAGCTAGAAGAACGCTTTACAAGTAGTGATGAAAGAAAAAATAATGAAGGTAAGTTGCCAGTAAAAGCGAGTTGGAACAGTACCGCAAACCGGTTTAAAACGGCTCCTCAGATTTGTTCCGGTTTAGGCTCAGTTCCAAGATGGCAGAAGAAATTCAGGTTCGGTTCGATTCTGGTTCTGAGAAAATCCAGGTTTGGTTCCGGTTTTCGGTTCAGTTCCAGTTCGACACCCTGGTCAGTGCATGTTAAAGAACCTCAGGTGGCCGAAATTTCTGGGGCCCTCCACTACAGCATCTCTGATAGCCTTAGTCACTTTGGGACGTTAAAATCCACAAACCAAATGAAACCAATTATTATTATTATTACACAAAATGTTATTCGTTACCACAGAAGTTCGGTGAGCGCACCACAACAATGTTCCAGGTGCTGCTAAAGGCCAAATTCCTGCCATGCAAAATGCCGAAGAATGATGATGAATGCACGAATGTTGCTAACAAGCTATGTCGGCAGATTAGCACTGTTAGGTAGGGGGTGGACTTGTGAGTAACTTTTGCAAAGGAGGTATCCCGTTTGAATCACGTCTTTATTGATCTTTTTTACTCTTCCACCCCTGTTGTTCAGATTCATTCAGTACAGACGAGCCCAATCGGTTCACTCAGCCTCATAGCTCCTTCATTACATCTACCTAGTCATAAAGACTGCTTTTTTGACTGTACTGATGCTGTGAGAGCTTGATCCTCTCTCAGTTGCACAACATACTTCACCCCAAGACTCCAAGTCTAAAACAAAGTTCACCCTTTGACTAGCTGTCATTTGAGATGGAATTAGTCATGCGACCCCTTTTCACTGACCTCCAAGAAGTTTTTCGCCCTAAACCTCATGTAAAAAAAAAACAAAAGATACTTGCAGCACCAGTCCCAGGTGAGGGGAAAAAAAGCACAGAAAATTTTTAATCCTCAGCCAAGTACATAATGAATGCATAACAAACTTGACATTTATCTAAATCTGTTCAATGCACTGTCCACAGTATCAGGAAAGTTCTTCAGTGAATAACACCATTATCAACGGAAGATATTCTTTTCAGCATGGCAATATATTTTGCACTATCACTTTTACAGTGATTATTTCTTTCTTACACATTTCTGCTCTATACTAAAGCTTTACAGGGAGAAGAAATTTTTGTGTGACAAAAAGGTTTGTGCTGGGAGTTTTGAATATTACAGTCGAACCCGGATATATCGAACTCGAAGGGGATCGCGAAATAGTTCGATATATCGATAATTCGATATACAGAAATCGGCTTGTGATGGCACTTACGATGCGAACAAACGATACCGTATTTGTCGCGTAATCAACCCACTCGCATAATGAACCCACCCTCCACTTTTGCACCCGAGAATTTGAAAAAAAAAAATAAAAAATACGTTAAGGCCAGCTCGCTCACATGCAAGCGACTGAGCGATTTCAGCGACGAGCGGCAGCGACAGAGCGAAAATTTTCAAACTTGTTGGAACTGCGTCTCTCTCGCCACTCAAGCCACCGCGGCAGCTCAAAACAAGGTTTCTGTGTCGCCGCGGCGGCAGAAATCGCGAGCATTTTCGCTTTTATGTCGATGGCGCGCGTCAGTCCGTTTCGGTCGTCTCATCTACAGCTCATTGGCAGCGTGCCAAGATGCTGCGTAGCGATAACGTCTCGGCGCGTTTGTCTTTTTATAGCTCCTGCAGTGGCGGGGAGCGAACTTGGCAGAGTGCCCGTGATGGCTTGATTGCACAAGCCTGGTTCGATTTATCACGCCGCGCTTGGGGTGGGCGTCATGATCGCAGCAGGTGACCGCGTGCTTTCGCGGATTCATACATGCAAGGATAAACGATTAAAAAAATAAAATAAAATAAACATCCCGCAAAAAAAAAAAAAGAAACTCTGCCGCTTCTTAACGTCCGCAGCCGCCATATCTTACGCTACACCGCGCGTACAGCCCAACGATAAGAAAAAATGACTATTGCAAAAAAAAACAAAGAAAAAAAAAAAAACAGAGAGACCTACATCCGCAGGCGCCATAGCCACGTCCGCTGCCGCCGCACGTAAAGGGTTCGCAACACGCTGGAGAAAGCGTCCGACGTCTGTCTGAAAACGGGCTGAGCTGGCTTGGCGCATGCGTTGCACGTGCTGAAGGAGAGAGATAGTTCGGCAAAAGAATGGGCACACCCATGCACATGGCTTGCAAACGTCATGTGTTGGCGCGCGGGAAACGACAACTGCAGATGCGCGCACCTTTGGGGAATGGGCGCGGCGCTGCCCAGACCAGCCGTCGCCGAACTGTCCCCTCTCATTCCTTCTGCGCGTGGCTTGAAAACGTCACGCGGCAAACGGCCAAGGGTGATGCGATCGTCTGTGGGGAAGGCACACTTTCCAGTGCGTGGTGAGGAGTTCGATATATCGAACGACCGGTGAAATTGAGTTCGATATATGATGCGGCTTTCCTATACTTTTACATGGGATTTTCAAGGGGATATTTCGTGAGTTCGATATAACCAAAATTCGATATATCCGGGTTCGATATAGCCGGGTTCGACTGTATTTAATTATGTTTTGGCTAATGCAATGCTAATAGCCATAGCTGATATGCTACAATATGCATATAGTGGAATGCTCCCATTTTATCACTAATATGATAGCTCATCATTTCATATATCTTACGCTTTAGTGAGACAAAATTTGATACAGAAGCTTTTTCTCATAATATCTAATAAAGCTCTTGTCGAACATTTACACCACTAAAAACTATTTATGTTTTATGTCTCCATGTACCGCAACATACTCGAGAGCACTACATGCGATGGAAAAAATAAAAATAAATAAAGCTCGGAAATGACCAAAAAATAAGATTTCTCCTATAAAAACAAAAGATCATAACTCACCAGTCAGGACGGGCATCATTTGGTGACACCATGAGACGACGCACTTTGATGCCCTTCTCAAGCGAGAAACAGGTGCACCACTGAGGAAAGCTGCGTGGGTGCAACTCCATTCCCACCCTCATGCTGCACCTGCAAAAAAAAGGAGACTAGGCCTGAATTCCACGCACCATGCTCGCTTGCAGTTGCAACATGTAGTTCACTCTCTACAAGTTACTGTACGAGAGTGGACGCTGCATGCTAACAGAGGATCCAACCTCGTGGTTACCACCCGCGTGCCTATGCCGAGGTCAAGCATGTGGTCAATAAAAGTGAAAAAGGAAAAGAAAATGGCATCGATATACAGTCACACTTGCTGATAACAAATCTGACAGTGGAACAGTCTGAATTTGTCACATAACTGAACCCGAATATATAGAACGCAGAGGGGATTGCGATATAGTTAAATATACCGATAACTCATTATATAGACAACGGCAGTAAATTTGTAACCCAGAAGCAAGAATAAACTGCATTCAACCCAGTCCTATGCTTCTCGCAACAATGCAACCACCTACCAGTGTTGGCAGCACACCACTAACTAGGTGTTGCTAGGCCTAATTTATTACGCATCTAAACAGTGACTGGTTCCTCGAAACTATAGGTAACGGTCATCCTGAGATGTCTAATTCGTTTACCAGTTCACTAAGAGGAGGAGAATCTTCCAGTGAAACTAAAGTAGTTTTTCTTCACAACACCTTTGGCAGCAAAGCATGACAAGTAAGTGCTGCTGCGAAGCTTTAATTAAGGTAGCTGCTCTACAAGACAGCGACGTGGAGTGAGTAAAAGATGAGTACAGGAGATCGAAAGTCACCCTCATGCACACTGCACGTCCACTTCATTATGCAACGCTACAGTGCTAGCAGGTGTCCAAAAATGTCAGGTTCAATATGTTCGGGCTACTGAAAGTTTACATTATGATGACACATTATTTGTGTAACATGTTCATGATGTATTGTTGCATGCACGTCAATGTTAGCTCAGCAAAGCTATGAAGTGCTTCTGTGTCGCCATATTCTTTATGCTTCATATGGAAAAAAGCAAGTAGTGAATATGCAAAATTCTGCAGGCCAGTGAGTGATTTGAAGCCTGTATGGTTTTTGAATTTATCATTTCAATGCAGCTTGTCGTAGCTGAGCTGGCAAAGCTTTATGCTATGACCAGCAGTCGAAGGTCACCTTCGGTTACTGAGCAAATGTGAGACATTAATGCTCATAATTGGTCATTTCTACGCCAACACCTTTTTGTATTTGCCAGGATGACTGGTTCTTCCGTGGTTCTAATGCCTGGCACTCAGAAACAGGAACAAGACAGTGAAAATAATGCAATAAGTTATTTACCATGCAAATATGATCCTTGGATCGCTTACAATATGTATTGTGGCAAGGTGCAACATTTGAAGCAAAGAAGATGCAAACCAAAAATCTGGTGTCGCCCTCCCCTTTAAGTATTAGAGAAACTGAGAGGTTAAAAATGTAATACCGTCCATAACTTCTCGGGTCTCTTTTATTCGTTTTGTGAGACCAATTCTTTTACGTTTCTTAAAAGCGCACAAATGACTGGAAGCCTTAAAGTATGCACTTACATCATGGATGCCTCACTGTCGGCAAAGGAGAAGAGCAGGGGTACCATGCTTCGTGCCTGCTCGTGTTCCGGAAACTGTCCGGCTGACTCGCAGTTGGTCCCTTCTTGCTTGAAGATGAGCGGTAAGCCCGAACGGTTGATAATCCAGTAAGGAACGGACACATACACCTGCAGTCGCCAAAGAAAAAAAGAGAGGGGGAAAGAAAGAAAGAAAATGACAATGTGTAGGTGGACAGCGCCAAGTACTTCAACCATGACTAAGCATCAGCAGATGAGCCCTAGAAACATGCCCTCCAGGTAAGGAACTGTCAGCAGGTATCAACCACGGTGCGGACCACATACTATCTGATATTTAGTTTTTTTATGTACAGAGTAAACTTTCCTAATGAAGAGATACAACAATCTCGAAATGTTCTCTATAATATTGATACCAATAGCACACAGCCCTGTATTCTACCCTGGAATCCACAGAATCAGACATAAGACCTTAAGTAGCAAATTAAAATAATTTATTAATTTTAATCAATTAACATGATCTGAATTGAAAGTTCAACTGAACTGAATGCAAAACATCGCGACCGTACTCCATCACTTTAGCCCAGTGGCCCAATTCCGATCTCTCAATGGTAGGGTCCCGGAACTTCTTTCTCGTCACTGGTTGTATGCAAGCTAGTTAAACAGCAATCCCGGTGCAGAAGTGTCTTTGAATGCAGCCTTAAGGTAACATATACCCAGGCGGGAAATAATTACCGAAATACTTACGGAATTAAATAGTGCGCGCGTTGCCATACCACACAGCATTCGATGTTGCCTCATGGCTCGTACAAAGCTAGTTTTACGGCTACTTATAATCAAAAACATCACATGGTACCACTTAAAAGGGAACACATCCTCAAGAAATATGTTAGCAATTAACTTTTTTTTTGTCAACTGTAAAAAAAAACAAAAAAGAGAGCAGAAAAAGCTGTCGTACAAAGTAGATTCGAACCACTGTTTCGGTGTTCAAAGACACAGTGTGAGCCCATTGAGCCACAGAAGCGACGAGAAAAGCGGGTGTAGTGTGGTAATCTTCATCGTTATAGCCACTGACATGCGTCGCGTGCTGCCGCTCTCAAGGACGAAGAAGTTGGTCGCTGCCTTGCTCATTCGCCACGCCTGATGCTCCGCTGCGAGTTCCTCCTGAGCGGCTGGATCCATCTGGGTTTACCGAATAAACACACCCCTACAATTGGTGGAGGTGCTGGGTACGTTCCCGTCCACCCTGGAACTAAGAAGCCGCACATTACCCTCTGCTTCCAGCATGCCGGACAACACTGCCTCGACATCGTCGCCCCTCCCAACCACCGTGCTGTGTTCTGGAGCTCTACGGCAGCGTGATCCGTGCCTCTTCAGTGGCATAGCCGATCAAGAAGTCGACGATTGGTTGTCGGCATATGAGCGCGTCAGTAGCTACAACAGATGGGACGACGCTATCAAGCTAAGTAATGTAATCTTTTATCTGACTGACGTGGCGAACCTCTGGTTTCGCAACCATGAGGCAGACCTGCCATCTTGGTCTGCATTTAAAAAGAATTTTGCTGAAGTGTTCGGCCGCCCTGCAGTTCGCAAGCTCCGGGCAGAACAACGCTTGCGTGAGCGCACTCAGCATGTCGAAGAGTCGTTCACTAGTTAAGAAGACATCGTGGACCTATGCAAGCGTGTCGATCCGCTAATGTCCGAAGCGGATAAGATCGAAAACATCATGAAAGGCATCTCTGACGACGCGTGCCAGATGCTCTGGGTGAAAAATCCTGCCACGGTCAGTGACGTGATCAAGCTTTGCCAGAGCTATGACGTGCTTCGTAAGAAGCGCGCTTCTACCCAGCGGTCCGGTGTTAGAGAAGACGCCATCTGTACACTAGCGCTGGGCGGTTCTACCCCATCAGAGGACAGCCCTTTACTTCAGCAAATCAAAGCCTTCGTTCGAGAAGAGGTCGCCCGCCAGCTATCACTGGTCCCTCAGTTACAGGATACTGGCCGCCTTGCTCCTGACATGGCTCCGTCTTTGGCCCCTACCATACGGCGTGCCGTTCAAGATCACATCGCTGATGTCCTTCCGCCCAGCTCCATGCTCCCGCCCAGCCCTGTGCTTTAATGGCGCTCTTCTTCGTTTTAACGATATTTCTACTATTTGTCACCAGGCGACACTGCTCAAAGGACCCTACTGTTGAGAGAGTGGAATCATGCAGCACAGTGATATAGTGCTGTGCTCTGGAGCAATGAGGATGCCACTTGAACATTAGGCATCATACATGTGGAAGCCAGCCACAACCAAACGGGTGCACAGAAACCACCACAAGTGCCTTCAGCCAAAGATGCCATGACTATCAAGGAGTCGAGTTATACATACATTCCAGTACAAAGCAAATTTCAACAGGTAAGGTCAAATAATTCTAACTGTTGTGATTCAACCTCATTTAAAAATGCAAGTAATCACCCACACGACATCTTCCATATGTTTTAGGGAATTGTCATACTGAACAACCTGTTAAACCATACCACAAGCATAGATCCTGACTAACCAGAGCATGAAAACATTCCACTTGTACAACACTAACGTAATGATGCATAAAGCATTGCTGTACATATAGGGATCACCACGCGACATACGCCCATGACCGCTGAATAATTTATAATCGAATTTCTTTTCTGGCTGTTTTCCTTTCGGTTATGGTTTCAACAGCCGAGCAATAGCTGTGATGTCAAAGTAAAGTCTAGGTCGTGTGAGGGATGAGAAAAACAGTGACATAATCGTTCCCCTGCCATTTGAATGCACTAAAATGCTAAATCCAGAACAGGAATCCCAATAAGTGAAGAGTCAGCGATTATATCGCCGTTTTTTTTCCTTCTGCCCATGACCTACACTTGACTATGACATTACAGCCATCGCTCGGCTACTGAAACCGAAACTGCTGATGAAAGAAAATTCAATTATTATAAATTATTTCGCGGTCGTAAGCGAAAATCACATGGTGTGATCAATATGCAGAAGTGTCTTATGCATCATTAATGAGAAAACTGCTACCAAAATTTGGTGTCTATACCCCTTTAGAAGAAGGGAAGAAAGCTTCCCAGGCAGCTCTTACCCTGAGCGCCCTCCCGCGCAGCACACTGACACGTGCGTGCAACAGCAGCAGCCGCCCCTCGGTGTCATGTGTCTCTAGCCTTGTAGAGAAGCTGCTTGAGCCAGGTGGGACCACTAGACTGGTACACTGGCGGAAGTTCTCCAGAGAGAAGCCAATGATGACATACTGCTCCGTATTCACCTACAGTCAAAAGAAAGACATGCTTCACTTACGACTATGCAATGCTACTGTGCCGTACATCTTTCAATGACTGTAAGAGAGGGCAGGGTTTGTTACCAACTGCACAAAATTTAGAGCAAAAACGAGGGAATCGATAAGTCCACGTGAACTGGGCAGCAGATTTTGTAATAATTCGGCTCAAAGTTGCCAAAGCACATGGAAACTGAAGTACACACTTTCCGCATAAGCTGCTGGAAGTGAAAGTAAAGAGAGTGCAAACACTGAAACTTTCAAAAAAGAAATGGATACTAAATGAAGTAAAGATTTCAGAAAAACATAAAAGCACGCACGCACGCACACACACACACACACATATATATATACACAGGACGTCCCAGCTAAATGTAACCAAGGTTTTAAAATACTGGTGGGTCCCAGCCCACTGAAACGAATTCAGAGCCGTTCAGAGTTATCTAAGCTAATCTGCAGTATTTTTTTTGTTCATCAAAGTTAATTAATTAGTAAGTACTAAGTAGATATTTTTAAAGTATTGTCTGAGCAGAGATTTGGTCTTTATCATATTCTAGCTAACAGGAGAATTAAGAATATAACCACATTGCTATCATTCTGTTGCTGCTATTGACATTTGAAGCATAATTAAGAATAAAAAAAATAAGAGATAGTGCCTGCTAACACATATTAAGTCGAAATGCTCAAATATTATTGCCTCTTTCGTTTAATCACAGCAAACTAGAGTCTTTCATTACACCATTAACTAAGGGTGGGGAATGTTGCAAACAGTCAGCCTCACTTGCAGATGCCATATGTAACATTCCTCACAGGGCCTACCGATATCCAAGAGCTTACTGGATCATGATTTTACTCTAGTGTAAGCACAGGAGCATGCCCGAAAACAATCACAGACCCAGTGTTTATTCAAACGCAATACACTAATCAGTGAATGCCACACGAGCTCCCTTACAATTCATTCGTGGCACAAACAGCCCTGCGCTAACTTGCAGGTGGGGCAGGTTTAAATGATCAAACACACCCGCTTCCACCTCTATTACTACCACCTATATAGTATTGGTAACAAGGCGAGGGCTTGAAGACATACCTCGTGCAGTGCACAGTCCTTCTGTGCAGAGATGATGCCCTTGCACTGACCCTCGTTGACCACATAGCCCAGCTCACAAGGCAGCAGGTTGTGGATTCTGATGGGCGGGAGCAGGCTTACTGTATGCCCAGGCACGGTGCAGGGCACACTGTCCTTGTCAGGGTAATTGTCACGTTTCACATCCACTGAGAACCTGTCAATGACCATGGAAGAGACCACGCAGAATTGAGACACCATGATCCATACTACCGTATTTACTCGCATAATGATCGCACTCGCGTAATGATCGCACCCCTGAATTTTGAGGTCAAAATTCCATTTTTTAAATTCCCCGCGTAATGATCGCACCCCGAACATGGAGCCGCCTGGTGGTTGATCTGCAGTCATCCCGCAGCGAATGCATTCCGACGAGTTCTCAACTTAGTCTAGTAACGTTGGAATTCCCATGATTCCATGCTTCGCGGCGTTCGCCATTTTGCAATTCGGCAGCGTCGTAGCGTGCTTTGTGTTTTTGTGCGAGTTTACGCCATTTCACCATGGGGCGGTATGCCAGTTACACCGCCGCGTTCAAGCTCAGGGCTGTCGACTATGCACTGGAGCATGGCAACCGCGCTGCTGGTAGGCATTTCGGCGTGGACGAAATGAGGATACGCTATTGGAAGAAGCAGTGCGAGAAGCTGATGGCTACGAACAAGACACGGCGGGCTTTCCGTGGACCCAAAACGGGCAAGTTCCCTCGTGTTGAGGAGGCAGTCCTAGAATACGTGAGGGACCTGCGCAAGGATGGTTGTGCAGTGTCATTAGAAATGATACAGACGCAGGCGCGCACAACTGCCAGGAAGCTGGGAATCGTCGCAAAGGATTTCCGCGCTAGCTCCGGTTGGACGACTCGCTTTATGCGACGGAATGGACTTTCCCTGAGGCGGCAGACGTCGTTGTGCCAGCGGCTCCCAGCCGCGTATGAAAGCAAAGTGATAGACTTCCATCACTTCGTCACTAGGCTTCGCGAAAAATGCGGTTACCTCATGTCGCAAATTGGAAACGCCGATCAAACTCCACTGACGTTCGACATGCCCCGGAATACAACTGTGAACGAGAAGGGTGCTCGGAGCGTCTTCGTGAAGACGTCTGGCGCAGAAAAACAGCGATTGTGAAGATGCTCCCAGCGACGACACTGCCGTTTCCGATGAGTCGTGCAGCAGTGAAAGCGAGGATGGCGAGGATTCAGACTTTGATTAGAGTACTGACGAAAAAAAATAAATGGGCATTGTGCACTCCATGTGATGCTTAATGTGCGTGTTTATTGCGAAGGTAAGCCTTACTCAGCTTTTATTTTTGGTTGTAATCGAGATATATGTTCTAAGACGTCTGACCTGCAACTTGTTTGCGTTTTCGGTGGTCAAAAATTTTTTGTAGAAAATTTACCCCGCATAATGATCGCACCCCGAAATTTGCGTCAGTATTTAAAAAAAAAAAGTGCGATCATTATGCGAGTAAATACGGTACATGGCAGCATCCCTTCTTGCTGCTGTGCAGTATAAGCTGTTACAGCCATAAACCCTCCTCCTTTGACAGTGTCCCACCTCTGAGAAAATTACGAGAAGAACATGCACAGAAGACTTCAGACTGCCACGCAGTGGAGATGGTGGGCAGGCCAGAAGGCAGCCGTGCTGTAAGACAGGTTTGAATATAACTTCAAGCTAACAGCCTGCTGCAGCAACCTTTTGTGTCTTCGAACAAAAAATGCATAGTCCGCTAGAGACACATGTGTTCAATAATTGTCAAAAATCAGAAGTAGCCGTGGCTCGAAACATTCTCGAAATCGAGGCGTGCCTTAGTGAAAGGCACCAGAAGCCAAAAGTCACTTAGACGAGTTTAAGGCTCAAGTCTTTGTGAGCAACCTAAAAGTGCCCGACAGTAGCATGGTGGACAACTAGCTCCCTAATGGTGAATAAAACAATGACACAGCACCATGCTAGTAGATGCTTACAAATTAACAAAACAATACACACGGCACTACACACCTGAAGAGGGCGGCATCATTGCGTATGGGACAGCATGTGATGGAGTAGCCAGCACTCTGCCGTTTGCTCGCAACGTGCTGCCACTCCAGGGAGGAGTAAGCAATCAGAGAGATTGTTGGCCGCACCCACATGTCAGCAAACACGTATGGTAGCGGCACGGCCGTCGTGCACTTGGGCTGCAGGCAGATCTGGTACGGACGCACTGCAATAGAAACAAACCGGCAAACAAGTCAACACTGGCAAAAGACAGTCAATAGAGGAGCCGAGGATGTCATGCTGAACCTGCTAGGCTAAGCACCATTTCGTCAAAATACACTGGATAACCTCTGCACTATTAGAATTAGCTCTTGGAATCGCAACGTGCAATTTCACAGTCTTCCCACTACTGCGAAACGTTACGAACATGTTCGGCCTTTGCCGAGAACTGTACCGGCTTGGCGGATGACAGCAAAGGCTACACTCTGAAGACGGACACAGGCACACCACGCTCTACTGCGCCCACACAACACCTGCACTGCTCGTGCTGTGTCGTCCTTTTAATCTCACCACGAAAACGAAACAGCAACATGAAACACAAGCCAAAGGGTGTGCCTTGCTTCATACTAGGGGAACAGCGCAATAAAGGCGGGACAAAAACAAAACAAACGCTGACTATCAACTGGGTTTATTGAAGGACGGTAAGAGAAATATATACAGAAAAACAAAGCAATGAAAAGAAAAACAAGTGCCTTTCTTGTTTTAAAAATAATGAGGAGTTAATATTCTGGTTATGAATTTGCTTGCCAAGTCCCAAAGTAGTATTTCACCACTTTTCTTGCAGCCTTTCAAAAGTTCTCACTAAAAACTACACCTATGCAAGTGAGCCAGATTAAAAATAGGCATGGAATAGCATGGTATGGCATGCTGAAGGGTTTGAGGTCCCAAAGCTGCATACGAGCTAAGAGCAGAGCTAGCTGTAACTTCTTAGTTTAAAATAAAACGAAAACAACATTAAGAATATACCAATTCATTGCTTTAAAATTCAGTTGACTAAAAAAACTTTCTTTTTTTCAAATGCAAGCCAAAAATTTCTGGCTTTTGATTACGGGCAACATGCTACCTGCCTTATTTAATAGAATTTAATAGAATAGAATGCTCCGAGACAAAAAGTGTTCAACTTTGGGAAGAAATGGCATGCATGGCTATGCCACCAGTTACCTCCAGCAGTTTCAAGTTTCACATCCACCGGGACCTCCACTTTGTTCTTGATTACCAAGGCAGACTGTACGGTGATCAGCTTTCGAGCATTCCCGTCAAGGGTCACACTGAACACCACGCGTATCATGCCAGAGCTGCGGTGCTGTGTACGGAGAAAAAAAGAAAGTGCGAAAAGAAATGCAGGTTTTTTTTCTATACGCATGATGCAGCAAAACATCATTAAATGCACAGAAGTGAACATTCACGCTCAATCTAAATATATTTATTTCAAGCCGGTTTCATACAGTTGAGGAAATGCTTTCTTTCTTGGCTTACAGAGAAATGCTCAACAGGCCAGCACCACATCAAAAGCAGGAGCAACTGGGCTCACCTATAATCTGGGCTGTCAGGTGTGCAACACTGTGGTCTATCCACATTATGCTAACTCACTAAAACAAATGAACACCAAACAAACAAATGCAGTAATTCACCCAGTTCACACAACAAAAGGAAAGCAAGATGATTGTTACGTGACATCTGCACCCTGGCACTCCTCATTTGAAGCAGTTGTACTCCACACGCTAAAAACATTTCATAAACTGCCCTCAGGTGGCTAAGGCGGTGCAGGTTAATAATCCAACAGTAAATAGCAACAAAGTGCAGCATCAAGTTCTCTGTTTAATACTGCTGTGTCATATGGAGCACAATCAAATGCATAAGAAAAATAAGATGGCCACAATGTATCCAGAAGAAAGAAAGACATTTTGCATTCAACAACAACCAACAAGTGGCGGCCATGTAGTACACAAATATTGTAGCGGGACCCACCTGACGGTCAACTGGTATGGCATACTTGAAGTAGACGCCCACTTTTTCCACTGAAACTGGTTCCAGCTGGCCATAGCCAGCAATCTTCAGAACCAGCCTGTGCATCCTCAACTCATGGGAGTCCTGTACCACGAAGAAACCAAAAGCACACGCTGCTATTTCTGCCTCTGATCCTGCTCTGGAGTTCCTCACGATGTGGGCGACATCTAGAATAACAGACCCAATCAAAGCAACGTGACAAGTGACGACGCAGCTGACCACTGTTCCAGTAAGAAAAACAGCAGCTCACAGTAAAAGGGGGACACAGGCCCCTTAGTTGATACTCTATGAGGTGCTCTAAGCCTTTGCTGACGGTGATGGACTGTCCTTTTCCGACGCTCAATAAAACATGAGCAGCACAGAAGCTCCCCAACAAGTACCAGTGAACAGGTTAATTGCATGGAATGTGACCCACAAACTATACTTACTACCAAAGGCTGCAGCTAGAAATCTGGTGTAGCATTTTTAAGCAGTCATTAATCCCTGGTTCACGCATGAGCAAAATTTCTAAACTGTAAAATCTATGTACCAATGATAGCAAAGCTATATACAATGAAGAACAACATAATGTGGAGGTGGGAAGCACACAAATATACCAGGTATATTTTCTACGGGCGCCCTGTAGAGCTTAGTTCTTATTGCTTTACACAAAACCTCACTACGGCATTATCTGCACCAGCCATTCAATACCTGATTTACTTTCTAACCATTTATTACCCATTAATAGAACTTGAAAGGTGTTAACACCTTGATTCTCTCCGTTCGCAATCATCTTAACAGATTTATTCAATTGTACAAGCTCACTGCATTCACCTTGGGTGGGAGGCAATGGTCCATGCAGTTGGGCAGAGGATGAATTTCACTACGTACCATGTTTGCATACCCAATTGCCTCACTTTTCTCTTTGGTGATGCAACCACATCAAAATAGATTACATGCAGGAAACAGCAAATTGCAAATATATACTGTTGCTCACTGTAAAACTGCCCAATATTAAAGAAGCACAGTACAGAAAGTGAAAGCCAGCATATTTATCCCCTTAAACACGAGCTCTAGATGCTAGATCCCTACATATGTAGGTGAGAAGCAATGGTCACCTGATGCCTGATTTTTCCCCGTCCTTGGAAGGTGAAAGGCACAACCTGACCAGGTTCAACGTCCTTCCAATCAAACCTTGAAGTGGATCGAGACTGCTCTTCCCTGCTACCACTGAAAGTATACAGACATTGAACCGTTTTTGATGCTAGCATCAGTGAATGTATAAAAGAAGAAGAAAAAAAAAAAACAAATGAGAAAGAAAAAGTATGGACGTATGTGGGGGGAAAAGGAGGGTTAGGAAGTATAAAAACAATAATAATGGATTCAAGCACTCTAAAAACAAATCGCAAAAACAAACAAACAATCAAGTACACATTCAAGCAAACAAACTTCGAAATCCAAATGTGCAATGACTGAAACAAAACAAAGCTAAATACCACATGCTGAGTTAGTCTGCGCCGTTCCATGAACTTGAAGATTCTTGGCTTGAACATGTGTAAATAAATAGTTTTCAAGGTTTAAACCAACTGCATTGCAAGCTATTTGCTGCTAAATCTCCCATTAACAGTGATTAAAATTCGTTCCAGTGCATTCTTCACAAGCTTCATATGATCTCTATCAGCCTGCAACAAGGAACACCTCAAAATATCTGGAAAGTTGTTCCAAGCTTCCGCAGAAAATATCCATTGGTCACATACTTTTGGCCATACACCCCTCAGTATGTATTCCAGTAATCACCAATACTATACAAGGCAGACTTACGTAAACACTGCGTAGCTGCTATAGTTATCACAAGGCACTATAATTACCTGCCAGAAGAGCACCAAGAAAATATGTTTACCTGCACGGTAAAGATAGTCACGTGGACAATCACTCAACCCACTGCAGTCCTAACATTTTCCTTCCAAATAAAGAAAATACGACTTTATGGCAGGACCTCAGCCCAGCTATGTACGACATTGCCATTAGAAAAAGCACAAAAACATGGTGCAGCAATACTTATTCCAAACTTGACCAGGCAGGTGGCAATCAATGACACAGTGCTATGACAACAGACACAGTTGTCCGCTTCCTAGAAGGGTAAAAGAAAAAAAAAAAAAATACGAACCCAAATGCAGCAGCAACAAAAGCCGTGAAGCGGAATGCAACCCCAAGGTCATTCTTGATGGCAAAAGGCACAAAAGGTGAGCGACGTCTGATCAGCGTGTCTCCCTGCAGTGGGGCATCCTTGTCTTCCAGGCACCTGTGTTTTACGATTATTGGCACTGAAGGAGTAAGTTTCAGTAAAACATGCCCTGTGGCGAGAGACACGTAAAGCCAGGCCACCTCCTGACAAACACAACTTGCCGCAGCAATAATATGTGGGTAAACATAACATTGAAAAGGAGGTTACAAAACCTCAATACAGTAAAACCCAATTATAACAATACCGCTTTGTACAATATGTCGCATGTAACTAAGGACAGCTGCAGCACCGTCCGTTTTGCCACGTGTTCTAAAGTAAAATAACCCGCACATAACAAAGCTGTAATAGTAGATTATCAGTTATAACAATTAAATTTGGCCATTCAGCGCCATCTCTAATAGGAAAGAAAGACTTGCAAATGATGCGACCATGCCAGCCAAACCATACCACAAATTCCTAAATATGGTCTAGTCCTTGTAGGACTTACTGGTTACAGATTTCTGCCTGCAAATAAGTGAAATCTGTAAGTTACTTCCCTCTCAGTAAAATTTCTCATTTGTCATGTTTTCTTTCTTGTTTTGGCTAAGTCCAGTTATAGCAATGACATTATCCTGGTACCTTAATACTGATATAAGTGGGTTTAACTGTATATCAGAAGGGGTATTATGAATAATTGGCTACTCAGAACTTTTTCTAAAATTATTATGGCGCACCATTTTCATTCATTTTATGGCATGTCAATTTCCGTGAGACACTGCCGCTATGTGAAGATACCACCTAATCGGTGTCTGGCCTGCCACCATTGCTTGCTGGCAATGTTATGTGGAGAAGTCAACCTAAGTGGCATTAGATGCTCAGTTTTTTGCTTAATTTGCTGACCTTTCAGCAACTAAACCATGCTGCTCTCATGTGCGTTTCTTATAAAATTTAATAGTACAACCTACTATTGCTACATTGAGCTATTTCATAATTTTTATCTGTTCGCTGTAACGAGGTGAGGTTCAAGTGTTGATAAAAACCCAATACAAACTGCATTACTAATTTGGCATGATAAAAATAAATGAGACAAAAAAGAAATAGCAATGAGGATGAGCACTTAACTCGATGTTCACTAGCCAAGAACTAAGGCTTCTTGCCATTGTATATAAAACATTGTACATTTTGATTTAAAATAAACCCAGTGCGCACCACACGTATCATTACAGGCAGCGAATTTTTATACTTTGGAATGCAAGGCAGAGAGAGCTCTTCAATAGATACAAGGCCTACCTCCAGTTAATATTTTTTGTAATATGAACATATTTTAGTCCTTTCAAGTTCAAATCATCGACATGCAAATACATCAGCAGAGTAGCCACATACACAATAAGTATACTAATGAAGTAACAAGACAATTTTCCATCACGGTCCAACAAGATGTTCTCAGAGGATGCATGTTAACTTACTTCTCTGCAGAAAATAGTTGGTAGAAATCAGTGGCCCAAGAAGTCTTCACTTTCTGGTACAAGTCCAGCAGAGCAGTGGTAATGTTTACCTTGAGGACATCTTCGGCTGGCACCGAGAGAGAAAGAGCCGTCACAAGCATGGACTGGTGCCTCAGGTATGAAGCCATCTTGAAAAATAAAACCTGACTGCCGAAAGCACTAAGATACTCATGGAGAGCATAAACTGCCAACACAATAAAAATCTCAACATACGCATAAGGTACTAATGACTAGCTACAAAAACCATTAAAAAATCAATTCACTTTTCAACATCACTGCACTAGAGAAACACAATTGTACAGAAAAGAAACCCAAGGAGCAAAACCTTACCATTTATCTTGAAGTGAAATTTTGTGAGGCCTGTCTTCCCAAAAGCCGCTTCCCACTGGCAGTTACACCTGTCAGAGAAAACCGAATATAAGGCCATGTAGCCACAGCTTGCAGCATTACGAGCCACGAAGAAAAAAACAGAAAAGTAAACTACAATTGACAAGGCACTCCCAATACTGAGCTGCGTAGCTCGTCAAATAATGTGCATTCAAACACATGAAGCTAAAAAAGCTTCTTCCTTGTCCTGTTTGTAGTATGAAAAATCTGAACAGAGAACATGCACAAGCTAGCAATAAGCCACAGCTGCACTTCTGACGTGGTTGACTCATTAGCGAATATACTGAAGCCTTCTGAGGAACACAGTTCACTCACTCACCTCCAAGGCTCTATAATGGGCTCCCATCCTGAAAGCGCTCTGTTGTAGTAGCCAATGCTGAAGAAAAACTTGGACTGTCCACCAAACGTTTTTGAGAGTTCTTGGAAAATGTATGTCTCTAGGGAAAGAAGAATAAATTCCAGTATAAGTCGGCACAACAAAGTTGAACCTCTGAATGTTTGGTTTAGTTTGATTTATAGGGCCCAATGTTCCAAAGCAACACGGGCAATGAGGGGTGCACCTATAGTCCTCTAAGCCAGTCCTTATTCAGCAAACCAGTACTGCACATGGGCAAAGAAACTCAGTAATGTCACAGAGAGTACGCTCAACTTGCAATACCAAAGCTGGCGTATGTCTGTTCAGTGAACACATGTTAGGGGGGACATGGCTCTCGAATTAAAATAACAACCAAAGATTTGGTTTTTCAACAAAGTAAGATATTTATTCGTGCAACTCATTTTATATGCTGCCACAAAGTGTCTTTGCAAAACTATACAGGCAAATACTGCAAAATAATATTGCTCCATTTATGGTGGTGGTGCATCCACATATCTTAAAGGTTAACTTTGCCTTTTTTTGAACCTTGGTGTCGACCGCGCCGCTAGCTATCAGTGCAGTTTTGTTGTCAGTAAAAAAACCTGTATCCTCAATTTCAAATGTGGTGCCCAGTTCAACTCCACATCCAAAAGGAATGAATGATAAAAAAAGCAAAAGTTTCAGTGTTTTACTAAGTGATGGCCAGCTGTGGGGCATCAGCCGCTCCTGCGATTGGCTGGCTATGCCTTTTTGATTGTCTTGGATTATACATTATTTTGGCAGCTCCATGAAATAGAGGTGGAACTAGTTTTGGGACTGCACTTCGGCGGTCATAGACTGATGTGCCTTTAAAAAGAAGTACTATAAAAAGGCGCACTGTTGCAGCAGCTGGAAGTGAAAGTCGCCAAAGGTTAAGGATGGTAAGTCTACTCTGCAGATTGCTATGAGTGAATTAATAGTGAACGGCATCACAGACGAGCACCCAAGCTCTTCAGGCTCGGCTGGCAGCATGTGTGCGCAAAGTGGCTTGGTTGGTGGATACCAACGATGTTCACCCAAGCTCTCCCTGCGTTGCTGCTAGCCTACAAAAGGCAATGATTGCAACTAGCTAAAAAGGATGCCACATGCAGAAAGAGGCAGCCACGAAATACTGCATTCAAATGGATGATGAGAACTAAAACCATGGTACCTTCAGGAGAAGTACATAATTGTAGATTGTTGCTCAACTTTGAGTGCCTATCCTTCTTCTCAATACTGTTTTCTCACTTCTTGCTTATTCCGAGCAGTCGATTTCATTGCATTCCCAGACCCATATTGCAGGTCAAAAGATACTTCATTTTTCAATTTTAAAAATTTTAAATTTGCAGTATGCAATTTTCTTCTAAGTTTAAGCCCGTCTTCGGACACTGTGTCTTTTCGGAGACTGCATCACAAAAATTCAGCTGAAGATTTGTGCTTTCAAGAAAAAATATTTCAGGCCTGTGTTGGTTTGCAGCCCACCTGAGGAAATGCAGTGAATATTGAACCAGCCTTCTGCCATTTTGTTAACTCTGCAGGCTTTTCACAAGATTAAAGAAAAAAAAAAAAAGAATGAAAACAACGTTCTTGAGTTATAACACTGATATTTATAGTGATAGTATTCATAACCTTATATTCAATGAACTAAACATACTTCAAGGAAGTTCATCCAGAAATAAAGAGAAATTCCTATTTCAGGGATGGAAGTACTAATTACACTTTACATGCACCGGTGTGAAGCCATACAGTTGCAAAGCAGAGTTGTAAATAATAATAATAATAATAATAATTAGCCTGGCAACACCTATGCAGGGCGAAGGCCTCTCATATCCTTCCAATGAACAAGGTCCTGTGCAAGTTGCATCCACTCGATCCCTGCAAACTTCTTAATCTCATCCACCCAATTTTCTGTCCCCCTCCCTGCTATGCATGCCTTCTCTTGGAATCCAGTCCTGCACTCTCAGCGACCATCAGTAATCCTGCCTTGGTCTTACATGCTTTGCCCATGTCCATTTCTTTTTGATTTTGACTAGTAGAATGTTATTAACTCGCGTTTGCTTTCTGAACCACTCTGCTCACTTTCCATCTTTTAATGTTACATCTATCATCTTCGGTTTGGTTTGGTTTGAGGGGCGTAACGTCCCAAAGCAACTCAGGCTATGAGAGACGCCGTAGTAGAGGACTCCGGGAAGTTTGACTAACTGGGGTTCTTTAACATGCACTGACATTGCACAGCACACAGGCGCCTTGCTT
This sequence comes from Amblyomma maculatum, assembly GCF_055883805.1. Lineage (NCBI taxonomy): Eukaryota > Metazoa > Arthropoda > Arachnida > Ixodida > Ixodidae > Amblyomma > Amblyomma maculatum. Next base: position 186,241,097 of record NC_139346.1, read on the forward strand.
TTCACCTCCATCGAAAAGCGGCTGCCAAGGCCGGGATACATCTATCATCTTGATTGACTGATTGATTGATTGATTGATTGATTGATTGATTGATTGAATAACTTTATTTATCAGGGTATTCTTCGCAGTTGCTCCTTTTTGTAGAGCCTTCAGTGCCAGGGATCCACTTGCTTCCGCCACCCGTAGAGCACGCTGTATCAGACCTCGTTGGTCTTCACAGCGTTCGCTGGCCAGCATTGCATCCCATTGCTCCACACTAGGGTCTTGTATGACTTGTACCACGTCTATCTTTCGGCATGCCCATGTTATACGATACATCGTGGGTCTTCCCCCCACACCACGGGCATACATCCGGATATGTCGTGAGATTAATGAAGTTTCGAACATACAGATTCGGGAACGTCCCTATCTGTAGTTTTCTCCATATACCCGCCTCTTCTTTGTTGAGATCGTTATGTGGCGGCATGTATCTACGTCTCGCCCCCCTATAATATTGAAGTACCGCCGAGTACTCGCAAGGCACCAGCTTCCTTTCCATAACTTGCTGCATTGTTCTCAATTCAAGCTGAACCCTTCTCGTTAGCCTCCATGCTTATGCTCCTTAGGCGAGTACAGGTAAAATACAGCTGTTTTACATTTTTCTCCCAAGGGATACTAGTAAACAGTTTTACACCTTCTATGTAAAGAAAATATTTCCTACTATCCAGTGCTCTCCTTGCAGCCATATAGCTCTCAGGCAGATGTAGCAATCAATTCTCCTCAAGTCATTCCTCAAAGCTGCACGAGTTTACGGAAGTTTGATAATTAATATAAACCACATTGTGAGTATGATAGCTATGCTCAGCCCACAAGTTATGTGCATGGAAGATTTGCCGAAACGCACTCACCCTTGAGTTCAATCTCCAGCAGCGGCACGTCCGCATCCATACAGTCATCAATGATGCAGAGGCAGAAAGAGGAAACCTTGAGCTCTACTGCGGACATGACTACATCTTGCTGAACAACTGCTGATGGCAACACGGCGGGAACCGTGTTCCAGTTGGGGCCGCAAGCAGAGGCGTTCTGCGTTAGCCAGATTGCTGCATCGTCAAGGTTTCCCCTGCAGGCTTCAAGGCTACGGAGGCAATCCTCATGGGAGAAACCCATTTCCAGAAGACTGTCAATGTTCACTGTCACGTGAAAGACAAGAAAAAGTGGAAATGGCTCATCACACAACTGTTGAAGTAAGAAAGAAGAATCTTTAGCCTCCTATCAGCGACAAATCCCTCAGAAAATGACCATGACCAACAAGGAATAAGCTGGAGCGATGAAAACAATGTGCTAGGTGGCCTTGAAATACCTCAATCACAAAATACTAGTCTGCTCTCCGGCATGCAAGCGATTAGAACAGTTGCTATAAAAAAAAAGAATCAACCATAGGCAGCAAGTACACAAAATTCCATATGAGTCATTTGTATGGGATGTAAAACATCGAAATAACTGCACATTATTGCCAACGCGAACTTCCATGCAGTTAAGCAGATGAAATGTTCCTAAATGTGCTGCAGATTTTAAAGCTTTGCGGTAGCTGTTTTAAGTTCTAGTAAATGTGTAAACCCCTAAAGGCTGTGCTTTGCCCAGTCCATAGTTATACTGCACAGGTAGAAATGAAAAATGATCTAATATGAAGCCAAGATGCTCACCATCCACTTTATTGCCACCAAGCAGCAACTGTTTTGGTATGGAGTCCAGGATCCTGAGAAACATCTTCACATCATTGTATGAAAGCCTTAGGTTTAAGGTCAGCGTCCCCACCTAAGAAAAAAAAAAAAGAGACAGTAAAAAGAATCTCAGAAAGAAAGAAGTTTAAAAATGAGTCCCTGCGGCTGGTGATCGTGCAGTTACAAAGGGACTCGCATCGTGTCGAGTTACTGCACTCTTGAGCAGTCTGCCCCAGAAATCAGAACCCTGCAACTCTTGCCCTAGATCAAGCTACTGTAGCAGCTGCCTTCTTACATCTGGTATTAGAAACGAGTACTTTCTCTCTCTCTCTCTCTCTAACACACACACGCACATGCACGCACACACACACACACACACACACACACACACACACACACACACACACACACACACACACACACACACACACACACACACACACACACACACACACACACACAAACACACAAACAAGCAAACAAACAAACCTGCAAGACATGCCCAGGTTTGGCACCAGGTGATGTGGGTTCTCTTTCCACAAGGTCAATGTAGACACTGATGGGGTCTATAATGGAGAGAGCGGTGTCATCCTCCAGGCCCAAAATGCACGAGAACACTTCCAAGTTCTGCAGGTTGCAGGACAGGGGCTTCTCCGTCAGTGCCTTGTGGTAGGATAGCACAGCCGTCGACTGCACCCCGGGAAGGAGACGAGATTAGGTTGCTCTGTACAGCTGCAGCTTCACTATGCATGAAGCACAGCTAACTGCTCGTTCAATGTTATGAGTCATTCATAACTGAGAATGCACAGGAACCATTGAAAAAAAAAGTTTGCAATAAGGAGCACTGAAAATAATAACGACAGAGTGAGCGACTTACACAAGCAATAGCGTCCAAAATAAGGCAACGTTCAAATATACAGTAGGAAGTATTGATAGCGAGAACAGTAGGGTTTAACGTCCTGAAGCGACGAGCTGCAAGTTGTCTGTCCTTTTCTCGTCTGTTGCCTGTGAAATGAATCTTTACCAGCTAGCTCAATAAGTTACCAACTATCTACAAGGAAAGCTGTAGAAGAGAGCTCAAGATTAATTTCTGCCACCTGGGATTCTTTAATGTGCACTGAACATTGCAATTTTTCATCGAATTGCTCAAAGAAAAAATTCAGGCATAGCATACCTTCAGGATTACTGTGTTCGTGTCCCACGCAGCAGAATCCTCAACGACTACAATTTCCGTGTCAGTCATGTTTAATTTCAGTTCCAGAGGAACTTCCGGAACAGGTTGCTGCTGCCACTGCTAGAGAGAGAAAGAGAAGAAAGAATAAACTGTGTATTTGAATGAGTAAAAAACATTAAAGAAAACAAAAAGAAAACCTAAAGCTATTCCACTAAGCCCTTATATAATTATGGACTTGCAATTTTTTTTTTACAACAAATAAGGTGCATTTCATATTCTCTGAGCATACTTAATAAATCCTATTTCCCTACTTTTAATTGTAATACACTACTTGCAATAGGACATCATTTCACATAAGAAGTTTAACATAGTTCGTGTAGCAGAAATAATGGCAAAACGAGCAGCTTTGTTTGTTTTTGATTACCTCCTCAATGTATTTTTCTACTCCAGGTAAAATTCACAAGTGAAATCTGTATTAGCTAACGTGTGCTCAGACTCTGAAAAGAGAACTAATCTGCTAGCATGGAGCACATCTATGACACTGCACAAGCAAGCATGCAATACGATAAGCAGAAGCAAAGTTTCCAAATAAAATCAGAATAGACTCGGACAGCAACATGTGCAGATGTAACTGATACGCTAATCACCAGAGTAACATGTGACCGGTGTTCGTGGCAGTGAGTGACATGCCATGTATGACTTAGCTCGTGGGACATTTATGCCTTTATCCACAAAAACTGCATTTTCCTGACTACTGACTACTACTCCTTCAAGCTGGTAATGATTAAAAAATTAAATAGATCCCAACAAAGTAATAATCACATAGATATAAAACATCTTGAAGTCACATTTTTGCTTACTACCAAAAAATAAAAGTGACAATTATGCGCTTATGTTTTGCTATGTAATGCATTAAATCCTCTGAATGTAGTGTGCCTCAGCAATCAACAGTTTCATGCTCGCACTGCTATTCAGAATGCCTTATGCTTGGTAGCACACATGGTGAGCTACCATTGTTTAAGATGGGCCGTGAGCACACACCCAAAGACTGAGATCTGAAACGGTGTCTAGAAAAAGTGCATTTAACGTGTGCGTTTTAGCTCATGATGGTAACCTTCAACGTCCTCGCTCACGAGCTCCCGCTTTTCTGTCGAACCCGGATATATTCAACTCGAAGGGGATCGCAAAATAGTTCGATATATCGATAACTGAATACACAAAAATTGGCTTGAGACGCCATTTACGATCATGAAAAATGATACCATATTTGGCGTATAATAAACCTATTCGCATAATGAACCCACCCTCTACTTTTTCCGATGAGAATTAAAAAACAAACGTTAGTCGGTGGCGCGTCAATCTGGATTCGCGTCGTCGCAGCCCACAGCTCATTTATTGGCAGCGCACCAAGTATCACGCCACGATAATGTCACGGCATGTTTATCTTTTGACTATAATTTTGTCGTTAGCTCCTGCGGGTGGCGGGGAGCGAACTTTACAAAGTGCCCGCGATGGCTTGATTGCGCAAGCATCTGCCACCGAGGACTTCTCGCCCTCTTCGATGCTCCGCAAGGCCGCCAGCTTGTTTGCGAAATCCAAATTCTCCCACTAATTAACGTCCATCACGTGACCCCACCCTGCCATCCATAGAGGAGAGCATGTGGGTGGGGGCAAGCGGAGTGTAGAGGAGGAGAAATAAGAATGGGTAAAGGAAAGGAGAAGGAAGGAGGAAGAGGGGCCAGAGCAGCGAGGAGAAATATGCAACATCAACTAGGAAATTGCCTACAGAGGGTTCACAGCTCCCACTGGACAGAGCCCGACGTTGTCTTCCACGTGCTGAGCTGGCTTGTCGGAGCATGCACAGAGGAAGGAAGGTGAGAGAGAAAGCTCGGAAGAGTTTTCCTTCCTTCACGCTCTCGCACACCCATGGAGGAAGGAAAGAATGGGCGCACCCTTGCACTTCGCTCTTTCAGGTTGTTCCCCCTCTCCCTAAAACCATGGCTGCATTGGCTGTGTCTGCTCTGTACAGGCAGCTGCCACACCGGTTCCCTCTCGCTCCATCATGCACACGGCTTGCAAACGTCACGTGCTGCCACGGGGCAAACAATCACCGCAGATGCGTGGAAAGGGCGCGGCATTGCTCTAGACCGGCTGTCGCCGTACCAGCTCCCTCTCGTTCCTTCCGAACGTGGCTTAAAAATGTCACGCGGCAAATGGCCGAGGGTGATGCAATCATCTTTGAGGAAGGCACACCTTCCAGTGCGCGGTACGGAGTTCAATACATCGAATGACCGGTGAATTAGAGTTTGATATACGACACAGCTTTCCTATACTTTTACATGGGATTTTCAAGGGGATATTCCATGAGTTCGATATAACCAAAATTTGAATTATCCGTGTTCGATATATCCAGGTTCGACTGTACTAGCGTCAAGGCTCCTGCTCAGCGAAAGGCCGTCTGTCGACATCGTTGACGTGTACAATAAAACCTTGAGCGTACTTCTGGCAGGTGGTAGTGGTTGGCAGGTGACATGGCTAGGCACTGACTGATCAGTGGATTTCGTGACACCACAGGACCACATGCTTGGTTGAACTGGCAGGAGCTGCCGACTTGGGCAGCTCCTGTGAGATGAAAATCGAACATGTGACCCCAGAATCCCGAGTAAGACATGGTACGCTTAAGTGATGCAGACATGTGGCTTGGTTAAAGTGGGCTCTGCATCTATGTCGGGCAGTCATATGCATAACATGGTAGCTTATGACTATATGCTAACGAATATGTTCAAGATATATCAGCATGCCGCCAGCGTTAGCAAGAAGCGCCCATCGCAGTCTAAAAAAGAAATGAAAAGTGTCGAACCGCACCAAATCATGCACTGACTGGCTTCTCTTTGCCGTGGCCTCAGAAACGCAGTATTATGAGCACAAATTTAAGGGATCAGTGATTAAACGAGTAGCAAAGTGCATATATGCAAATGAGGGCCTACAAGAGAAGCCGCAGAGGTGAGCCATTACATTAATGTTGTTGCGTCATACGCTATAAGGCAGAGCCACTCATTTTTTTCTGCGAAAAAGTAATCCTTTATCATTGATTGCCACTGACTGCGGACAAAAGCATATTTTGTTTCATTCTGAAAAAAAGTGAGCACGCGCTACAGTCAAAGTGCTCCACAGAAACCACTCAAAGCCCCTGAGAGGTTAGGCTTTAGTGCAAATCAGGCAGCAGGTCAGGCAGCAGTAGAGTCTGTACCTGCCTGTGTTCTCAATGCAAACCTTGACATGAACATGCTGATCATATCTAGCACAAAAGAAATGGCAACAGGAAGAGGAAATCCCACACTACCTTTGTCATGCGCCGAACTGTGGAGTGCTGCTGGACTGGGTGTGGGTCGGTGGATGCAACTTGTTTCACTGAAATAGCAGGAGAGAGCAGTTCAATAAAGAAAGAAAACGAAGCGACTATGCACACTTCATTGTACACAACAAAAAAATGCAACAGCATTTATGAACTCAGTGCATGAACCACAGCACAAAGAAAGTGAGGCAGAAGTCTCAGTGTTTTACAGCTCCCCCAGATAACATAGCATCCAACAATTAGTGCTTTGCATCCAGCAGTGGTGAAGAAATATAAAAAAGGGAGGATCAAGATCTTTAATTATAATAATTATTGTAGATGAAGGTGCTGAAGCTAGTGAAGCGCAAAGCGATGGCCAAATCCATGGTCATCAATTTGCACCTCGCTAGCATACACTGCTGAAAAACATAGTAAGTAGCTTTGCATGACACTTCACTAGTCCTCCACACACTCCAATCTTAAGACTGATGTCTCACCTATGATTTGACATTATACTCTTATGCTCATGCAATTTCTCTCTAACGTGCATGTACCCAAGGCCGGTATTAACAATGTACTGGAGGAACAAAAAAAAGTTCTGACAGCACTGCAGAAATGCGTAAGCCTGAGCGTTGCTGCTGCGCGATCACGAGTCTCTTGAAGAGATTTCACATTGTGAAAATTACGACAGCAGACAACATTGTGTAGCAAGTTGCGCAGCAATCCCCACGTGGTGTAATGTTGCACTACACTAGGCCACCGTGACGTTTTTTGTACCAACGCTTCTCCTTTCCTGCCGGCTCTCCATGACGTCACCGTTGTTAGGGGCGCGCCATGGTAGCGCTGGCGGCAGTCACCTTGACAACGTCCCCCAGGTGATGTCACCACATACCGACCTCCATTTATGCTTTTTCTTGCTCCTCCTTGCCCTCTTTTGACTTAACTATATTTTCTTTTAAGTAATCGACACTCAATAATCACTTTTTGATCCATCTCGACCGGTTATTAGCACTTTTTCATGCTGACGTCGAAACATGTCATCTTCCAATTGCATTAAGTCACATCCATTTAGACGTCGACAAAAGCTCGCTCGGCTATTTCGATGTCTCAATGGCTCTTTTGGAAATAATTAATTAACGAATGACTTCACTTCGACCACAAAATTTCCCTGGCGAGTTTCTTTGCATATATTGTTCTTTTTCTTCTAACTCATTTCAGTTCACCACAACTGTGATGGCAAACTCTGGGGACACGCTCCTTCGAACATAGCCACTTAATGCTTACTCATTAATACAAAAATAAGTTATGAAGACAGAGTGGTAGGGATAATATTAGCTCACTCTCCCAGAAGCCTGTAGAAACACTTAATATCTGCAGCACAGCGAGTCAGATTATAAGATATTTCATTTTATACAGCAAATGTGCTATTCTGCAATAAGCCACTTAGATGACGAGATGTGGGAATATGAAATTTTTAAGTGAAAAGGAGATGCAAATAACAAAACTAATTGCAAATCGAATATTTAGATATGAATATTTTCTAATAATTCTGAATATTAGGACAGTTAGTTCCAACTAAAGAAAAGTCATTTTTTGACAAAATGCAGCTCTGAAAAAAAAAGGCATTAAACTTTGTTTGTGACATTAATAAGCATAATATATTATAGCAGGCATTAATTAACTTCAGGAAGGAACTTAATTTTTTGTACATCTATACTTCCATTTGCGATTCTTTAGAAAACAATTGCATTTGGTGACGCTCATGACCACCCTGCCATGAAGCATTGTAACCATAAGGCGACCATGACTGCTTGCAAATATCTCCTCATTTAAGAAGTGATGTCAGGAGCCAACCAGGTTGGCAAAGTGGACAACAGTGCTGACGAAATGCAACAATAGTGCTCGCAAAATGAGCTCAAGAGCAGCAGCCCATGACAAAATGTCAGTGGAACTATCCCTTCCGTTCCCGTTCCCAACACCAGAAAAGAAAGCACCGACTGTAGAATGAGACCCAAAACGCATTTAGGAAGATGCATAGCCCGCATAGCACTCATGTATCTGTTTGGAGCATTTTAAGCCCTGTGATGGAGCCAAACGCTGTTTCAAACTAAAAAGCGCAATAATCAAATGGCACCACTGCATGCACCAGAGCATGAGCTGCATCGTAAACTAGGCAGTATTATGGGCTATCTCAAGGCTGATGTTTCTGTCATATGCATTTTTTTTCTGATCCCCATCCCTGTGGCCTAAGATACGTGGTTTCCGGATTCCAGCTGATAAAAATATAACTGCACAAAAAGCGAGGGAGCGCGAACCGCCCTTAATTCCACCGATCTCGCTCTCGTCCAGACGAGAGCTGCCTTCGTGCGCTGCATGTCTCTTACTGTAGCAATTTATAACAAGAAGACCACAATCGGCAATTCAGGTCCCCAGCCAGCCCGATGCTGGTTGTGGTCCGATGCAACATCATGCAGAGTGATGCTGCATTAAATGTTCTGTTCCGTGAGTGCACAGCAGTCATGTCATTGTGTCTTTCAACGCCCCTCAGCAAAATGATTTTATGCAAAGCCTAACATTATTGCTAGCGAGCTTTGGTGTGCTATCAGATATAAGAACGGACAAGTTAACTGACTTAACTAGAGCAAGATACCGCCATTCAGAAATCTCGCGCTGTTTCGCACAAAGTTTAGATAAAAAGGAAATCCAGAATTTTTTAATGTGCAGCTCAAACAGTGGAAGTTCAGTGCATATTGAATTGAATAGTAAAAAGTAATGTTTGAAAACTATGTGAAATTTCAAACATTAACACGTCCTTTGTAAAAAGTAATGTTTGAAAACTATGTGAACTTTCAAACATTAGCAAGTCCTTAGTTAAAGGCTGAGACTTGTTCAAAACAGTGAACCTGCCCTGACAAGAAGCGCGCCCTCACCTGTGGTGGAAACATGAGACTCGGCACCCAGGGAGAGGAACTCAGCAAGTTCGCTGATCCAGCTGAAAATGGCCATGACACGCATATTGTTCAGCAGGACAGTGAAGCGCGCTGTGTTGTGCGTGACCCTGTAGTGAATTTCGGCCTGCAACACCTTCTCCTTGGAGGCATTCTTCGTCGGCGAGAGAATGTTGGTGAACACATTGGGCCGGTTGTTGACTGGTGCATCTAGAAGTGGAACAGATGAAAAACTCTTGTACATGGTGTTTAAATGTTGTCCCTTGTTTAGGTGAACTCCTCAAGGTGGAGTAGATTTGTAATAACAGAGTACTGACTCATTAACATCACGGATAATTAGGCAGTGTGAAAGAAATTGGGATGACAGCGAAGAAATGTGCAGAAAGAGACGGTAATTCGGTGAAAGGAAATGTGGAGAGGTCAAATGGCGGTAAGAAGATCCTGGCCTCCTACCATATAAATCGAAATATAGGTCGAGAATTTAAAAAAAAAAAAAAAAGCAATCTAATGTCGCCCCTCGTCTCACAGGGCGGTCTTTAGCACAAATTGAGGTGCATTCTGGCAATTAGCGGCGTGCCTGCTCGTGAATGGACAACCGAAACCGTATCGACATCCTGCAGTTGCTGGCATTTTTTTTTTCCATCCCAAGCACATTTATCTTCGCGTGCGCTCTTTCGTTCGACCTTTGAGAGTATAAAATGCCTCTAGCAATGAATAACGGTATGTGGAGGCAGTTTACAGATGTTCGCCGAAGCAAACGGCAACATGGCCGTTCTCTCCGCGACAGTTTGGCGGTTCAGCGTTTCAGGAAAGAGCTTGCGGTGCCGTGGATAAGAGCAGCTGTTTGCATGAAACCTTTCAAAGAATGCTGCATAAGCAACGCGCTTGATGGAACTAGATGACACACACTGGGAGGTGGTGTGCAGAAAAGAGTCATCTTTCAACGACACTGCTGAAAGTTTGGTGAGATCATATTTTCGGTGATGTATGGACACAACCGATGTTGTAAATAAATGCACTTCTGCACTTGTTTTCTTGTTTTATCCTTCTTAATTTTTTCACTTTATGGCAAGGGGGTCAACCTATATTTCTATTTGACCTATAATACGATTTATACAGTACTCTAGACAAGGGAGGGGAGAAAAGGGAAGCAGAGGAGAGCTAGCATGCGAATAGAGGGTGATGATGTCATAGTACAGTGAAATTCCTTGTGGTGGTCCGAGCAATAGAGATCACGCATACACTTGGTGGAACTTGTCTCATGCAACATGTAGCCCATGTCTTGCACACACACCAATAATCATTGTGCACACGCACACACACACACACACACACACACACACACACACACACACACACACACACACACACACACACACACACACACACACACACACACACACACACACACACACACACACACACACACACACACACACACACAAACATCAGTATAGTTGCAGAGAAAAGTATGTCGGCACAAATGCACACACACACCATACACTGCACCAAAAAAAATGTTGCGACAAAACCTAAAAAACAGAATAGGAGCCGACTTTTGGTTAGCTCCCGTCCTGTATACAATTCTGAATAATACTCTGAACTAAGAAGTGGAACCAAATTACTCGAGCGTTAACCACAAAAAAACATTTAAAAGCCAGAGCGGTCACCTTTAAAGCGCGTGTCCAGGATGCGTATTTCATTAGAGACCAGATCGAAGTCATTAGACTGATCTGAAAACCACTCCAGTGTCAGTTTAGACCGGATGAGCTCCACCTTTGCCAGAGTTGACTCCGCATTCGCGCACTGCGGCCGAGCATGTGCATGGACCAGCTCCAATGTGACGTTCACAAGGGTCATCCGGATAGCCAGGAATGTCCAGCTGTTTTCACTCTGGTTTCCCTGCTGGTAGGTGGGAGGCAGATAAAAATTATAAACCTCTGCATTAACTGCGAGGTTCACTGTCAGCTGTAATCTACGAAGTAATATGGTACAAGAATATATATTGAAGAGGACGCAAGGCGATGGCCAGATCACCGAAGGAAGAGGCAATGACTTAAATGCATGCATTTGTGGTACACAATAGCAGCATTGTTCCCCTGCTGCACTGTACTATGGGAGCCATGGAAAAATAAACCACAAAACTATAATTCAGAAGCACAGGGCTAAGGTGATGAAACCATTCACACAATGAACCCACTCCCACTTTTAGCTCTGAAAATATAAAAAAAAGAAAACACATTTGCTTGTCTTAGTGCATCCTTCATTTCACGCCATCTTTGTTGCAGCTCGCGGTGCCTACCTTGGCAGCGTGCCAAGGTGCTGATTGATGCAAACTATGGCACATTATTAACGAAGCATTAGAAGAATAGATGTTTAGAGTATGCGAAGGAAGTATTCATTTATGTTATGCAAGCACCAGAAAAAAATTAGAAGAGTTCAACGCTGCTGAACCGAATATTAAGCGAAAGCAATAGCTGCGGGTGACTGAGCATTCTTCTAATTCTTCTTCTTCTTCTTCCCCAGCCCACACATAACGTCCCGCTTTAACCAAGCCGCATGCATGTGCCTTAGTGGCCTAGAGGGGTACCGAAATGCCAAGGTCCTGGCAGGCTGATTCTAACATAAGCGTCTCAGGTAAAATGAGAGACCCAAGTTGGCAGCTCCTGCCAGCCCACATAAAAAGCCCCTCTTTAACCAAGCCGTATGAACGGGCCTTATTGGACTCTAGGAGTAACGGGAATGCCAAGGTCCTAGCAGGCTGATTCTGACATAACCGTCCCATGTGAAACGAGAGGCCCAAGCTGGCAGGAGCTGCCAACTTGGGGTCGTCTACGGGGGTCGTCTAAAGGTCAAAGGTCAATGGTGGTCACCGCCGGGCCACGCTGACGGCTCAAATTGTGAGCAATATTGCTTTCGCAATAAAACAGCCATCAAAACATTTGCTTTTGGAACACTAGAAAGTGTGGGGAACAATCTCCGATCGTTCCCCTTAAAGTCAACTTTCCCTCGCGGCAGTTACTCTAGTTATCACGAGATGGCACCAGCGTCAGTAATTAACATTAAATATCGACAGCTGGTGCCAGCGAAGCAGCAGGAGCACCAGCGATGGCAATGTTTTCTTCCCAAACACTAGACACGAGCACGCTACATGCTTTTTGGTCAACTTCGAGTGCTACATAGCGGCCTCCTCAAACGACACCACCAGACAAGGTCCCATCCTATACCTATATTCATGCTTCGTATCCTTCAGCACACATTTCACATGTCAGATCAAGCATGAAAGACATGAACTCACATCTCAGCAAGTACATTCCAATGTGAAATTAGTTTAAAACAGTACAATGAAATAAAAAAATGAAAAAGAAATCTCGACAAGTGTGGTATTAGCACAAGTTTAGGCTGTGAGAAATAGACAATGCAAAAATAAAAGCAAGATACCTAGTCCCTGAAAAAAAAAAATGCAAGAAAAAGAAGCGGAGCAGAGAAGAATAAGCAGGGTCATTAGGGAAGAGGAATCATTACATCTTCCGCAACTGCTCTAAGAGCTTTGGCCTTGGCCACAGATTTGTCCCTTGCCTCGAGTCACAACCTTCTAGCCTTGAGATAAATTGTGACGCACAGGCTTGTCCCCAATACACATACCTGTTCTGGGAAAAGCTCAACAAGAGTCAAGTTGGACGCAGATGAACGCTCCACCTTTTCTGCAAGGTTCCGACTGAGAATTCCGTGGACCAGAGCATACTGGCTGCGATCAAGTGTCACATGCACCGAAGAGAAGCTGCCTTCAACTGTCCAGTCAGGCACTGCAACAAAATGCCAGCAGCACATAAATGTGGCGTAAAATACGAAAAAATAAACACGTCAAGGTAAGTTTCCAGTGGCCGGCTAGTGAGGTAATAAAAACTTCACTATGCATCTGAAAAGCTCAATTCCCCTTGAAGCACAAATCAGCTACTAAAGACATTGGCAAAATGTGAACACTAAATTAAATGAATACGTGCATTAAAAAATGTTATGGGAGCACTTGTGACAGCTCAATGTCCTGTGATGTCTAGTTCCTGCCAAGATTGAAAACTGCATGCCAGCTTGGCAGACAATATTTAAATATATCTTTGAGGCATAACTTGTTAAATAAAATGAGCCTAATCTTTGCATTCACAACTTCCTGAAAGAAAAATGCAACGATTTCACATGGCGTCATGCTGCACTGAGCCATTTGAACAACACAAGCAATAATTTAACAGTAAGTTCACAGCAACGAGGTATACACAACAGAACCTCATTAATATGTTACTGTTCAAACGTGTGACAAAATTACACAGCTCTTATTATAGATATGTTCCTGGATAGCAAAATTTCCAGGGAAGTACATATGATTATAATTTTGACAAATTTTAATTACGTGATAGGTTTAGTAGTCAACCATAGGTACGCTTACAATAAAACCTCGATATATGAATGTGAATTTAACGAATGATTGACTAATTAACCTCTCCCAAAATACTGTTAACGGGCATATGAACTTCTCACTTTATACATAGAAAGCATCTAAGTGTAAAGCAAAGGTATCTAAATCCTAAATATCAAACGGTGACTGCCCAGATGACAGCCAATAGACTACCCTGCAATGCCAGGTTTGCTGGTGGTTGTGCAGCAAGCGTTTGCGTCTTAATTAGATGGCTGGCAGGCGTTCGCACCTCTCACACCCTTTGATGGCGCCCCGGAAGAAGTGTGCCACTTGTAGCTTTACATCGCCAAACCTGTGGTGAGGCTTCCCAAACCAAGCCGGTTGTCGCACAGGTGGTGAAAACAGTGGCCGAGATTTGTTGTGATGCACCTTTTCCACAATGCAGTTCAGTATTGAAGAAACTGACCCAGCTTGCGCTTGGACCACCACTACCAAGTGCTGCGCAGTGAAGCTGGATAAGCAAGGCGCTTAAAGCTGTCTTCCGTGACATCTGGAGTCGCCAATAAGCCACTTATTGCTTAAGATCCGGAATATGACTGAAATGGCGCTAAACACCAGAAGGGGCCTTTTTTTGTTTTCTAAAAATTGTCGTTCAAGTTCCTGCCCATCAACGGCCAAACTGCTGTGCCCTCTAGTTGTTCTTGAGAAAATTTTGTTGCTGTTTCATTAACCGCAAATTCAGCTTAAATGAACTTGTCATAATGGGAGTTTAACATATTAGTATGTCATGATTACAGATCACTAAAATATACACCGCAATCTCACCTAAATGGTTGAAAGCAGAGTCGAGATTTTTCTCGACTAACAAATGCAGCATCAAGGTCTGTTTAAGAAGCGGACCGCCCTGGAAAAAAAGAACAAAAATGTTAGGCAGGGTTTAAACTACGGTCAAACCAATCGACAACCGTTTCTTTTCAATCCCGCACAATGCAGGCAAGTATCGGGGTTAAATGCGTGCTCCACTACGCCAGTAGTTTGTGCACAGGACTTTTTTAAAGTCCAGCCCTCGAACGGATGTAAACTACATGTTTACCATTCAGTGTCTTGTTCCACATCCAGTTCTAGATTAATTATAATTTGTAATTTTACAAAAGAAAGACTGCACAACACACATGAGCATCTATCACTCCAATTTGCTGTAATGCAAGGGCTACAAAAAAAAGAAAAAAGAAACAGAAAGGCAAGAAAAGAGTTGGCAGAATGCACAGAGCTGGCCAAGTCAACAGAAGCTCACATTTTTCTTGATAAAAATGGATGGAAATTGCACAGTGTATGTGCCTGCAGGGTGATTAAGAGGCATGGCTTGACAAGCTGGCACGCACACCCCGGAGTAGACGTCCATGTCGACCAGTTCGACATCCATGGCTTGTAGAAGGCACTTATCACCTGACAGGACATCACAATAAACAAAGCAAATGAACAGATTATAATAACAAGGGTGAATTTATTAGGGTGAACATCCTAAATCAGACGAGCCCAGTCACTTTGTAGCCAATTGGGCTACATATGGAGCACATTCGGTTTGTGTACCCCTTTATCATTTTCTTTCAAGGCAACACACAAACACACACACACAGATATCTGTGAATGTAAAAACGACCCCCATCACTGTTGTAGCTGAATTGGTGAGACCTGCGTGGTGTCTCTATTTTTTTTGCCTTTTCAAGCTAACTTAAAAAGAAAATTAAGGCATTCTTAGATGATCAATTAACCTTATTTTCTTCTCGCAGTGCAGAAGCTACACCAGAAAAAACACTATTTCAGAGTGTAACTAAACTTTGAGCCTCATTCTGAACAAGCCTATCAGGTCAATCTTAAACTGCTAGATGATCAGTAGAAAGACTGTAGTAACCGTTTTACTGAATACAGTCGAACCCGGATATATCGAACTCGAAGGGGATCGCGAAATAGTTCGATATATCGATAATTCAATATACAGAAATCGGCTTGAGACGGCACTTACGATGAGAAAAAACGATACCGTGTTTGTCGCGTAATCAACCCACTCGCATAATGAACCCACCCTCCACTTTTGCACCCGAGAATATGAAAAAAAAAAAATGCGTTAAGGCCAGCTCGCTCACATGCAAGCGACTGAGCGATCTCAGCGACGATCGGCAGCGACAGAGTGAAAATTTTCAAACTTGGTCCCTCTCGCCGCTCGAGCCACCGCGGCAGCTCAAAACAAGGTTTCTGTGTCGCCGCGGCGGCAGAAATCGCGAGCGTTTTCGCTTGCATGTCGATGGCGCGCGTCAGTCCGTTTCGGTCGTCTCATCCACAGCTCATTGGCAGCGTGCCAAGATGCTGCGCAGCGATAACGTCAGGGCGTGTTTATCTTTTGATAGCTCCTGCGGTGGCGGGGAGCGAACTTGGCAGAGTGCCCGTGATGGCTTGATTGCACAAGCCTGGTTCGATTTATCACACCGCGCTTGGGGCGGGTGTCATGATCGCAGCAGCTAGCTGACCGCGTGCTTTCGCTGATTCATACATGCAAGGATAAACGATAAAAAAAAATAAATAAAAAAATAAACATCCCCGCAAAAAAAAAAAAAAAAAAAAAAAAAAAAACTGCCGCTTCTTAACGTCCGCAGCCGCCATATCTTACGCTACACCGCGCGTACAGCACAATGATAAGAAAGGATGACTCTCGCAAAAAAAAAAAAAAAATCAGAGAGCTGCCGTTTCGTCAGCCGCCGCGCCGCTACACGCAGAGGGTTCGCAACACACGCTGGAGAAAGCGTCCGACGTCTGTTTGAAAACGAGCTGAGCTGGCTTGGCGCATGCGTTGCGTGTGCTGAAGGAGAGCGATAGCTCGGCAAAAGAATGGGCACACCCTCGCACATGGCTTGCAAACGTCATGTGTCGGCGCGCGGGAAACGACAACTGCAGATGCGCGCGCCTTTGGGGAATGGGCGCGGCGCTGCCCAGACCAGCTGTCGCCTCTCATTCCTTCCGCGCGTGGCTTGAAAACGTCAGGCTACAAACGGCGAAGGGTGATGCGATCGTCTTTGGGGAAGGCATACTTTCCAGTGCGTGGTGCGGAGTTCGATATATCGAACGACCGGTGAAATTTAGTTCGATATATGACGCGGCTTTCCTATACTTTTACATGGGATTTTCAAGGGGATATTTCGTGAGTTCGATATAACCAAAATTCGATATATCCGGGTTCGATATAACCAGGTTCGACTGTATTCCCACTTATTTACCATTATTTTCACACATGCCATGATGCTTTTGTCACACTGCACTGCAGCATCCATTGTCTAAAATGTCTATTCCCAGTCTTTCTGCATTTGAGCTAACGAGGCACAACTCTCACCCTTCAGGTCATCCAGGGCTCTCATAACTCCTTCGGCACTTATCACAATGCAGCCCTCTCTAGCAGGCTGCTGCTGTGAACTGGAAGAAAGAAAGAAAGATGCAGGGCTACGGTGGTGCACCAATCGTCCTTTGTTTTCGTGCACAAAAAGTTCAAACTGAGCCACAGTTGAAAACTATATGTTTAATTTACTGATGCAAAACCGTGGCAGACTACTCACATGTCAACTGAGGAGCGCCTCGATGAAGAGGCACTTTTATCTTCTCCAGTAAAGCGAAACGTTGTGGTGATATTCAGGTTCCCAAGATTGGCGACAAGAACATCGAAGCTCCTGTAAGACTGGGGCACCACAATTACGGGCGAAGCTGCAGTCACCTCCAGCTGAACCCGGGGTGCTCTGCAAGCCTCCAGATTCATCTGTGGAGAACATGAAAAAATACATTCCACAAAGTGAGCTGCATCTCACACATTCTCTGAGGGGTCATAAGGAACAAACTTCAGTGAGGCCACCTAAGACACTCCGCATGAGAGCGGGAACAATGCCAGCCTTCCTTCAGCAATTGAAGCCTGCAAGGGAAATTGCTTATTGCTTCTGCTATGCCAAGGGTACAACCATAAGGTGTTCCCACAGCGTCCGCTCTCAGTGTGCCCCCTCATGTGCCATGAGACATCATCATGACTATGCGAAGTGGCTCTGAATATGAACTGAATTTGAATAGTTTACCAAAATAATGAATCAAACATGAACTCAATAATGAGAGAACTAAACTGAAAATGAATTTAAATGTTGTCACGAACGTCTGCTACGTGACCAGATATTCAATGAGTATTCGTGCAAAGAGCAGCACTCAGTATGGCAGTATTTCTTACGCAGTTAATAGCTATAGCTGTTTAAAGACACAACACTGATATTTTATTAGCGTGTTGCAACGCTAAGGCAGCATATTAGTTCTGTCACTGTCAAGTTATAAGCACAGGAAAAGCAAGCACCTTTTTGCTGTTGGTGAAGGGAGATACTAAACTAGCAGTATGTCTCGATACACGAGATGGGTGAGGGCTACCAATGAGCCAAGGCTTCAGAGATCAGAGACCAAAGGTTTGATGAGCCTTCTTGGGACTTTCATGTGGTTCAACCTCTGAGGACATGTATGAGCATTACAAACTCTGCCATTTCAATGGACCACATTGCAGGGCTGAACGCTCTGTCTCATACATACTTCTTGGGGCAGCATGGTACAGGGCATATCAGTTAGTTTTAAATAGCGGTGGAAAAAATAATATATGGCGGGCCTTATTCGAACTTCATGCCAAGCTTTTGTTTAAAATCTTCAAATGGTCACACAGCCCTATAAAATTGCGATATAAAAAACAATCATTCTCAAAATAGGGGTAGCAACTCTTTTACGTATGTGCATGCATCCATTCATGCATGCACACATTTGTAGCTGATAACACAGGTCAGTAGTTGATAGCAGAAGCCTTTGAAGAGCTTTTTACATCGAAACCTTCGAGCACAGCTAAGTGGTACTCATCAAAGATGTGAGCTGAATAATAAAAGAAAATGACTGCATAAAAAAACAAACAAACAAAAAAAAAGAAAAAAGCCTAAAAGGGGCATCTAATGTTTCGCTCTGTTCAAACCCTTAACATTCAAATACAGCGCACTCCACAGCCTTAACAATACCATAAGAACCTGCTCATAATACGAACCTGCATATAATACAAGATGTCATTTCGGAATAGCAAGAACAGAAAAAAATGTTTTCATCCACGAGTAACGCGATAAAGAAAAGATCAGCAAAAGCATTTATTTGCACTACATTTCGCAGTTGTCCAGAGAGGCCTAGCGCTCCGCGCTTTCGCACCCAACGGCGCTCCGCATCAGGCGTCGAATAATATGCCACGAAACATCATGTGCGAGTGCTGGTTCGCTCTTTTTCTCGAACTGACACGCTTCATCGGAGAATTTCCCGTTGTTCTAAAACCAGCAGGCTGCCTCCAGCTCGGACACGGGACAGCAGTGCACGAGCTGCTGGCCATCATGCTCTACACTAGTTTGCTTCTAGCACCGTGCGCAGATGCGCAGAATGTGGGCCCAAGAAATGTTCTCAAATTCAGGGTTTTCGCGATCGTCGTTTCCGGCACGTGTATCGCCTGGCTAGAGTCCCTTGCTGGAGACATCTTTCAATACAAACTCTTCTTCGATACCCCCAACAAACCGTTCGGTATCCCACACTTGCTTGAAAACGCGACCGATGCGCTCCTTGGGAATACTGGTGAAGTGTCCGCGATCTGGCTGCCGGGCATGTCCAACATGGCTCGGGAGGCCCGTGAGAGACCCGCGCAACATGCCGAGTGATCTTTTCTCCATCTCTACATCGTGCAAGGTGCGATTGACTTCCTTTAGGTCGCATGTGCGTCGTGGGCACTGCAGCCGCGAGGATCGCGGGGTCAGCGTGGTGAAACTGAAACCACCAAAACAGCAGACCCCACAGCTGGACAGTGCCTCCTCTCACTGAAAACCTGATGCTGGTAGTGGTCATTAATAACGAGGTCGGAACTGCGAATTTAGAATGAAATCTGTTCGGATTCGCACATAATACGAGGCGGAAATTTGACATGACAAAATCGGGAAAAACAACCTTGTATTATGCGCAGGGTTTTATGGTATATGCCAAAATTTTAAAAAGTCAAACCTTGTTGCCAGCTGTTGCAGCTCTCAGAAGCATTTGAAGCTCACTGAAGTCCGCAAAGAAGTCGATAACCTCGGTCAGAAACCGCTGTGTGTGCACAACTTGCACTGAGGACATCTCGCACTTCACCTTGACATCACAGTCTCTCTGGAGATTGGGATCTGGAGCTCCGTACCTGCATGTAATGTAAAAAGTGACATAAATACCAAGAAATTCTGCCTTCAAACTGAGCGTACATGGCCATAGAGTAGTTTTTGCAGATAAGCTTTTAGCCTAACATCTGCATCTTACTGACTGACCTCCACTCCCCCCCCCCCAATCAAAAAGAAAAAAGAAAAACAGGACATGCAACTATAAGAGCAAAACATGTGTGGCCACAATGAGAAGTTGCACACGTAAACTCTGGTTGCAGCTCAGGCAAATGACCACAATTATTTAGGTGCCCACTTAGACGCAATACCTATCTTTGAGTATTGCGCTCTGTAAGACACCATGAAATAGAACACACAATGCTCATAAGAAATCTTGCACAAGAACATTACAGGGTCTTCCTAGAAGACACACTCAATATTCGAAAAGAATAGATGCATCTTTGCCAATGTTGGGTGGGTGTGTGAACATTAAAATTATTGAATATGAATCAAATATGAATATGGAGGAAAATGCCTTTGAATACTGAATCAAATATAGTGTACATGTATCTGATGAGTGAAAAAGAAAACTGAAAATTAAAAATATCAAATGTCTGCCTTGTTTATTTCAGAATTCACATGGTATTTAAAATGCAATAGCACAGAAGTGCGCACCCTACTGAAAAATCCAGTATAAATCTTATTCTGTATACCGTTTTCTTTTTTTTTTTTTTGTCCAGTAAACTAGGTGGAGCTGTCATATCGCTGCTGAATGCAGTAAAATCTCATTATTTAGCCTTCAAATGTCCAGAAAGTAATGTCCCAATTTGCGGACAGCTCGAATTACCGAATGGGCCAGAAAACAGTGCCGAAAACTGTTTGCATCACAGTAATTCTAGCCGATGAACACCAATACGATGGCTGTGTGCATTTGAGATGGAAGTGAAAGAAGAACGAAGTTTTTTAAGGCTTTGTTAAGTGCTTCGATTTGCGCCTACTGTCGGAAAGGCCTCCGCTACTAGTTTGCAGTGCGATGCAGTAACCAGGGTCCTTCTTCACAAAATGGCCTCGTGTTTTGAGGGTGCTTCACTGCATAGTCCACGCGGTGAAGCATCGCCATAGAGCATGCAATGCGGTGAAACTGCAGTGCAGCGCTTTAAGTTTCCAATACCGAAAGAATGCTGCTTTTCAGGTTTGTGCGGCTTGATATAGAAGTATTCTGTGCTGTACCCAACTTCTGCTCCAATGAATGGCCACGCTACCATGGTAAAGGGGTTCTTGCAATGCAGAAAAGCTGACTTGCAGTGTTTTGCAAACGGTTCGTATCAGTTTTCCGAATATGAATACTAACCGAACAAAACATATTCAATTAGTATTCTAATTTTCGAATATTCCCATACCCCTAATTTTTTTTATATTTCCTGCCATTCTCCATGGCTGCGAGACAAGTCACTTTTTATAGACCCTATTCACTATCAGATACAGAGAGTGGCAGATGTGGCAGCCCTGTATTGCGGCAGCTGTCATAACGTTGCGTGGTTCGAAACCAAAAAAACTTTCAGGATCGCCTGCTGCTATCTCACGAATTTTTCTCACAATTTCCAAATCCAAGCAAAAATGATGATTACTGCTACAAAAGCAGTAAGCCTCACGGCATAATTAAGAACGCCACAGGATTGCGAGCATGTCACGGGCGTTAATTCGAATCCTAGCCATCAGGTGTGAGTTGGAAGTTTGCTGTCTTTTCCTTGGCGCAGGATGGTGCCATCACCTCTTGTGCCCACACACAACTAAAAACGACGCTGCGTGTCATGGTTGCCAGCATAGCCGTGTCATGCAAATGATGTCACGTGATGAATGAGCTCTATATCGTAGGTTTTACAGGCCATTCAATGCTGAAAAACTATATTAGAACCATCAATTTATACTCAATATGAAGATGCCTCTTGAGTAAGCCACATATCCAAACGCCCCAGCGCCTACAATGGGTTAAACAGACGAAGTGTCAGGAAAATAAGAATACAATAATGAAGGCAATTTCAACTGCACATTCAAGTCATCCTATTTGAACTTTTTACCTATTTACAGCATCCAACACAGCAGCCTCTACAGACTCAATAGAAGATCTTGCCAATTCTTAAAGCCACTCACATTTTCAGCATCATATCTTCCAGCTGAGAAGGCATTGAATATTCCTCTGCTCTCGAGGAGGATAACAAGTAAACACGTAACTGAACTACTTTGGATGCATTCTGCTTGTGACATGCATTAACTACGCAACTGTAACTATTATTGTAAGAATAAAAGTGTGGTAGAAAAAGTGAAAAATGGCTTCCAACTCAGGGTTGTACCCTACCATGTCGGCATACAGTGGGAGGGAGACAAAGCAGTTTGGTTCCAAAATTAGTAATTGTTGCGAGAGTGCCAGCCTTTGGCATTTTTTTTAAAAGGGCTCCCTTTTAGCCCACATATGTCTTGTGCGAGGTGACCTTTGGCCTCTCCAGAATAAACGGCATTCAGCAGCACAGAATTAAACAGTGGCTGGGTTACGGTAAAGCTGCACTGAAAGCGTAGTGCAGTGCAGCAGAATGTCAGGCTGGAACGCAAAAGCAGGTGCAAGAAGGTGAACATGAACACATAATTGGACACATACTTGAACACACTAAAGTGCAGTGCCTCGGGACCAGCTGTGATGAAGCGCTCCCGGTACAGCTGGCCATGTCCAGTGAGGTCCAGAACACAGATCTTGCCAAGGCTTGCTCGTAACGTAATGTTGGAGTCACGTAAAGACAAGTGGCTCGAGAAACCGCTTATGGTGGCTCTGGCCAGTTCATAGCTGGGCTTGTTCAGCGTCACCACAAAGTTGTGAATGTTCACCTCAAGCTCAGTGTTGTCAACTTCAGCTGGAATTTCTGCGAGAAATAAAAAAAAGAAAAAAGACTCTAGAGAAAAAGATAGGGAGCAGTAAGTGTTTGCCAATATAATATCAGCACGAGTTCTGGGCGGGACGCCACAACGACAGTGGTAATAGAAAATACACAGGCCACATTAACTGACAATGTTTTAAAGCTCACAAAATATTCCTTAACACATCCACTGACTTGGATCTATTATTTGTATTGGTATGACCATACAACAAAGAAGCAACATGCAAATAGCCCCAACAGGCTAGAGCTACATTATTCTCAATTTTTTGTGCAATGGTAAGACGCTAGAAGGTGTTACTCACCTTGGTCTATTTCAGAGTCCTCTCTGTGTTGGGAGTCTTGCCTGGACGCAGGTCTTGGATCTTCTGGAAGGTCCGCAGCCAGGCCGAGGAAGTCAAGCACCATCACCCAGGTCTGGGAGTTTATCATTGTCTCCAAGCTGTTCAGATCAACAGTCACAGTCCTGCTCACCTGAAAAAAAGACAGCGAAAAGTGCCGGCCTTGGTTAAAGGTCTCCGTCTGTCTTCAATAGCAAGCTCCAGTAGCCGAAAAATGTTGAGGGGTCAGCTTGTTTACAATCAATTTGAAAGGCACTGCAAACGCAGGGCAAAGAAAAAGGAATGAGACTGAAGTCCTCATCTTGTGTTTAGCCATCCTGTACGCTTTTCGGTTTCTGTTTAGGTGCTCCTTGCACCGCGCACTTTGCTTCAATATAATTTTCATTTTTCAGCAGCTTACGCAAAAGCTCTAGTTACCATAATAATTCTTACTTGTACCATAAGAAAAAAAAAAAGAAAAAAACTAAAATATGCAAGAAACACTGCACTTTCCTATGCAAAAGAAGGTCAAACGAATCTTACCAGTGCCCAATTCAGAACATCTTTTGTACCAAGGTGTTGGTTGAAATCATGCCAAGTGGATGTTCCACAAGAATGCTTGCTACTGCTATGTCATGCAAGGTAGATTCACCAGTTTAACAATACACCTGCTCTAACTAAGTCACGAGTAAAATACAAAGTGATCAAAAGTATTCTCTGAGGCTGCTTTCAGCAACACACAGCAGTACAATGAGCACAATATGAGTGGCACCCGCTTACGCTATTATGCTTGGAAGCGAAATCCGGACAGTGTCGGTCGATGAGGCGCATGTTGATGTGCATGAGCGAGTCTTCTGGTGCTACCAAGGCCACAGGGGTCATGGAGCCCGAAGGAGATGGGGGTGGAGTGGAGGGGGACGCACACGTACTGCTGCAATGGCCCCTCTTCTTAGCATGTTCTGCGAGAAAGGAAGCAGGAGAGTGCATCAACAATGTGCTACTGCTACTAATGCAACTACAATTGTTGCTAGATGTTGCATGTACAATAATAATAACAATAATAATAAATCATTACCACCGTCATAGTCGCTTACAATATTCAACAGGCCAGTCTAAGCCATTAGCAGTTAGTGGGACTTGGCCCGGTAAGTTTGCATAGCAACACAAATTTATTTATCACCTTTGCAATACAATTAAAACACACACACACACAAAAATAACATCAGAAAGGTCGCCTGTTCATGGCAGGTGAAGTGAATGAACCAACACACAGGTCCATAAAATACCAAGAGTAAAATATTCACATCAAATGAAGTAGATTTTTTTTACCATAGTTATAGAAGTAGCATTTAAAATCAGAGCACCAATAATGTCATATACCACTGTTTGAATGAAAAGGGAGTGAAAAGACGGAAAACCAAGTTCTTTGTGAATGTTATTCGATGACACTGCCGGCAAATTGTGTTTCACACTTTTAAGAATATTTTTCAAAGGCGAATCAATACAGCTATGTCAATGACGTGGACAAAAGGGAAATATTGTAATGTCATAACTAAGTATACTATAAGCATGTACATGCACAACCTTTTTTTTCATTGGGAAGGAATTTATGCTTCTACAACGATAAAGCAACCAAGCTACACTCTTAAGCAAACGTGAACCAAATGAGTTTCCCAAGATATACTGGACCCAAAGAGCACACCCACGTATTTTATTGAGTGGACTATTCAAATGAGGAGCAACGACATGATTACCGACGATTGTTGTGGAGAAAATCTGGACAGCCAGTCACTGTTGTCTTCAAAGGATTTCTGAATCAAATCAGACTAATCTTTGAGGAGTTCACTTCGAGCGAATTCTTTTTAAACCATTCCATTGGTTCATAGGCATCATTATGCAACACTGCGATTGCTGTATACAATAACGTAAGTGGTTTGTGGGGTTTAACATCCCAAAGCAGCTCAGGCTATGAGAGACGCCGTAGTGGAGAACTCCGGAAATTTCGGACACCTGGGGTTTTTTAAAGTGCACTGACATCGTACGGCACACGGGCACCTTGCCTTGCGCCTCCATCGAAAAGCGGCCGCCGAGGCCGGGATTCGATCCCGCATCCATGGGAACACTGCTTTGGTCTTGCTCACTTACAGGTGACGCAAACATTATGTTTATGGTTTGTGGCTCACTATAGTTTTACTCGTCTGACTGTAGCTTGAACATGTCGGCAGAAAGCAATGGATTCTCTTTTTGTGACAGATG
The DNA here is from genome assembly GCF_055883805.1 of Amblyomma maculatum. Taxonomy (NCBI): domain Eukaryota; kingdom Metazoa; phylum Arthropoda; class Arachnida; order Ixodida; family Ixodidae; genus Amblyomma; species Amblyomma maculatum. The sequence goes on from NC_139346.1 coordinate 186,266,370, forward strand.
CTTCGAGCAAGCAATTCAGCAACTGCTACTGAAATTAAAAAATAAAAAAAGCCCTTCTCAAGAAGTCAAACAAGAAGTGATACTAATGATCAAATAAGGCCACAATTCAATTCAAAATTTACAGCATTCTTCAGTACACTTTAAGCGACTCATTCCTCTGCTCAAACTTGAAAATCCACCTTAAGGTAGGAACTCATCATTATACATGGAGACCAATGTGTACTATCATCACAAAAAGTAATGCGAATGGTGCGGTGCCTATATATTCCACCGTTTGCCTCTTTAGTCACAGTTATGCTTTGGTGGTAGTAAAAACTTACTAGATTTGTTCACGATGGCTATAGCACATTTTTGTTAGCATCCAGGTACAAACGTGATGAGAAGAAATTCCAATGGTGGAGCACCTGGGTGCCTTTTTTGCTTGCACTTTTCTTTATAGCTCCTGTACATTTTGAAGCTGTCAAAATAATTTTGCTTTGTTGATGACTTCAAAAAAGAATAAAAAATAAAATGAACTGGAGATTAAAAGGCGTAGGTTTGCAGCCAGTGATAAACCACATTCCAAGAACAAAGCTAGTCTCGCTCCTGAAAAAAATGCGAAATTCTTCTTTCTATATGTACAGAATGATCTCATAAATACTCGGCACTTTTTAGAGGGACACTGGAGACAACTCCATCCAAGTAAAAGTTGATCTTCTGACTCTGTCCATGCTGACATCTGCCCAGCGCAGCTAGAGACGCATTTAGTACAACCAAGAAAATTGGATTTGAAAATTTTCTTGCCAGTCGATCTAAGATTGTGAAACTGTTACTGAAAAGGATGGGTTACCACTATGGTGGTGTAATGCAGACTCCGGTATTCGTGCAAGAAGGCTGGTGTTAGTGAATACATTTCATATGTCAAATTTTCCGATGAGGGCAACACCTGTAGTTCACCTGTTCATCTTAACAAACTTAGAAATGGTCCTTTTTACATGAGAGTGGTCTCTTTGAGATTAGAATGCGGCACTGAATCAACGCAAGCCAATTTCAATTTGTCCTCAGTATCCCTCTAAAATTGAAAACTTATTTCCTTTCGCATTCGACACACACACAAAAAAAAAGCCTTGGAGTGTGTACCTGTGGCTCTGCTCTTCTTCAGATGGGCCTGGAAGGCGTTTTGAGTGCACAGCCTGTCCGGAAGGGATGGGTGGGCGGCCATGGTGGGAATGTGGTACTTCATATCTGGGCATGAGAACGAGATGAAGTCCGACTTCGGTGGTCGCACATCCTTGGAGTCCCCGGCCTGCTGGCTGTCTGGGTTGCTCGACCGAATCAGGTAGCGATGGCTGGATTCAGGGTGCTCCACAAGATCTTCCATGACAATGCCTTTCAAAGCAAGCTGTAAGCACATTCCACACAAGCTCACTCTTTTATGTACTTGAATGTTGAACCTCCGACAAAAATAATCTTACTCTGCAGCTATTTCAGAACAGTTGTGAAACTGATCCTCCCCATAGCTTTAATCGCAAAACTTGTAGGTGCACTGACTAGCTGGCGTGCACTCCAATCCACAAAGTGAAGCTTTATTTTCTTCGTTCAGGGGCAGCAAAAAGAGGGACAGAGAACTATGGGGGGTGATTAGCAGTAGAAAGAGAAATTTTGTCACACATGTTCACGTGTATCATCAAGGGCATGCAATGATCAGAAAAGAAAAACTCTGCTTTGGTGAAAATGAGCACTCATAAAAATAGGTCACAGCTGTGCTTTTGCACCCAATAGTAAAATTGTAACAAACAAATGCAAGCATTTAATGATCAAGGAGAGTACATGTAGAGTGACGAATTTGCAATAAAAAATGGAGGAGCGGGAGAAGGCATTCCAGCCAACAAACTCCTTGCTAACTTTCTTGGAACTGCTTTCCATCTGGAACTAAAATAGAAAAAAAAAAAAAAAAGAAACTTCCTCAAAAGATCATAATTAACCTTCAGAGGGCTGCAAAGCACAGCATACCAAAGCATTTAGTATTTATTTTCCAGTATCATGGAAGCATTGAGTGGAACTGTGATAGTAGACTTTTTTTTTACATTGAATTCACTTGTTAAAAACTTTAGGGAAGGCCTTATTCTACAGAACGGGCCCTACTACTACTACATGATGCCCCTTTCCTTATTTAGTGTCTCATAATCCTCACAGGTACAATAAATTATACTGCTGATGGGCGAAAATAAATTTTTTTGCAGTATTCTTGTTTATTTTCACAGCCGTGCTTTGAGAAAAAGTGTTCGAGTTATAACTGCCAACACTGATATTCTAAATCATTCAAAAATATCCCATTTGCACCCAATATTCATTATTCGTATTCGCTTCACACCAAAACAATTGACATTTACACGACTTTATTTGAAACCAATCCCCACGCCCATCCACTAGGAAGGAATTCACAGAAAAATGCGCACTTATTTCTGTAACTTCACATTATCGCAGTGCTGACTCACCTGGATGGAAGTCTCGTATGGGTTATCTCGCTCATAGTTCACGACAAACTCTTGAAATGACAGGGCAACCAAATCTTGCTTGTCGTTGCACAAGTCCGAACAGATGTTCATGATGAGCTCTGGCAGCACAAAGTTGATGCGGTAGCTGATTGCCATATGCTTTGAGCCATCTTCAGTGACACTTCCCAGACTATAGTCTGGTCTATCGTGCTCAAAAGGCGCGTCCATCGATATCAATTCTTCCTGCACATCAAGACAGAAACAAATTGAAAGAAAAAGAATGTCTTTACCCATGGAAGCGTCAGCCGAATGGGCAGGCACAAAAAACATTACTGAACAGGAGCTACCACATGAAATTCAACTGCAGTTTAACGCAATATTTATTTATTTAGACATACTGCAGGCGAGCACTTTGGCCCAAGCAGGAGAAGCATTGCATAAAAATACAGATATAACAAGAGAGCATGATAAAACAATGTACAATAGAACAATAAAAACAGGCATCCCGTTCACTCTACAATTATTTAAAATGGCTCCCCAGCATTTCCATAAAAGCATCCGACTCAAATATACCAACAGGGAGGAAATTCCAGTCTGCAACCGTTCGTGGGAAAAACTGAACTGCGCGTTTGTTTTGGCAAAAATTGGGGCTAATGAACGCTGAGGAGTGTGTCTAGTTTTTCTAGCGTTAAGTGCTTTCACACAGTTAGGCAACTGGATATTAATAGTCTTAAAAGCCCCGTTCTCTGAATAAATAGTGTGGTACATAGTTTATGACTGTGTGCTAAAGAGTATTTGCAAGATAGCAGAGGCACAAATTAAGGGATTAGTGTATAAGCAAGTTGCAAAGTGTGTGTCCCGCAGCCCGTCTCGGCTGCGGGAGGTGGTCAGTTCGAAACCCGCCGCCGGACACCCACCGGTAAAATTGGGTACAAGCGTCCCCCGGCCTGGTGCCCGGCTCTTTCAGGGGTGTGCGTTTGGAAGAGGCTCTGCTAACCCTGCTGTTGTGCTCCCTCGGGAGCTCCCTCCAGTATCCAGAGGAGAAGCCGCAGACAGGAGCCTTTAGCACTGCTGCACCATATCCTTAAAGGTGGAGCTTAAAGGGCAACTCCGTAGGTTTTCCCGACATTTGCGTACTCTGGTAGTAATTTTACTGTAGGTTTTCCTCTCTGCTCTAACACTTTCTACCAAATATGGGTTTGGCTACTCTGGTAGAAATTTTACTGTAGGTTTTCCTCTCTGCCCTAACGCTTTCTACCAAATATGGGCAACCTCCGATAATTCATTCTTGCACAAATCATTTTAAAATGTGCAGTTTTCGTGGCCTCAGCTCAGATGATTTCTGCAAGCAAGACTGCGTTTGTGACATCACAAACATTATACCCACATTAGCGCCCGCTCTCCTTGTGATCAAGAAATTGTGAAGCCTGTATATGGCTATCTCAGGCATTTCATGTACGGCGTCATGATTTACAGTCTTCATTTCCACCACCCAAAGTGTGTGTGAGTGTTTTTCCAATACTGTATGTGACGTCATCGATTCGTCAACTGGAAAGTTGTTTGTGGCCATGAAACCAGTTTCAGTTTCGATTTGCTGTTTTTGTTCTTCAAAAAAAGGGTTCTGCATAAAATTTCAGAAGACAGTTTGTTTATGTCTGAGTCTGGACACACTGAAAAATGTAATGCAATCAATAACTCAAAATGATGAAAAAAGCACCAGAGTTGCCCATTAAGTGTTTTATCAAAATTTTTTTTATAGTTTATCGCTGTTTACAACAGTTGTTTACATTACGGTTTCAGGTGCCTAATAATGACTAAGGTGTCCCAAGTAAGGCTGATATTGCCGCACAGGTTTCTAATAGTGTTCATTTGTTCATGCTCAAAGCCATTGGCCTCAATTCTATCATGTTGTTACTGACAGGAGTGCTACAGGATTCACCTTAAATGTTTTTAGCCACCCGCAATAGGTGTTACATTGTTCAAGACTGTCATAGATGATTACTGCACCTCACTTCAAAAGTCATGTCTTAGCTTTAAATCAAGCGAAGTCAGGCACTGCCACAGAGCATGTTTGTTGCTACCACCGCCATCAATTTGTTCCTTACTGTACGGGTGCAAGTCAGCCAAATAAGTGCTTTCTTTTAGGAAGCCTTTCATGTTTTCCTGACTCCCGAACAACCTTTACAACAATAGTCACAATAAATCATGTAAGGCATACAATACCTGTAATATATTTATATTCATTACTTTGCCACTACAGTTTGTACTAACTCTTATGCTGGCCTCCCCACATGCTGGAATGACAAAAAGTGAGCAAACAGCTGAAAACCACGGAGAGAAAAAAAAAAAAAAAGAGTCATAACTTGCTTTGTAAATTCACTGCTATTGAATGCCATGGCTGATGCGAGAAAGGGCAGTTGGATATTATTGAGAAAGGCTTTTGTGCGCCAATGAAATATAATTTGGCTAATCATGAAAACAATTATGATAATTATCACACTGGCTCACAGTGATTATGTTGGACAAGACATCAAGGCATGATAAAAACTTACCAGGCCGCCCAACATAAAGAAGGATTGTGATAGCAGCTGCTGCAGCTGCTTATCATTATTGGCTATCACTATACAAGGGAATACCACAGTACCCAAGATGAAGACAAGTGGAGGGACTCTGCAACATCTTCTTCAGCACCAGTTTCTCTGTAATACGTGATGTTCTTGGCTGACTTGAGCAGAAGCTCGTACTGGTACTTCGTGACTGCAAATTTGAGCACGTTTATCACAGTTCCAGACACCTGGAAGATAAAAAAATGCAAAACTTGTGATCCAAAAAATATGTTTGTTTCACTACAACACAATGCGGGCCTCAATAACATTTAAACCAGAGAGAACATGAAATTCACTGTGTCGCAATATCAGGACCTTGTCATTTTTTCTCAATCTGTCATATATTGCACAGATAAACTGCATTTATACATCTAGTGTTTTAATACTGATACCTATACTGTGCATTGTGACACACAAGTAGAAGACTAATTCAAGGAATAATTAAGGATGTAAAACAAGTTCGTTCGACTATACGCATAAAAATACTGATACCTATACTGTGCATTGTGACACACAAGTAGAAGACTAATTCAAGGAATAATTAAGGATGTAAAACAAGTTCGTTCGACTATACGCATAATGAACTTGCAAGAAAAGACAGATTTGGAGCTGACTTAGACTTGTAAAAGGCAATCCTACAATATAATTGGCAGGCCAACCTCACTACGTGAAATGTCAGGATCAGCAAACCCTGCATAGTTCAAGTAAAGCTGGGTAATAAAAACGTGTTGGCCCATTTGAACAAAAAAATTTTGTGTCTAACAGAGAAAGGCATTGTGGCATTGTCACCATAACAAAACAACAGGATGGCAGAAAATTTATCATCTTAGTAACCCATGGAATGTCACTTATGTTTAGCTGCAACCACATTTATATTTCTTGGTTTAACATACTATGACAGAAGAAGCATTAGTTGTTACTCTAATTAAAACAAAATTTTAGCGTACACTACAGCGTTAAATATAGGTAAACATTTTTTTTTTTTTTTTTACAAAATTACCATATGAAATTGGAGTGCTGATCAATATGCAGAGCTGACCTGTACACAGGTCTAAGACATCTCTGCAAAGCCATGAGTAATACATGAGGTACATTTAGTATTGCAGTACATTTGAAAGTATGTAGTAATGTGCAGTGTCAAGATTTTTTTTGCCAGCAAGGTTGGGAGGTTGATTTATATTTAGGGTGGACTTATACGCACCTATAAAATACACTGCAACCCAAAATAGCATTGCGTGTTGCACAAAATGTCCCCTTTGCACAAAGTAAAAAATGTGAACATGCAGATGCTTTTTGCAATAGACACCGTCATGCCTTTCTAAATATGCCACAGTTGCTAAAACATAAACTTCTCTGTTGTTGTCCCTGCATGTGAATACTACAAGGGGAAATGCTTACAAAAGCACTACCTCAAGAATGGGTTGTCCTTTTGGCTGAACAGAGGTGCTTCTCTGATCCCCGTGGTCCCCAAGCCAGCCAGTGCCATCACTGAACCAGCCAACATCCAGTTCGTCCTGCGGTTGCTTGTATTGAACGGTGAACTCAATGACGGTGTCATGCAAGATGGGGCGGCCGTGGGCTCTGCAGCTGTAGAGATCCACAACTGGCAGCGAATCAGCCGACGGCAAATCAAGAAATGGTGCCCTCTTCCCGGCCGCTGCTGCCGCAATGTTCTCGTTGATGTTCAACGAATAGAGGTTCACGTCACGAAACTGAACAAAGAAGAGGCCCGCCTTATGTGGGTCGCATGAATTGAAGGCAAACTGGGCCGACTGGAGCACAGATGAGTTTGTATTCTGCACCGAGATGCGACCCAGGTGGGCGACTAAAACGTCGTGGCTAGACGGGCTCGCAGGAAGCACAATCACCGGAGTCTGCAGGAGAATGTCGAGCCTATGAAAGACAGAATGATAAAAATAAGCTACCGCATCTTGTATTAGAGAAAAAGAGCCACACGCACAATCTTCAAGATACCACAGAAAAAAGGAAACTGTCTCAATCCGCACAAAATTACACCTACACAAACTCGGGAGAACTTATTAGACCTCTGGACTCAAAACCCCAAAATTCTGAAAGAGCATCAATCTGGTCTTCAAACAGGAAGCGATCCGAAAAAAAAAAAAACACCCGACTAAACTTGTGCATACTTTGCAATGCTCCATCCATGAGAAGCAATACCAAATGCATCAACCTAAGAAAGCTTAAACGGCCACACGTAAAAGTAAACAGTTACTAATTTGCTGTTCTTACCACACCATGGAACAAGCAGTAGAGTGACTATGGCTCATGCACACATCACTGCAATAAACTGTCAATACAAAACATAAATAAAGTGTTACCACATGAACAGCAGCCATCAGAGATTTACGGAAGAAAGCTGTGTTGAAAAAAATCAACTTTTTTTGCATTCATGATACAGCACAATTCTCAGGGTGGGCAGGGCTCCTGGAACATTTTTCCTAACTTCTAGACTAAATGCAATGAAGATGCACAGTCTTAATCAGTTTTTTATGCTGATTGGAAACATGTAATCACTTTTCCGATATCTTAATTAGTTATCAAGATATTCGATATTTTCACAGCACAGTTTTAACCAGTTTTTCATGCTGGTTTGTAAGATGTAATCACTTTTCGATACTTGATTAGTTTTCAAAATATTTGATATTTTCACTCCTTTGTTTAAAGAAACTATATAGAAGAGCCACTAATCAGAAAACTATTATTAATGTGTGGCTAGATGGTATACAGTATAAAGAATACAACATAGGAATATTTTTGATTAAGGCAATAGTATCAGCCTTTTTACAACTTGCCAAATTTTAATGTGGGGAAATGTGATTTATGAGTTACGTAAATTAGAGTGCACAAATATATTAGCAAGAACAAAATGTGAAAGCTGTTTCTAACAGTGTATAGTTAAATCACCTATGAGCATGTAAATTATTCCTTCAACTGCTCTAGATGCGAAGAAATTAGCAAACCGTCAAAAACCTTACTTTGAGAAAGTGAAAAAAAAAAAAAAAGAAAAGTGGAATTGGATTTTTTCGACTTGTTTGCACGTTAAAAAATGAAATTAATGACCAAGAAAGTGAAGCAATTAGTGGGTACGTAGGAGATGGGTCAGAGATTTCCAAAATGTCATTTTCAAAAAGCCGTTTTTTTTTTTAAATTTTTTTTTTGCGATTTTTGGCCCTTCAAGAGCTCTGTCCCCCTTTAAATAAACAAGACAAAAAATGTTCGCTACTTTTAATTTTTTTTTTCACTGCATAGATATTCAATAGTATTTGATTCGATATTTCAAGGCATTTTTTTTCACACATTCGCATTCGATTAGCATTAGAAAATTTTGATACTTGCTTATCCCAGATTGTGTAATTTGTATGACCACAATTAGGCTGCATATTTATTCCAGGATGCATGCAGAGAAAGCAATGAAAAAAATTTGTTGACTAATAGTGGCATACTATACAAACATTTAACTGCATGTATACACGCATTTAAGCAAAATCCCGAAGGTACAAAAAGCGCCTAGCACTGTACCTCCAATGCGACTGCTCTAACACTCACTCACACTCATGCATCTTTCAGTTCCTTTGACGGTGCCCTTGCAGAAAAAGTGCCCACCAAACCTCATACGATGGTCAGGTTTACAGGGTAAAATAACTTGGGCTACGAGAGACGCCTATTCGCATGCAAGGCAAATCACTACCTGGGTGCATTTTTACCACAAGTGATGCAATAAAAGTAACTGCAAGTAATCGGCAGTTGAAAAAAGCAAAGGGAAGGATCGATCTTGCGCTTCAAGATCTCTTTCAAGACTGCCAACAGGAACAGTTTTCCACTCACTTCACATCTAGTGGCAGCGCAGCTTGCACATCAGATGCCTCGTGCACCGAGACCTCCCTCTGCACAGCAGACAGTGTAACACTCTCCGACGGTGGACAGACGTGGAACGAGAGTGCCATGGTCTGTGCGGGCAAGTTCACAATTCCCAGTGCCACCTCGGTGGCGGCATTCTTGATGGACTGGGCCAGCATGGAGACGCAGTGCTTGAATTCCGCCGCGCAGGAGGCCAGCTCATGCAGCAGCATGGGGGAGTGCGTGTAGCAAACCGACGCCATGCGCACGACAACCTCCAAGCACTCAGACTCAGCCTGCTTGTCGCTGCTTTGAGCGGCGTAGCGCTTGACAGTAAACTCAAAGGCCTTCTCGCTGCTTGCAGGATCAGCCAGCGGAAGTGACCGGTAAAGTCCAGCCGCGTGGTGGCGCTTGCCGAGAGGGTCGTGCAAGTCTTGCATCAGGTGTGGGTCACTGCCCATGCTGACAATTCTTCTGTACAGCGTCTTTTCGGAAATGAGGTCACACACCTGTAGGCCGCCCAGGGTGCCCTGGATTTCGAGGGTTGAACCTGATCCAAAAATGAGGAAAAATGCATTGCAAACCTCTTTAGTCAGCCACTACCTTTTTAGGGAACCGCAAATATTACCATTTTTGACACTGAAGGTTGCCAAAAATTCATCAAGGATCCCAAGGAAACCTACCTATTGAAGTCTGAATCCTGGCCCCGCTGATAGTGGCCGTGGCCACCTTCTGGCCAGATACGCTGCCCTTCTTGCTCACAGCCCTCAACAGCAACACATTGAAACGATGGAAGTCAAATGTGAGTTGCATGCTGTTGACTTGGTTCGGAGTGGCCTGCACAAAAACAGAGAACACCTGTTCATTGCATATAGCCGCACTGAAGGCTGCATGGAAGCATACGGTATTACGTGCCACTTGTTACATTTGCAACAGCAACATTGGGGAGTCGACTCGTGCCATCACTTAGCAGGCTCAAGGCAATGGTAGTAAGCAGGGTTCTTGCAAGCACCATTGCCCAAACAAAGCCTAGGCAAGCAGCTGTATTCACAGAGCTGCAAGTAAAGCAATAAAGCCAACAAAAGAAAAATACAAGGCTGTGATGATGTGGATAGCAAGTTTACATGGGCAGGTACAAGAATTACAAGTTGTGGAAGTACAGGAAAATAAAAGAAGCGTGTCCAATGTTCTGGGTGCCCGTCTTTTGCTGGGGGCTCAACTGCATTGATTCAGCCTCAGGAACCAGCTGCTAGGACATGCATCACATTGGATCTTCACTCTGCAATTTCACAGGCAAGTGTTGCTAGGATTGGCCTGTCCTCCGGGCCAGTAACATGCCTTGGCCTATTGCAAGATCACAAAAGGAAGTATTCAGGTGACGTCACGGGCGCCATTTTGTGGTGCGGTTCACATCTTCGGCAGTGTAAGTGGCGATAAGGTGGTTAGATATGCCAGCAGCTTTCCCCGTGCTATATGTACCACAAAAAGGAGGCTGCTATGATGTAGGCACACATTCTCTATGCACTCCCCTGCTTCTGCAGCAAATTTGGGAGATATTCTTTATGAAAGGCTTTACTCATTAAGGGGTACTAAAGTTCCCATGGTGCTTCCTAAGAATTAACGAATTAACCAATGCGACTGGTTAAAGGCCTTGTTAAAACTGCTGCAACAGCCCGAGTAATGACACCAGTCGGAAACCAAACAGGTCACGGCATAAAAATGGCCCCATGAAATGTAAACTACGCACTCTCCATTCGCCTTCCCCCCTGCCGTGCTACTTGCCTGCACTGAAGATGGACTGAGGTCAAACTGAGATGACATGCTCATCCTGGCCATTGCTGAGGCCCTCTTAGGGGGCACCTTTAGTGCATCGGGGGGCTTCAAGCAGCGAGCGAAGTTCACCAGCTCAACTATGGTCTCTTGGTTCGCTGTAAAATATTAGGACAACATGCAGCATGAAGCTCTCTTTCAAGAAACATGAGCATCAAACATTTCAAACGCTGCACCATTGGCTCCAAAATGCTGGCCAGTAAAAGCGTTCACGTTGAGAGGCAAAATCATATAAAGCTATATTCAGTCAAAACCATCGCTGCAGAAGGCAACCAAATTTTTTAGACTCGCTCTTGACAAAATCGAAAATCACAACAACTTACCAATCACATCAAGGTTGTTGAACTGCACAGCTGCAATGAACACCTGCTCAGCGGCCCCATTTGGGGTGGAACTTGGAACATTCACTATGGAGATTTCAACCGTGATCAGGGCGTCTGTTTCGTGAGCATCCAGCATCCCGATGGGAGAGGCACGATGTCTGTCCAATAGCACTGCAAGAAATAAGAATGAGAGGGCTCTTTCAGTACAATCACTGCCCAATATTGAGTGTTGACAAATGCTTACTTACAGTGGGTGAACAAAAGGTTTGTTTTCACAGGGTTTAGTGCCCAAAGTGGCTCGGACTATGAGGGCCACCGCAGTGGAGGGTTCAGAAATTTTCGACCACCTGAAGTTGTTTAACGTGCACTGACATTGCACAGCACGCACAGGCACCTTTCTTCTCACCTCCCTCGAAAAGCAGCCGCAGCGGCTGGGATTAAACTTGCATTTGAGATCGGGAGTAGAGTGCCCTAACCTATGAGCCACTTTGATGGGGCAGGCGCAAGAAAGCTTGACGGCATATGTGCCATTGCTGTGTAGAAGCTATGAACTGTTCTTAGAAACATCACATGTCAAATAGACAAAATTAAACAGCTACTGTAGCAACTAAAGAATTAGTGCAATATGTTCAGTCCTGTACCTGGTCACCCTCCTTTCCTTTCCATACCCTACTAAACTCTCTCAGTGCTTTAATCCTACAGATTTTTCGTGTAAATAGGACATGTTTTATCATCCTCGCCATCACAGCTGTGCTAACTCAGGACAAGGTCTCTTCCACTGGTCTCCAATTATACCTCTTCTGAGCCAATTACAGCTATCTCCTTCCAACAAATTTCCTAATCTCATCTGTCAACCTGACCTTCTGCCACCCCTGAAATACTGGCTTCCTCTTTTAATTCCTTCTGGCAACCTAAGAGACTGTCCAGGATGTCATTACCTTGCATTCGTTCCTATGTGGTCTAGTTGGATGCAAACGCAAGGACAACAGCTGAGCGACAAGAGCAAGGAGAAAGATGAGTTGAGCGCCCACCTTTTGGAGAAGCTGACTGCAGTGTGGAGAGGATAGCAGAGAGAATCTTTGGCACCGCTATGGTCTGCATGGGTGCTGCAGGTTGCATAGCCAGCAGAGGAGGGGTCGCCGGAGAAGTTGGCGAGTTGGGATCACTGTCCCTGATGCTACCGCTGCGGCTGTCCATGCTGCATGGTGTCAAGAACAAGAGACATCACGAACTTGCAAAAAAGCCATTGATACAAACCATGCATTCATCCAGAAACTGAAGGAAAATGTGCACTCCCACACTTGTGTGAAAACTGTAACGAATGCTTCAACTTCAGCAAGAAAGCCTGCTGACTGCTGCATTAGTACAAGTCAAGCAACCAAGGATGCCTAAAATATGCCGCATTTTGCAAACACTGGACACACAACTCAGTGGTAGCATGCCATATGGGGTTTCAATCAGTGGCTGAAGAGCCCATTCACCGTATTCAAAAACAACCATACAATCGAGTCTAAACAAGATTTAACTCATTAGCAATATTAGCAATACACTTTAGCCCCGTTATGAGAGACTTGACTGTAAAAGACAATCAGCAATAAGAGACATTTCTTGCCCAATTGGTTGTCCACCCTATCTCTCCCTTTTAGCAGGCCTCATCTTTATAATGGACGTCAGGTATAGAAGACATTCACTAACAAGGACAAATTATTTGCAGATTTGGCCAACAATACCACTTAAAATCAACATGTTAACCTTAACTGCAAGAGTTCTCAACTCCACAAATGCGAAGCCATCACTTGCCAACCGCTGTTTGCCTTACAGCTCAAGAAAGTTGCAAGGCGTGATCAATAAGACAGCCCTAAAACAAACTAATGCAAGGTGAGCCTATAACTGCAAGGCATCGACAGGGGTCTCTTCAAATGCACGTTGCTAAGTTTGCAAATCTTTCACAATTAAAAACGTCTCAAAAATACTAAGAGATTAGAAGAAGCATGAATACAACAGATAATGCAGCGTCAGTGATCTGTCTCTTTCCATCTCTTCTAATGTCCTTTTACTTTTTTCATCAGTTTTTGAGAATTCGAAGATGCTCCCCCTGACCCAGCATTTATGCCCATTTTGATAAAGTAGTCACTCTGCATAGAAAGAGACTATTACTCAGCCTACCTGACATGTCTGTGTGAAGCCACAAGAAGCTCAAAATCAGGCCCATATGTCTGCAGGGCATCTACCAAGAGGAGGCCATGCACAGACATGGTGACTGACGAATCCTGAGGAGTCTTGGAAAACGTTGCCTGAACTCCTGTCACCTGCAGCTCTGCGATGCACCTCCCTGCACAACAACAGCGACATCATGCATGAGTGGCACCAAAAGCAAATGTTCCAGCAAGTCATAAGGATCCTAGGAAGCATATCTGGAATGCCCACTCAAAACCAAAGAAGAAAGAACTAAATGTTTAGAGACAAACCTTGAAGATCAGAGACCCTGAAATATCTTTTGCAGAAGTAGTCACCTGGTTTGTTTTATGGCCATTTCTTCTATTTAGGAATTGTTAATACGATGTAAGGTAAAGTACAATCAATGAAGCATGTGTGATTCTTCTACTCACTGTTCTACCACGCATCATCATCATCTTTACACTTTCCTTCGACGACAAATCTCTCTCCCAAAAGAACAAAAAGAAGATAAAAAACAATCAATTATGTCATTTTCATTTTTCTTTTCCAGTAAAATCCCCCTTCCCAAAAGAGTCCCCAGGACTGTCCTTAAATGCATACCAGTAATGTGAGGTTAAAATGCACCATGCAATTAGGTGGGAATTTTTACACACTTCTCTTGCCCCGTCGGTGTCACCTTGACTCAACACCCCTCAAGACCCCCACACAAAAATTCCTATGTGCGCTTCCTTGCCCATAATAGTTGACCAAAACAAGATGGCAGAGCTTGTATTAGAAGAGTTGTGAATGTGACAGGGCAAGTGTTACAAATGCAGGTATTTAGCACGTAACATATTACAGCAGGATCAAACAAAGAACTGCACGCTTTCTTTTTAATATCAGCCATCATGTTCTCTTCATGTGTAGTCTTTCTTTTGTGATTCGGCCGTCCTGTTGTCTCCGTGTGTGATATGTGAGGAAGCCTATCCATGATATATATCACGTGAGGTTCAGGCCTACCAGCAATGTGATTGGTCCAGGGAATAAACAGAAAAGAAGCCAGAAGGATGCCCTTAGAGTGTTGTTTTGACACTTGAAACCTGATGGTCGAATAATTCGACCAGATATTGCAACTTTCCAAACTCCAAAAATACTATTCACTGCAAAATATATTTGACGAATTTCAAACATCTGAAAATTCTCAAATACCGATTTCTTGAATTGAACATAGGCAAAGTAACAAGCATATTGGACTCATTCAAAACCTCGAGTATTCATAAACCATTGCCAAATACCGAAACAATATTTTATGCAAGAGGCAGGAGTATCGTATCTGAGTAGAACTGCATTACCTCGGCTCTGAACTTCCAGGCACATCTGCTCAATTGAGCACTGGGCCAGCAGCAGCAGTGACGTCTCATGGGACTCCCGGGCCCGCTTTTCAAGAGCACTGAAAATGAATACAATAAATTTTACGTTACTACACTGGGTTAATGCCCACACTGGATTACTGCACCGCCGCTACTCTCCCTTGCTTTGAGTGAAGGGTTACTATACAACATCCAAAATACATATCAACCCAGCAAGACTTAGTACAATGGCATTTTGTGAGCACAAAAACAGGCTGCTGTCACAAGCTATTTATAACGCGCAAGGCTTTAAACTCCCAAATTATTAAAAGGTATTCTTTGCTCTAAAATTTAAAAAAAATTAAAATTAATTAGACTTACTGTGCACCAATTACTTCTCTCATCATGACCCACAATTTTAAAGTAGGAAAAGGTTACAGGTACTTTGAGCTTGAACACGTCACAATGCAGCTTATGATGCACAGCACGAAAATGCTTATACAGAGCCATGTACACTCCAGAATAACCACATCTAGCACCACTGGGAGCTATACATTCAATGATTTGGTTATCTCACTGCAGCAAACAACTGCCTCAAGAAAATTTAGGGGATGCTTAAGCTCCGCCTGCAAGGGCATGATGAGATTCTGGAAAATATACTGCCTTTAATGCTACCGCCTTAATTGTCCTCACATATACGTAGAAAGCTGAAAACTTCATTACATCCGACGAAAGCTACCTTCCGCTAATCCCTTCTTGCTCGAAGGCTTTGCCAAGATCTTCAGATGATGGAAAAGGAGAAGGGGGCCCCTGAGGTGACCAACCAGCAGGCCGCGTCGATGTGCTTTCCTTCAGCCTCGACAAACACATGTGCATTGCATGAACCTGCAAGACAAGACGTCAACAGCTCAAAGGATTGCCACATACAAGATTCCAGCCAAAAAGAAAGAAGAAAAGAAACTCCCCGCTTGTGTTGCCAACATGATATTGTAAAATAACAAATGGAGGGAAAGGTTTATTAAGGCAAAAGCCTTACTTGGCTATGTTTGCAAAAACGTGTCTGCAAAACGTGGAAGAAAAACATGCAAGCAAAATGTAACATGTGATATGGTGTCACATTAACCGTGCAAGTTTCAATCAGATCCATCCATAAATAAGAAAAAAAGCTTTAAGAGGGGTGTCCCTCCTTTAGCCGGGACTGGTTGTCATGAATGCGCATGTAATGATGACAAATGGTATATAAATATCGTGTCATACTTAGTCATGTCAAGTGAGTCATTATAGTTTCGCCATGAATCACAGTCACTTGTCATAAGTCAGTCAGAACGGAGATCCAATATGGATGACTATAATAGAATCCATGACTTGTTTAGGTCATTCTATGTCATGATGTGACTCGTGTCTAGTCATGACTCTCAAAAGTGCTGAGTATTGGCACTTAGTGCCAAAGTCAGGAGACTTAAAATTGCTGAAACACGACACCCTAGGAGCTATTAAAGGGCAGCCAACGCACATGTCTCAAAGCTTTTTTTTTCCTGCCTTGTTACAGAACAATAAGACAGTTATACAGCAGCCACAGAGAATACTATAGTCGCATAGACAAAGTTTTTTTCTGGCATTTTACCAACATAAGTGTTACATTATTAATATCTCGTGTTTCAATTGAAGCCATGTCACTAATATGACACAAATTCCTTTTTTTTGTTACTCATCAAGATACTTTCCTCAAGATTTATGCTGTGAACTTGATTGTCAGGCCTGTGAGCTGTTAGGAACGCGAGCTGCCAGTGAGTACGCATTGGAAAAGAAATATGTATATGAATGTGCAAAAAAATGCAGCGTGGGCTATGGAGAATATGAATGTACTGAAAGAGTTGAAGGGAACACGGAAAAGAAAGACAGACTGGGCTTGACCGATGACTTAAAGCACAATAAAAACTATATTGCGCAGAACATTCTGATTTGACACTAGGCGAATAACACTCTTAAAGACCATGCGTATGTGACTTGCAATTAGGTGTCAAATTATACAACTACTTCTAATTAGAACTAAAGTCAGTTCAAATAAGTAAGGCACCGTCATACAATTTTCTCCATAAAATTAGCCAGTGCTTGACCTAACAGCACTGCCACTTCAACTTCAAATATCAAAAGTTTACTAAGCAAAAAATGCAGCAGCTCAGAACAAACCTTTTGCTCATTGACATGGGCAGTTAGCTTGGGAAGCTTCATGTTGAGTATTATGCTCGGCCAATGAGGGTCATCAGTTGCCAAGAGGCGCCTGAAATAAGCACAGAGCATGGCAACTGCAGAGCAAGCATGTATTTTATGTTCACCTCCACCGAGCTTAAAAACATGATGTACTGAAAACTGAAGAGCACGCTCCTAGCAGTTGCACATTTAGAGGGGCCCTGTGATGTGCTTCCGAACACTCTTCCCTGTTTTTCTTCTAACACATCAACTGCTACGATTTCTGGGTTGACAGAATTCTGTGACAGATGTTTTAGTCACGGAAGAAGACAGGCCGCTACTCAAGTTATTTCCTTGCACACATAAAAAAAAAAAAAAAAAGAGAAATGAAAAGAGCGAATGCATGCAGGTGAACGAAAAAGTTGCAGCATCAAAAAACAACGACATGAGGGTATAATTAGCCTGCACACAATAGGTGCGCTCTGCTAAGCCCTTTTGGGGCCCTGCGGCATGCTTCCGAACACTCGTCCCTCATTTTGTTCTAACGCATCAACTGCTACTGATTTCTGGGTTGACAGAATTCTGTGACAGATGTTTTAGTCAAGGAAGACAGGCCGCTACTCAAGTGATTTCCTTGCACACATAAAAAAAATAAATAAAAAGAGCAAATGCATGCAGAAGAACGAAAAAGTTGCAGCCTCAAAAAACGACATAAGGGTATAATTAGCCTGCACACAGCAGGTGCGTTCTGCTAAGCCCCTTTTCTAATGTACACTATCCAATACAAGGAGAGGGCAGGTCTCAAAAATGTAGAGCTATATGCATCACGACAGATGCCTCATTATCCCTCTTCACATGTATACACATGTGTGCAATTTTTTTTTTTTTTTTCGTTCTGCTTTTCAAGGAAGATGGCAACACAGGTAAACAGGGACTGAGCCACTTGGGAATAAAGCCAAAAACCGAAACGGGAGGGGGGTCAAGGTGATACCTCTCAACTTGAATGCTGATTGAGAACCTGTCGAGCACATGCATTCGGCTGGTGCCCTTGGATTGGGCAAACTTCCAGCTGTCCTTACTGGTGCCAATGAGCACCTGCATGTCTTGCAAGTTCAGCGTGTACCTGGAAACAAGCACAAACTGCCGTTGTAAAATGTTACACGATTCAAATGCTATGATGTTCTGTTTCATAAAGCAGCAATGCAGACTTAATTATAACTAGGACACAGACATGGAAGAAGGCAGGACGAGCGCCTGTTTTCTTCTAGTATGTCTGTGTCCTAGTTACATGCGCTAGTCTTTTTAATCAATGATGACACACCAACTAGCCCAGCTTTCTGCCTTTGCGTAAAGATGCTAACAATAAATACAGCTAAAGTAAAATGCTAAAAAAAAGAAAAATGCAGAAAACTTCAATGTCAAAAGTTTTCAGGATGAATCAAAATTACATTTTTTTTTGTGTGTGTCTTTGCAGAGGAGACCTAATGTGATTACAGACGAGTGCCATTAGCTCGAACGAGAAGGGGACATAAAACTTTATTCAAACGGCCTTTCTAGTATGCTTGATACTAACAGGTCCAAACCGTGTCAATTCGAATAAACTAGGAGTTCGATTCAGGCAATTGTTAATTATTGACTTCATTGTACCACATCACATAGCATGAACAAGGAAAAAGCTTGCATACAAGAAGAAAAACAGGCACAAATTCATGTAGTACCACCTGAACAAGAAACTTACTTTTTATACATGTGATCGTAGATGTTTACGTTGGACAGTGGAGTCTCCTTTACTGGGCTCTGGACAACAGTCTCATTTACTAGCTGCTCCAGCTCAGGCGGTGAAGAGCAAGGCGTCTTGAATTCAGCTGAGAATAAAAATCATAGCATGAGTCACATCACAGTCCCGTCCAAAAAAAAAAAAAAGAAAAGCTGGATGCCAGCAAGAAACCAAGCAGACTGGTCTGGAATAAGAAATAGCAACAATGCACGCAGCATCTCCAGAACATCCAGATGTAGCCAAACCAAATTTATGCCTAAAAGCATGAAGAAAATTTGCCCCGAGTGAAAAAAAAAATAACTTTTTCGAAACAATCCCCGCAAATAATGAAATGCTGAGCTCATACAACACTTAGATGTAGTTGTGTGAAAATTAAACATCACTAGCCAGCTCACACCTCATTAGTCTATGGATTAAACATTCTGTAAGAATACCCAGGAAAGATACAGGCTACCATTCCTCGTGCAATGCACGGAAAATTAAATGGCGCACTGCATCTTCAGATGCGCAACACACACACACAAAAAAAAAAAGCATGTTATGCTTTATGACATACCCTTCATTCCTGTTTGCCCAAGCACTATCTAGGATCACCACTTAATTCCTCATCAACAGCCCAAGATCTACCTTCCCCTTCCCATGCTTACATCGCTAAAAGCCAAAATGGCCTGCAACACAGGCATGCAGCACAATAGTAAAACCAAGAGCCACTACCTACAGTAACTGAAAGTTGCAACTCCTTCCAGCAGACATTGTCCCAGCTGCATTATTACAAACTTAGCATGGCTACTTCTATGCTCTCACCTTCTGAAAAGCTGTTCCATCATGTCTCACAAATCTGCTCACTTATCAACTGTCTCTCATAGCTTTTGTATTCCAAAGTTTAGCCTAAAAGTGCACAAATTAAAAGTGTGTTCTATTCACCTTCATCATCAGAAATATCATCCACGTTCGCATGAGAAGCTTCCGGAGGTGCTGAAGAATTTGAAAACTGAACGCGCCCCAAGTCAATCAACACCTAGGGTAAAAAAGAAAGCACCAAGTGAAATGTGTTTCAACGAAATGCAAAAGTACAAAATTAGAAAAGCTTCAAGAGAAAGAAATGCTATTAAATATAACAACAGCAGTCGGGAGGTGTAGACTAGGAACAAGCACAGAGAACAAAGTCTGCACATCTCACCGTGGTAGAATTGTGGTCAGTGAAGCTCTCCGGAACAATGATTTGTGGTGCAGATATGTCCATGTGAATGTCCCACTTTGCAATCTGCAACTGTACCAAGAAAGGAGACTCTGGTAAGATACAGCAGGCACCTTAGCTACCGCTGCAAGTGTCCACTTACGCAGGAAACTAGCCCCCTCACTATCACTCCACGGGATGCTAAATAATTATCGTAACATGTATTTTTGAAGTCTGTATGCATTGTCACTGAAGCAAGTTCACATAGAAATTTTACTTCTCACTATGACCTCATCTCTGTTGCATAAGCTCATGAACACTGTTTCATCATTTTACGACAAAAAAAAGTACATACTATTCTCTTAAAACTAACAGTGTGAAACAGCGTCAATTCATCAGCATTTTAAGGGGAAAGCCTTTTTTAGGTAATGGGCTGTAGAAATGTCCTTAGGAAATATTCGTAGATAAAGTCTGCACAAACTGATACTTAAAAAAAAAAAATCTATCTCTACTGGGAATCGATCATATCCCTCCAATTCCCAGTCGAGCATGCAAACCACTACTTCATGCTAAGCTCATAAGAAACGAATCCTAATTCTCCTTGCCTAGCATGAAGATGATAGTAGTGATGACAATGATGATGCAGTTAGTGACAATGATATTAATAGCGATGATAATGATGCTGTAGTTAGTGATAAAGATAATGATAGTAGTAGTAATGAAAATGACAGTGCATTTAGTTGATAATAAAGATAGTAGTTATAATGATGATGATAGTAGGAATAACAATGACGATGCAATTAGTAAAGCCAGTCCTGTAAATTGGCTTTTGGCATTTCCGCCAAGGTCAATGAAACAGGTCGCACTACTTGGAAGAAAACGCATACAGCTGCCTATTGCCAGTGATATCAACTCGATAAGGCTGATGGACGATGCAAAGTGCCCCTGCGAACTGTGTGGCAAAATATTAAAGCACGAAAAAATAAGATTACTCCAAAGAACTAGAAAGTAAATATAACATTCACGCGCAGAAATGAATGCAGTTTTCGTTTCTTGTGTAACAAAAAAACGTGTCATATTTATGACACATTATGAGTCACTGGCTTCTAGACCTGTTAATCAAGGCTCTCATTGTTGGAGTGAAGAAAATACAGTAGAGCTCATTTCAAACAAACTTGGCACAGGTAAATTCTAGGATAAGATGAACAATGGGAGACCATTTGGTTGGTTTTCCATAGCACTCCATGCAAAATAAATTCTGCTTAACATGAACTGTTCTGCACGTGCTTCAGCGACTGCAAATCAGAGTGACGTTACGCACACTTGTAAGCCATCTGCACAGCTCCGTTGAAAAAAAGAACAATCGACATAAAACACTTTCAAGGAAGAAAGTGCACTTTCACAAGACAGCTTTCATGCATCTTTGCATCAAAGTGCGAGGAAGCTGCTTTACATCTAATCAGAAAGCTTTCATGCCACTGTGGAAAAGGCAGAGGACCTGATGCTAAACCGTGCTGAATATTATAGGTATCTACGTACATATATACCTGAATATTACAGAATTTAACACTGCACGCGTGTCACGTGCAGTGCGTTGCTTTTAGTAAATGAAGATGCATAAGCACAGACGGCACCCGCTCTTTGACTTGGGTTTAAAATTATGGTGCTGAATTTTGAAAAGACACGGAGCTGCAAAATGTGTTCAAGCAGAGCACCGATGCCCAAATATCAACGCCACAAAAATAATACATGAGGCAAATGGAAAAGTGTGTGATGCTCGCAGAGTATACAGCTATGCCGTGCACAGCATGAGAGCGAAAGACACACAGTTACCGTTTTGTTTGGTTTCGTTTATGACGTCTAACGTCCCAAAGTGACTTAGGCTATGAGAAAGGCCGTAGTTGAGGGCTCCGGAAATTTAAATCACTTGGGGAAGTTCTTTAATGTGCACTGAGATTGCACAGCACATGAGCTCCTTGCTTTTCATCTCCATCGAAAACTGGTCACCGCAGCCTGGATTCGATCCCGCACCCTTTGGCACAGTAGTCGATTGACCTAACCACTACACCACCGCGAAAAGGCTGAATTACAGATAAGACAAACACATTTTAATGACCTCCTCATGCGTGTCTTTAAAGAAGTCTAAGATATATAAAAAGTGAGAGGGCAACCTTGCCAGCCAAGTGTTACCATGCTTAAATGTTCAGGCTTGCCTGAACGCATATGGTGCGTTTCCTGGTCGCCTATTTCCCAACCCACACATCCTTTGCGCAGCCATCCCTGCAGTGTCAAAGAGCTGCTGTACTCCAGAAGAAGGGGGAAAACTCACGGTGCTTTCTTCCCCTTCCAGCATGAGGTCCCAGTGGTGGCGCAGCTCCTCCTTGGTGTGCTTCTTGAACATCTCGTAGCGGGAACGAGCAGCCGCTGACAGGTTCAGCTGGCCCCCCGACGAAGGGGAGCAGTTGCCCTCGTAGTTAAAAAGCGTGAAAAATTGCTTCACCGTGCGGATCGTCGATGGGTTGTAGACCACATCCAGGGACTGGGTATTCACCACCAATCTGTGTGAAGTCGACAGTCAGTAAGGACAGGGCAACAGCAAGTGCAGCATGTTAGTTCATTTGCTCCAAGATCTCAGTTGTTCTGCAATGCCTTTGCTTTTTGCCGCAGGGATGTAACTGCAACTCTTAACGAAGGTTCTTCTTCTCCAGTGTACAATTATATTAATGCTAGCAGTGCTGATTCACAAGTCTGAGCGGAACTTTCATGCATATGAACAATGCTCAGACTGCCACACAAGATAGGACAACAAGACCCGGCAAGAACCACAAGCTGCGTACACCCAGCATGTCCGAAGCAAAGATACACACTTAGAGAACAAGAGCAGCTAGAACTTGAGTGAAGTGCGCTCGTATCTGTTTGTACCAAGACGATACTTGTTGAGCACAACACACACAAGTCAAAGTTAATCCGGATAACTTTGCAATAAGAACTCATTTCACCCCTCACTTAAAGCGCTTCTTTACCCCTCCTCTCATGCCACACTTCAGTCTCCAATCTGAGTGAGACAATGACTTGTGCCTTTCAGTACTTCACAACCACCTCACTGTTGCCACCAACAGCCATATACTAACTTGACATTGCACTTAGTATTTTAACCCTGAGCATGTGTGTTCTACAGAGGTAACAATGAATACAATAATTGCCTGATTTTCTTTTCATCCTAGATTTATTTTTATTTCTGCATATGAGCATGCCTGTATCTATTTTTTGCAACAAAAAAAGTTTGCTTTTATTAAATTTACTTCCGTGTTCCTCCCTTCTCCTATAAAGCGGTGACAGTAACGCTGCTTTGAACAGTGGTATTAAATATAACAAGCTTCAGCAAAATATATTGCCATAAATGTGAAAAATGAAATATAATCGCAGTGCAATACTTTCAGCACCTACAAAATTTCGTGATTCAAACTTTAAGAAAAAGTATTTCCAACCAGACATAAGTGTAATGCAGCTGGAATCATACTGCGTCAGCCACTCTCAGCCATAGGTTTTACACCTAGGGACAAGTCAAAAGCAATAATAAGCCTTAGTGGTGCTTCTAATTTGTTTACCTGTGGTCAGCATTGGATCCTAGGGGCTTTTTCTCATAGGTGAGCTCAAAAAGAGGAACATTTGGGTATTCCACTTTCTGAGTGATCAGAGGGATGCCAAAGGGTGCAGCCGATGGTGAACTGAAAGGCAGAAACTTGAAGATAGAAGCCTGAGCCTTGGTTCCATCCAGAGGCAGGCCCTTGGGGAACACATGTAATTGTTCCTGGGAAAACACGAAAGCAGCCATCGGAACACACCCGGAACCACTCGCAACCAACTTCCAACTTCAGTGTTTTGATTGCATGCCTTGCCACTCAAATAGCCCACTTATTTCCAACTAACCAGCGCATAAATGAGGGCAGTGCAAGTGTCTACGTGCCTAATAGAGCAAGGGCTCTGCATCTCAGAAAAAAAGGGGAAAAAAAAAGAAGAGAAAATGAAAAATTAACAGCAAACCATGCCACACACTTACAGCAAATGAGGAGGCACTACAAACTAGCTCCAGCAGAGTAAAAATGTGTGCGTCCCATCAAAACAGACACAGAAGAGCATACTGCAGCTCTCAAACTTTAATATTGGTTATATGTACGTGGTATGCCTGTCTGATAAGAAGCTCACAAGGCGTGCGTCTCGTGCTGAATTGGCTCCCCACCTAGTGAGCTACAGACATGTGCAAGCAGCGCATATGCAGCCGGCTGTACTGTCTATACGCACACATGTTACACTAGCTTCAGCGCTGCACACTTCCAACTCTGTTGAGGTTCGGAAATGAGAAAGTCCGTATGCCACCAATTCATGTGGATGCTTCAACAGCAATCGACGTCCTGTCCCAAAAGCAGTGCATAGAAAGAAGTGGCCTTGGCAATGAGTGCAAGACTGTGCTGAGAAGCTTAGAAAGCTCCGTGACAGGACAGGTGCGTATATTGGTCTTTCTGAGATATAAATGCCACACCACCTTTCTCGGACTTTGTATTTTTTTTCTTCAAAATGTCCCTATGACGGTTTTAAAGGCAGCAGTAAGATGCGTGCCTTACATTGAGATTTCATTGTACAAGTAAGTTCTCAAAACTAAGTTGACAGTTTACAACACTTTTCATAATTTCTGAGAGTCGTGGCTGTGGCCCCCATCCACTATCTATCCACTGCCGTGCGCAGAGGAAGAGTGAGTTAGAAAAAAAAAGAAGTAGAGGTGCGCGAAAACTGAAAATTTTGAATACAAATGAAATAAAAGCCGAGTAGAACCCCACTATAGCAAACTCAGATATAGTAAACTAAAACTGAAGTGCCAGCACGTCTTCCATCGATAACGGTACGTTTTTTCCCCTTTAGAGTGAAGACATTTTTGACAAAAATCGGTAAAAATAAAGTGCGGCTGGTCGCAGTGACATACTTGCAACAAAACGAAATCGCCGCACGCCTGTTACATAGGATTGCGAGGCAAATTTTTCTTTCTGAAGAAAGAAAAACAGTAAAGTAATAATGACGAGTGTTTTCAAATGGCTTTACCACCAGGCCTGCCAGCTATGAGGAGAAGCGAACTTACTTGGGCATTGCAGCCCTGAGAGAAAGCATGTGGCACGTAGCAAAAAAGCTAAAGCTGTCTACAAACATGAAAGGAAGGCGGTGCAGTCCATTCAGAAAATAAAGGAGAGCAAAAGTGCAGCGAGAAAAAGCAAGAAAAGGGGAAATGGAGAAACGGCCACACATTCGTAGCGATGTGCTGCACGAAAGCACGAGGCAGCAGTGGCAAGAAGTGGAGGTGTGGCTTGTGCAGTTTTTCCACTCTGGACTGTCGAGAGCATTTCTCATCTAATGCCTCCTAAATGACAAAAATAGCAGAAGATGACACCATGTTCATGCAAGGCATTGGTTTCTAGATGAAAGCAAAGTCAGTTGTATTCATAGTCACGTTCCATACATGCTAAGGAGGAACTTCAAAAAACTCTTATACTACTAACTGAAAAAATGGCACAAATAGACTATAAGGGAGCAATGGAAGGTAATCTGTAGTGTTTCTTCTATAAACCAACAAGGCGTGTTCAGTAAGTAGCCATTTAATTACCAAACAGCATCTTCAGAGCCATGTCATCTCCAGTAGAACCCCTTTACAGTAAAGCCACTGGGACCAGCAAAAATATTTACTATATCAGGGTCTTTACTATCAGTTGTTGGTGATGACATTATCCTGAAGATGCTGTCTGGTAGTTAAATAGGCACTTACTGAACACGTCTTGTTGCTTAACAAAAAAAACTCTGAAATACCTTCCATCTCACTCTTATCATCTTTTCGTGCAATTTTTTGCTATAATAATTTTTTACATCTTGTGGAAGTACCTCTTAAGCATGAGGACAACGTGGCTACAAATGCAACCAAGTTCGATTTCATGTGAAAACCAAAGCCTTGCATGAACACGGTGTCAGTTTTTGCTGTTTCTGTCTTTTAAACGGCAATAATGATAAATGAGCGTGGCAATCAAGTGCTCTAAGGCCACACTCGCTGCACCTCCACCTTTTACCTCCGCTGCCTCATGCTTTGTGCTGCACAGTGCAGTGAATGTTCGCCCGTTTCTTCCCCTTCCCTATTTCTCGCTACACTTTTACTCTCCTTTACTTTCTGAACGGTTGGGCTCACTTGTAATAACTTTGTCTTCTACGTAGTGCCCTAATGGTAATTTAGGGTAAGTAAGCAAGCAAACGAACATGAAAACTTTCAGTGAGTGGCCATTTCCTAAAGGGTTAAGACACACCAATGCACAACACATGAATCATTCTTGTCAGTCTATTATACCATTTAAATATCAACAAACATTTGAAGATTAAAAAAATCAAGACAGGTTATGCTGATAGTGTCAGGCAGTTCAGAAAAAAACAAAGCGAAGACTTAATGATGTTGTACGGAACAGGAAACAATGCTACCATCAAGTCGAGTTCTTCAAAAATGAAAAATTTTTCAGTAGAGAATTTCACAAAGCAACTCACCACAGTGTGAGGCGACAGCACGTATGGGTAGGCTGAATTGGGCGCCGTTCGATCCTGCAGGTGCAAAGATCCGAGCCGCGCCGCAAACAGGAACGACCCGAGCCGTGGCCGGCTCTCCACATCAACAGTGACATCTGCAAAGCGTAGTTCCACCAAGGGCTGCATGACCTCATCCCTGCAGAACAAAGAGAATAACCACAGGACAGTTATGAGCTCGTAACCAGAATTCGTGGGCATTAGCTATTGTGTAACAGCAAAGGATCTTTCGCTGACACATTCTTTTTTTTTTTCTTTTTTCTCGCAGAGTCGGACAACCAGAGATGTATCCGGACTTACATTGGAGTGCAATGATACTCTGTAGTGAAGCTCTTATGAAATATTGCATAGACTAATGACAGTTAACCCAAACATCTGTTTTGACATGCTGGTTAGTGTCTTCTACACTCCTCATGCTTTTGCTGCAGCTTCCCTTTACATGGTAGCCACACTCTGCGTTGTTCCCGTGACAATCACCCTCATGTTGCATTTTACTCGGTTCTTGCTATAACCTTCTCCGTCCACAGTAGCCACCCCCCTGGTTCTTTCTATGGCGGCCACCTTCCAGTTGTGCATGCCTCCTCTCTCATCCTAACCTCCTAAGCAACTAGGCCAGCCATCAACTACCCTCCTCTTGCACTTGTCTTTCCTGAAATTCCTTTCCTGCTTTTACTTGCCCCCTGTCTGCTAGAAGTGGCAAGGAGTTTCCCTTCACCATCAGCTAATTAAAGTTGGTGGCAGGTGGCACTGCGGACGTCAATGACAGCTTGAAACTGAAGAACAACCCAATAACAGTCAATATCTAAGCATAAAAAGAATTGCAGGATAGGAGGTCACCCTTCCAGAAATTGAAAGCAGACTTTAAGCCTACTCTCATATATTGAAAGCAGGGCAGAAATTGCAGAAATTCAGAGAACCTTGCAGAAATTGAAGATATGCAGAAATCGAGAAGATATACTAACACTGAAATTAAAACAAAACAAAAAAATGGTATTAAGTTGGTGAGCTAGATGCACATGAATATCAGGTTTTATGTCACGAAGCAAACAAGAACAACTGAATTTTTATTGCAAACTCAATTGCGTACAGTTTTTCTTTTTTTTTAAATCTTAGGAAAGTACCTTTAGTATGAATGCAACTTGGCTATGAATACAACATAGTCTGACGTCATGTGAAAACCAAAGCCTTGCATGAACATGGCAATGTCTTCCACTGTTTCTGTCCTTTAAGAGGCAATAGATGAGAAACGCACGTGACAGTTATGCGCGGAGAAAAACCGCGCATGCCGTGCCTCCCTTTCTTTACACCGCTGCCTCATGCTTCGCACTGCACAGTGCTTCGAATGTTTGGCCATTTCTTTCCTTCCCTACTTGATTCACTTTTACTCTCTTTAATTTCTGAACGGACCGGACCACCTTCTTTCCATGTTCATAGTCAGCTTTACTTTTTTTTCCTATGTGCTATATGCTTTACCTCACGACTCCAAGACCTATGTAAAGTTTGCTTCTCCTCAGAGCTGAGGTGCCTGGTTATACAGCCATCAAAAAAAAAATTTTAAGAAATCGAGTATTTATTTAAAAAAAAAAAAAAAGAAAGACTCCCTGGCAATTCGAAGTAGCGGTCATTTGTGGGAAGTAGGTAGCTGTGGACAGACGCACTTTACCATAACCGATTATTATCAAAAACGTGTGCACTACAAAAGGTACAGTAAAGAGGGAAAAAAAGGTACAGCCATCTATAGAAGATGAACTGGGACTTCAGTTTCCCTTTACTACATCCGAGTTTTTACTATATCCGCGTTTAATATAGCGAGGTTCTACTGCATTCACACGCCCCTAGTGAGAAGATAATTGCAAACATAGAGCATTTACTGCACTACACATGAGGTGAGCTGAACAGTGAGGGCATGAAACACAAGTTGGAACATGACTGAGAGCACAGAAACACACACAAGGCACAGAGCTGGTGTGCAACATGGTGGTATGATGCAAAAAGCGAAATTGTTACGCTTTACCTTCCATGTATTTTCCTGCATCACTCTGGTAGGGATGCTAGTTGAGTTTCAGCCAACTTTTTTTTTTTTTTTTTTTTTTTTCAGCCAACTAGTGACTCTGGATAACATGGATGCCACAGCTTCAAAATTTTCGTTATTTTCACATTAAAATCCACACGTTGACAACCCCCACGAGTTGCTATGGCACGCTCGCAGTTTCGAAAGCAATGTGCAAAACCTTGATCACCAGCAAAAATTTTATATTTGCCCAGTTCTAGTGCCTTCTTATAAAACTCACCCAGCTCCCTGAATAGGTGCACCCTGATGCCGCCCAACCAGTGTGAGGCCACACTGACTGAGAGAAAAGCAGACTCGTGCAAGCACTGCGTCACGCATCAGGAAGGTGTCCCGGTCTACACTGTCCAGGGCATCAAGAATCTCCTCCTCTGCAAGAGAGGAATGCAGTGCTCAGCCCAAAGCAATACTTTACCACAGTGATGCAACGAGGCAATGAAACCTCGCAAAATACAGTAAGGCAAAACTTGAACCGGCCTTTGCACGTCACTACAGAAGGCAGTATCGTGACTTCTCCCCATTCTCCGCACTACGGCTACTAACTCTGCAAGCAGGTACACAGCGTGACTCTCCATGCAATGCCAACAATGCACAAGTGGCAGTGGTATCTAGCCATTTCATAATAACAGACAGTGAAAACACATGCTGCAAAGTTGCATCAGTTGAAAATTTGGCTCCAATCTAACCGTTAAAGTGCCAAGTCACAACCATGCATGCGCTGTATCTATATGCCTTTTCATCTGCCAGTGGCAACATGCAAAACATGACACATATGTGACACCGAGGTAAGAGACCATGCGAAGATGTCCCACCTAGCCTGCACCCACAATCATGCCTCCTTAAATGAGTTTGACGTCTTTTCCCCTTCTCCCCTTCCCTCCCCCGCCCTCCAAAAAAGCTTTCCCACATCTTTATTAAAAGGTGCAGGGAAGAATTCCTGCAGAATGTGGTTTCTTGAAAGGGAAGGGATTTTAGCGTGAAATTTTTTTTGCCCTTAATAAAGAGCGCCATATGAACTAACTGCAAGCAGTAAAACATGGATTCACCATAGTTTGCAGTTACTGTAGAAGTGCACTTGAACTGAAAGACACTAAAAGCAGATCATCTAAAGTGGATTTTTCGTTGCACCAAGTGTAAAGAAAAACAAAAAATTTCAAACTCTTCATCTTACCTGACAATTCGTTCCAACAAAGTTCATCTTAATGGAAATCTATTGGTTATTAGTGTCAAATGAAACAAGATCACAGCACAGGCAATGAGAATAATAAAGCAGTAAGATTTTAACAAGATAACGCAAAGGGTCATGTTCTGCTGAACATCTGGCATTGGCATTGTCAATGTTCAGAGCAAAAAATCATGGCCATGCCTCCGGCAGGTAGTCAGTAGGTGGTTGGCAGGTGACATGGATGGCTGCCGACTGATCAGCGGGTTGTGTGACGTCCCGAGGCCACATGAAAAGACTGGTTTAGTAGGAGCTGTGAACTTGGGTAGCTCCTTTGAGATACAAAGCTGTAATGGGAATCAAACCCTCAAGGACTCTTGCATACCAAGTCAGACATGTTACCTTTAAGCCACACAGGCATATTTGCTTGGTTTCACTAAAGAGGGGCGGTCTTTCACACATCCTAGTAGCTTACGACCGATTCTAACGAATATGAGTGAGATAACAGAATTATTAATTAAGGGACGAATAAATAAGCGAGTAGCATAATGCATGTATGTGAAGGAGGACCCACAAGGGAAGCCGCAGCAGCAAGCAGGAGCCATTAGCACTATCGTGTCATGCCCCCTTGCTCATCTAAAAAACAAACAAAAAGAAAACAATAAAAAT
Source organism: Amblyomma maculatum (assembly GCF_055883805.1). Lineage (NCBI taxonomy): Eukaryota > Metazoa > Arthropoda > Arachnida > Ixodida > Ixodidae > Amblyomma > Amblyomma maculatum. The sequence goes on from NC_139346.1 coordinate 186,296,616, forward strand.
TTTCATTTTCTGCTTCTTGTGCAAATGTGCTCAGTACAATTGCAATTAGGAGCCGCTATGCACTGGCTCCCAAATCAATTCAGAAGATGCAGGAAACTAAAGTGAAGATGAGGACAGAGATCCACTAAATTATGCACACAAAACAGTAGAGTAGATGCACACCAATCTGAGTTGTCAGTGTTGTGCTGATGGATGAAGCATCGTCATCTGATGCCTCGTCCTCAGCCAAGGGCGGCTGAGGTGCCTCCTCCTGCTTTGTGTACCAGCCGGTCCAGCCGGGGAACCAATACTGGAGGAGGCCCTGACCTCTGGAGTCAGCAGACCAGGACGACTGGGTGCAAAAACAATCAGCGAGCAACAAATTACTCATTACGGAAAAAAAACAAACAATTTTATGCACAGAGCTAGAAGGGTCAATGCAGGAAGAGACATCCTTTTAAACCTCTGGAGAAGGGCATGTGGGCAAATAACTGCATTCACCAGCACTAGAATGGGAGAAGGAAATGCCATGAAAATACAATACCATCCCTTTACATTAAAATGAAAACTTTGTCGAAAATCTTTCAATATACCAGTTAGTGACAAAATGGCTCCAAGGATGTTGTCTGTTAATCTGTTCACAATCCCGTTATGCAATAATGATTAACCTTCAACAATCACACTATATTTTCCATATCACCATATTTTCAATTTCATCTAAGTTTTGTGAAAGTACAGTGTTTGCATAGATATAACAAATTTGACTTTCGAGTATGTATATAAATGTGGAATGCGAGAGGAGATATTTAACGTCTATGCTTTTTGAAGGGCACTGAAAAGGGTCAACCAAAGGTATGAAAACCTGATGACATTAACATCTATTGAAATGGCTATACCAATCGGTAAAAATTTTAAGTAGCACTAGAGATAGTGGCAATTACAAATAGCTGCATCATTTTTGATTCCAATTCATATATCAGGCTGCATGAGAAAAACCTAAAGATTACAGGCCAGTACCATTAGCTACTTATGAAAGCGTCACAAAATTGAGAAAAAAACTAAGAAAAGCTCGGTTCCTTACTTGTTTGTTGACCGCTTGCTACCAAACAGAGACCCGCAAGCTGCAACGTTGTTATCCGCAGTTACAAAGTCGTAAGCATTGAACTTCCACAGTCTCCCAACCTTCAATAGCCAAATCGTCGTCGGACTCTCCGGCAATCGGCAGTGCGGGCAGTGCCGTCGTGAGCCCGCATTGGCGAAAGTAGTTCACAATCATTTGTGGAGTCACCTTGTCCCAGGACATAGCCAGAAAATTAATTGCATCCAGAAGATTAATCTGCAAATTGCCATCTTTACAATCAATTTTTGAGAGTAACTGCCTCACTAAAAGGCTCTTGAAATTATGTTTTTAATTTTCGGATTACTCTGGCATCCAACGGCTGCGGATGGCTCGTCGTGTTCGCAAGAAAGAATATGACTGTGACATTGTTTAATGTCACTTGCCTAAGGTGGGCAGAACATGGTTGAAGAAGAGCAAGATTTTTATATTCTTTGATGCCATTTTTCAATTTAAGCCGATCAGAAACTAAAAAAAAAAAAAGTCTGCTGTCATCCAGGCTTTCATATTAGATTTGTAAACACAAGGCGAACGTCCAGCCATTCAAAAGCATCTCAGTTGCCTTGCCTTGCCTGGTGAGCATCATTTTTTGGAACCATTGGCGTTGCAACAAAAAGTATGGACACTCTCTTTCTTTGCTTTTCTGGCCGCCCTGGCAGGCTCGGCCCTTCACAAACAAGCCCTTGCTTGGTTGCAGGTTGAAGAACATACATCGGCACCGAAAATGTCGCACGGCGTGTACCCCGAGATCACCGACAGCAATGAGTCAATCCAGTCGCTAACAGCCATCATGTCCCCTTTTTTGCTTTCACCGCAAACAGTTTTTTCTTTAAAGCAATGCATCCACACTCTGGATGCTCGAAAATTTTTGACGCCAAGAGATAATGCAATGTGGTCAGCTTTTGCTCGTAGCACTTTGCTCTCCACGTTGGCGCTGGCTGCAGTCGCCTCGCGAAACCACGTCAGCAAAACTTCTTCCAGCTTCACATGTGTAGCACTTTTTGCTTGCTTGACATTGACACCAAGTGCTGAGCATTCTTCGAAATGATATCCTGCTGTCCAATAATAGTGCAGAGCGTCGACAGGGCTAGTCCTAGCTCGTTTGCCAAGTTGAAACGGGTTTTTACTTCGGGTTTTCATCAGCCTTCTTCAAAACGCAACACATTTCCCAATAGTCCAAAAAGTTTACAAGCGTTTAGGTAGTGCACAGCAAGTTCCACAACTTTAATTAAATACTATTGCGAAGCACAGCACCCTAAAGCAAGCAAAGTAGATTGAATTACCTGTTCCCTGCGCACTTTCTGTATGACTAGTTCCCGGAGGGACAGCAGTGTGTCGAACTCCAGTTGCTGCTCCAGCGTATTCTTCTCTTTCTGAAAAGGACACCAGAGAAGGCGCAACAAACATGAGAAAAGTAAACAAGAGACAATTCCATAACTACAAAATGAAAAGTACAACTAAAACCTTCACAGTTGCAGAAGCAAGTGTGTGCAATGTACAAGCTCCACAGCTGAACTGCTCAGTACCCTGCTTGGTAGCGAACCAGTTTCTCACGGTCTTTCAGGCAAAACTTATAAAGCTTTTTCAGCTTTGTGCTAGAGTGGCAACATGCATACTGCACACCCTCGCCGCCTCCTGCGGTAGACGCTTCGGTACGGCTTCATCCGAAGAATGCGGCATGCAAATGTTTGCCGCCAAAGTCGCACCCCCATTTCCCCAGCCGGTAAGTCAGAAGCTCTTGTTACGTAGCCTTCTCATTCCAAGGAAACCCTTGTTGGTGTATGTCAGTGGGCATGCTCTGTATTATTTGCAAATGCAGTAAATAGCATTAGAGTATTAACGCTGTGTCGTGCCAATCCTTGTCCCTTTGTTCCCTCCGCGGGTCGCTAGCAAGGACGCTGCACCCGCGGAGTGGCGGTGGGGTGGAAGACTGCCCCTGTACCGCCACACACTACGACCCCATTCCTACATTTATGCAACGTTTGTTTGTTTGTGTGGTACCTCCTCACAAGCATGCCCCTGGCAGGTGGTAGTTGGCAGGTGATTTAGATGGGTGCTGGTTAGTAGCAGTCTATGTGATGTTATACATACCTACCAACCTGGCGAGATCAAAAATTTGCAACCGTGAGACACACTGATATCGCATCCATACATGCAAAATGCGAAATGTGTGCCTTTCTTCAATGTCCCGAAGCACGAAAATTCCAAAGTATAAGATGACAAATACTCCAGAAAATATATCTCTTTCTAGACTTTGTTAGCCCCGTGACTCAAAACACACAAGAACTCTCAATTTTACACTGCACACTACACACTGGTGGCCTAGCTAACACTATACATACACACAAGCAGCTGCAATAGCAAACATGAAATCCAACCAGCCCCAGTTACTTTGGCTTTGGCTTGATTTGGCATTTACCGGCTGCTTAGCCAACGATGCCAATGGTGCTAGTGTAGCCATTGATGGTGATGTCGACGAGTATGATGCAGCAGCAGATTCCGCACTGCCAGCTTCACAAAAACCATTCGCGCACAGGCAGAGGCAACTTTCCAGGAGATATGGGGCAATGGCCGCACAATTAGAAAGTTCCATCAAAAATAGGCATCTTCCGGGCAAATCGTAAAGGTTGGCAAGTATGTATGGGATGACACGTCATGGCCAAATTGGCAAAAGCTGCCAATTTGGGCAGAACTTTTAAGGTAGGATTCGAACCCGCCGTGACTCTTGAATCCGCAGCCAAATACACTACTCTAAGGCCATGCAAGCAGAATCGTATGGCTTCGTTAAAGCAGGGCTTCATACCTCTGCTGGGCGACCTTTTACAAAATGTGGCAGAGTATGGGTGTATCCTAATGAGTATAAACAACCCAAAACAGAAATGAAAGCACAATTTTTAATGCACCTAACTCCCACTGGCCTAACCACCTAAATCGACAGTCACTTTTTCCTCACTGGCTGTGCAGATGTGCCAAGTTTCACCACATTAGCCAAGCGCGAAAGATCTGGGCTAGAATGCAGGTTTCTCAACAGGCGGCCAATATATAGGACATGCAGCTAGGATGTGATACAGTTTGACTTGAAAATGACTGAGCAAATGGCTCCTCACCTGCAATTCAGTGGTGAGGCACTCTGGCTTTGTAAGGTGGCAGTAGTAGATGTCCACATAGCGCCTGACCTGTCTGGCACGCTGATGAGCAAACTCCCAGGAGGCCTGACTGCGCTTCTTGGTCAAATGATGAATGTGGGCCTGTGATGCAAACTGCCACCAAAGGATTGCACTACAGTGCCAAAAAAAAAAAAAAGAGAGAATATGGGAGAGTTGTAGCTTCTTGCAGGTAGTACATCAAGTAGTACATCTAGTACAGTCATCAATATGCACCTAGCAACACTGAGCAATGTTAACCAAACGTGCTGAAAAAAACTCCTAGTGACACAACCACGAAAAAACTAAAAACAAAAAGAAAGAAATGCATTCCTAGCTTCTCTCAGGAGATCCGTCTGAAATGTGCCAACGGCAAAGATTATGCAACACTAAAAGAATGTATGAGCTGCACTTTTTAGACATACATTCAACTATCACATCTTTGCACGTCGTCATAACTATCACTACTGTGTAAGCAGAGTCCGAAAGAACCCTTCCAATGTATTCTTAGGTCCAAAAGAAAGCATAGAAATGCAGCCGCGAGAGATGACAGCTGCCTTCGAGGGTCCGCCAATCTTGATAGAAGAAATGGGTTACGTGGGTTACATATAGCACTTGAGAAAAACCTTTCAGACTGTTTCCAGCTGGAAGAGTGAGACCACGGGGGTAAAGAGGGTTGCTTACTTTCCGCTGACTGGGACAGACGGTCGCCACCGCCTGTACTTCCACGACACGTCAATCCTTTCCAGCTCTTTCAGACAAAACACCATCTGCCGGTATTGTTCCTTGAAAACAAAAAAAAAACATTGAGAAAGCAATTCATTAACTCAACATTCAACAACTGCTGCTGCAAAAGAAAAAGAAAACAGCAGCAAAGAGCGTAAATGTGATAAACTAATTCAGCAGCCACAGACACCCGAGAGAAGTGGCATTCAGCCCAAGTTCAGAGGAATCCCAGAGCCACAGGTGCCAAAAACCGCATTTTGATGGAGATGAAACGCAAAAAGACCTCATGCGCTGTGCTAGCTCGATACAAATTAATAAGCACCTCGACTAGTCGAGATGAACCTAGGCCCTCCAATGTGGAGTCTATTAACAGCACCCATGCAGTTCCGGACACTAAGCTTAATGTAACAACATAACAAAAAACAAGAATGCAAGAAAAAGAGACAATGGCAAGGGAGTCTTGCCAAACAACCGCGCATCAACAGCAGTCCTCAAATATCAGAAAGATTGACGGTGGATGGGCACCATTTGTAATGTGCATCCAAACTAGAGCTCTGCCACAAAAAAAACCATGCTGCCAATGCACAGAGATATTTTGCACACACCTACCTCATTGAGGGTGACGGAGAACTTGTCCAGCTGCAAGTTGCAGGTGAAACGTGGCTTTGACCGGACCCTGAGGGGCTGCGGTGAGCAGTTTCGAGAGATCTGCGTTTGGAAGCTGGTCGTCGCCAGCAGGTACGCGTGCGGTTTCACGCTTCGTGCACTGCTCAGCACGTGTGTCTGTTGCTTCTTCATAGCTTCCTGCACCCACAAAGCGACCAGCAGAAAGTGTGAGATGCAAACATACAAGAAAAGGGGTGATGCTGAAATGGAAAGTGTGAGCCGATGCAGTTGCAAAGATCCGGTGTAAGCATGAACTGCTCACATTCGAGAAGACATCACCACAGACGAAGTTAAGGCCACCCATACTGAGAGTTTACAACACTCTAGTGACAAAGATGCCGCTTCAACTGAAGTGAACTCTCACAAGCTAGAGAAAGTCAAGAAATAAATGAAGAGTGCCAACCATCACAGCTGATTATGCAAGCAAACTGATACAGTGCACCGCTGTTCACTTGCGAACAATGACCATGAAGTCCTTTTCAGTCTTGAAGCCATCAGTTTGAAATGAGTGTTGGGAAAATTCATAAACGTAATTTTCTCAGCTATAAATCACCTCCTACTGCTCGACCAACATCAAGAAAGTCAGAAAGAGCTATAGAATTGATTTTCACTCAAAACAAAAAATTTAGATGGCAATGTCTCAATGTCCCATTAACGTCCAAATGATATGATCAAACAACAAAAAATTAAACAGCTATATACTCTCGAGGCGGCATACCAATGCAATTTTTGAACATTTTTGTAAGATTCGAAAAGCCATAGAAAAGCATGAATAATTATTTTCAAGCCATTTTTTCATCAACAATGTTGCAGTCAGGAAACTTAGTTAAGAGAAAGGAAAATATACTTTCACAACACTATGAATCTGTCACAACTATAAAAGCTGTCTCCTCTGCCATATACAAACATGGTTTTTTTTGCTTAAACACCTTAAATACCTCTCATCAAACCTACTCTCTCTATGGAGTAGCCAGGGGCAGCGAGTTGCTTCACAAAAAATCTCTTTGTGAAAAACACCTTTTTTTATTGGTGGAAGAACTTTCTCTCAGCCCTTCACCCCTTCCAAGAAAAATATTAAAAAGGAATCGGCCATTCACAACACTAAAAACATTAGCCTTCTTTTTTCTTTATGTGCTAGTCCAGGAAATGCTAAACATGTGTCAAGGCTGTTCTGAGCAGTTGTCGACACTATGTAAAAGTTGAGCCAAATAGGCACGGCCTGCTAGAATGCACTGACAACCAAATTTTGATGAAACATTATGCTTTGTTTAGTGCACAACATGGTCTGAATGCAGTAGAGTACTTAAGCACTGGGACTCAACGTACGGCCATCGCAAAGATGTCCAAGCCTCCCAGCAGGGCCACGTCACTGTCCCAGTAGACTGCAACACCGCTGAGCTGTACCGACTGGTTGGCGACGTCATCTGCAGGTTCAGAGCCCGATGTCTGCGAGGCAGTCTGTAATGAAAAATATATGAACACTGATACCTAATACCCTACAAGAACGCTCAATGGTATTTCAATTGCCCAGGTTTTTTTCCTTAAGAGTCAACAAATAAAAACAAAAAGGACTTGGGAGAACTTATAGAGGTTCCCCATATTTTCTAATCATATAGAGAAACTATCTACAATTAAAATGACTACTAAATGGCCTACAAATTGAAACAGGAGAAAGGTTCACATAAAACGACTGATACGCATGGTTAAAATGAATCGTCATTCAGCACTTCAATCGAGGTGATGCTGAAAAGTGAGTTCATTACAAATGCGAAGCTGCTTCTAGAAAACAAAAAGATATTTACAAAAGTTAAGAGAAAAAGTGAGCACACATAGTTCTCTTACGTCATTTGTTGCTGATGCTGATGCTGCTGTTGCAGCTGCTTGAGATGATAAAGTCTGGATGGTGATGCCACAAGCAAATGGGTTTCGAGAATCTGTGCAGCCATCTTCATACCTGATGTGGATATCTTTGATCTTAAACTGAAAAAAAAGAAAGGGTGCTGATGTTACAACTTCAGAATTTTCTAAGTAGGAGCAAAAGAACAACATCCAGAAATCATGGTTCTTTTTAGCAAGTATTCACTCTACTGTTGTCATATTCTGTGCTGCTGCAGTGCCGATATTCCAAAAATTAAAGCGAGCGTCTTACGTAGTGATATAATCGATTATATAATAATATAGTCTAATATAATATTTAATCGAATATTTTCTGCTACCGACAACAACATGGCAGAAATAATTTCTTTTAATGTACAAATACCATTTTTTAATGAACACACTGCAACACTTCAAGATGCTCAGAAGTATGAAGGAATGTAAGCAGGCATGAGAGCTAGCTGGTTTGTTTTATATGGAATCAACAGACAACCATTTACATACAAGTAACGGCTACTAGTGTCATGTATTTTGATATAATTAATCAAGCAATAATAATGACTTAACCCACATTTTACAGCCACATGACCATGTAAGCCAGTAAACAAGAATCAAGATTCAAAACACTAAAAAGTATATTTAAAAAAAAAAATTGCATTTTTTTCTTCTTTGAAAAGAAGACAAGTACAGTGCAATCAAGTTACGCATGTAGCATGCATACATACACATAAGAATATAAGCAAATAAATATTTAAATCACTTTTAAGTGGTGTCTATAGTTAGCACATGAAAAAAGATCTCAAACAAAAATTGATGTATGAAGCAAAAATACACTCCAACAGCTTTAGTGACTCGTGACATCGAATGTGGAACAAAATGTGATTAAAATATTACATGCAGTGTAAATTAAAAGTCGTCACATGTCTCAAACGATTTTAACTCATAAAGAAACTAATTTCACTTAAAGACTAAATGTCAAAAATTTTAGGCTTGGTGCAATTCAACTCACGACTTTTAATTTGCAAACTATACATGCTAATGAATAGGCCACATAAGGCATTGTATTTTTCATACTTGGCATTTATTATATGTGGTTATGTACATGTGGTTATGCTTGTAGAGTTTGAGAACAAGCAGGAGTCTCTTATATAGAAGTGACATCTTCAAACTTTATGCTAATGAGCATTTGTGCAATCAGAGAGGTCCACAGGCTGCTATTACATTATACCATTAAGGCAGAGCTTAAGTGTCTCTTTGTATAGACCTATTAGAAAAACATTGTTTACACATCAAGAAATTCCTTTAACAGATAAGCCAACACACAATATAAGCACAACTGCATACCTAAAAGCCAAAATTTCTGCAAATTAAGAGAGCTGAATTATTCAACTTTATAAACTTATTTCCAAGTTTTGTGCCTTAAGGATGCCGACAGCCACTGACACCAAGGAAAGTGTAGGAGACATTTTGTGAAATAATAATTGATTCATTTATTGGCTGAAAGATAACCGATTACAAAGTTTGAGAAACAAATGCGCACAACCACTGGCATCCGAATTCACGACCTCTGACGTTTGTTACAGTACACCTTTCGAGTTTATCACTGATAGGGATTCATCCCGTTCACCTTCCAGTTGTCATTATAGACAATATCCTCATGTTTATCACCACTGACCCCCGCCTCTCACAACTTAGTAACGCAGTATGATATACCCCTTTAGCCCTTTATACGTTATACATGCATATAAATGGTGAAACTGAACTCAGAATAGCGTTAGAAGTTAAATGACTGCACTTTCAAGCTGTTTAACCACTGGTTTTGAAGAAAAAAAGAAAGGGGTAAACTCCCTGTTCCAATAACTTCGTAAAATGACTTGAAATATAATCCCTTCTACACCTCAGTCTTTTTAGAGCCCAACAGAACTTGCAATTGATATTAAAATTGCTTCAAGAAGTAAGCTGACTGACAGAAAGGCTAAACAGCTATACAATTTCCTAACTGCTTTTTCTTATCACAAAGTTCCACATTGAACTGCACACCAACCCTTGTAGAAACACAAAGAACACCAAGCAGGCCTATCAGCAAAAGGTAAAAATACACCGAATCGTTTGTTTCACAGTTCAGTAGCATTCAGCAAGCAGAAATATGGTACAAAGTGTGCTACTATCTGTTTGCCAGTTCTTGAAGTTCATAGAAAGAAATGTGTGCCCTTGTCTTATAAAGGGTTAAATAAATTTGAATGCTGCTACCAGCTATAATGACAATCAGTAACAGACCCCGAAACTCATCAATTACTTATGCACAACAAATGCAGACAAATATTTTTGTTCGCCCATCAAACACTCGGAAAAAAATACACTTCCACCTTTGAGCAATGGTATTACTAAATAATAGAGAACTGCCTTAATCACTCGCCAATAATTGCATTTTTGGCTTGAAAATTCAACCTTAAAGAAGTTCCAGTGCCCTTTTTCCGCATGTCTACCCTGTTCCTTGAAGTTTCACCACACTCAAACTTGAAATTTGCGCTTCCCGAGGCAAAGACATGTTCACATAAGTAAAATACACAGGAATCAACCACCAGCTTTGGCAAAGCATGTTTAATCTTGTCAGTGCTAAGGCAAAGGTCCACATCTTTAAGCCCTTCCTTTCCAACATGAATAACAACTTACCTGAAGGTTCTTTATGATGTTTGTCATCACTGAAGTGCCACAGGTTAGCCATGCTGCATATGAGTATGCATAATACGAAGGTTCCTGCTTTGATTCATAACTGGCCTGCACAAAGAAAATGTAAAATTTTCAAAAGATAAGCCTTTTGCATATCCCATGCTTCTTTCTCACTCGGCAAAGAAAAGTTATATAATTCCCCTATATTGCAACTCAAGCTACATTTCTAAACAGGGTCAACCCTATAGCCATAAGGAATGTAGTTTTAATTTTTAAAGCAAGAGCATTAAAGCTCCCGTCTCCAGAAAATCCGGTGCCAGCATTGTCGGCACAGTACGTAAAAAATCATGGTGACAGCTGTGACAGATTATAGCTGGCAGCTGACATGGCGACATTGATTGGCAAGACACTAATTGGTCGGCAGAGTAGTGCGATGCTGCACAGCCATGTGACATGACCAACTCGGCAGCTCAAATGGGAGGCTGTGGGCAATCAAACATTTCAGGATCTTTGCATTCTGAGACAGACGTGCTACCCATAGGCCATGCAGGCATGTTCAAAATGGCATGCTTTATATCTATATGTTGGGTAGTCTCTCAGATAATATATAGTAGCTCATGACCCTATGCTAAAGAGTATTTGCGAGATAGCAGAGCCACAAATTCAAGGATTAGCGATAAACCGAGAGGCAAAGTGCCTGTAAGCAAACAAAGCTCCACAAGGAGAGCTGTAGACGAAAGCTATTACCACTCTCACATCACACTCTTAACCCCTTGGCTTTGACGCCGCAGTTTCTCTGCCGTTGACCACGTGCTGCGCTGTATAAAAATCGCTATGAAGTCACACAAAAAAGTTGCAAAAAAAAAAAAAATAATAAACCTTGTTTTTTTTTTTGTTCACAATTACCTACTCCATAAATATCTGCGAAAATAAAAGGCCTAGAAATGTAGGCATGTGAAGTGTAAGCAGTACAACCTCTATTTCTTTGGAAACCAATTTTCTTTGTTATCACTGCCATTATCTACGTTTCATTATTTCCCAAAGAGCATCCTTATCACCACAGACGTCACTGCTGTCAAATACAGGTTCAACAACATCCCCTGTCGTCAAACCGCGATTTCGCGATGGCCCCACAATTTGAACGAGATGGGAACACGGACATTAAAAAGAAGTAACACCTCCACTTCAGACATGGTCAACTATGTCCATCTAGTGGAAAACATATTCATCAAAAAAATCAAATTAGGGTATAATTTAAACTGTGCTGCCATATATGAAACACTGTCGAAAACGGCCATTCTATGAGCTGTCTGAGCGACTGGAGAAGCCAGTGGGTTAAAGGTGGAGTTGAGGCGTCCTCTCACACAAATTTTTATTTTGTAAAAGTCATACTATTAGTACCCTGAAGAAGCACAATGACATGTTAGCAAGAAAAAAAGGAGGAAGGGTTCCACATAAAGGACACTATTAAAGGTTCTTTTAACCTAATATAAGGTTGCTATGCCTGTCAACAAAACAGGTAGAGCAGTATCAGCAATGCTTCATTGAGGTTTCACTGAGTTATGTGCCATCAGAGAATACTTCTAGGTACTGACTTGTATATGCTGAAGGCCTAGACCGTGAACTGCCATAGGGATGCTTAAAATTCCTCTTCTTCAATTGCATGTGTGCAGCTAAATAAAAATTTAGCCATCGGACTGCTAAACTATTTAGGCCGAGTTATACAGACCTTGAGAAATGTAACCTCTATGATGCAACAAAAGGCATGCACTATTTGATGAGCTCACATAAAAATGAATGAGTTAAGCGAAGACAGGACTGATCAACATGCAGAATAAAAGGAATGGGCGTAGTTTCCCTCAGCTGAATGGGACGCTTGGTTTGCCCACAATGCTCACACATTGTAAGAAGACAATAAATAATTGTGAAATTGTTGGTGTAAAACTGTTCGTGCACTGCAATTAGTACAATACAAAAGATAACTCCATAGACAAAAATTCTGCCATGCCACAGCATAGCAGCCTTCCCAACTGCCATTGTAAAAGAGAAGAAGGATAAAGGTGATGCAGTACTCATGCAGTACTCATGCAGTACTAGCCATTACTGCAAAATGCAAACTCAAGCACATTGTTAGGATCCAAACCTGGGCCATGCAATGAATGTTTTCGTTCTCTCTCTCTCCACAGTACCAAAATACTCCGCAAACATGGAAATCGGACAATGGCTTTCAATACCAAGAGAGTAATGGCAGAAGTTTGGCAGGTGACCAACTAGTTTGAAATTGATTTTTGGATTATAACAGTGTGATACTTCAGGCTTGGTTGGTGGAGGCTAACCAAGAGGGTTCTACTTAAGTTGAGGACAATGCAGAGGGCTATGGAACTAAAAATGGTAGGGGTAACATTAAGAGATAGGAAGCGTGCAGATTGAGTTAGAGAAATAACTCAAGTTACTGACATTCTAGTGGAACATGGGCGGGACACATAGTGCGAAGAGAGGATAACCGATGGTCACTTAGGGTAACAAACTGGATTCCAAGGGAAGGAAAAGCGTAGCAGGGGGCGGCAGAAAGTTAGGTGGGCAGATGAGGTTAAGAAGTTTGCAGGGGTCAAGTGGATGCAGCTAGCACAGAACAGGGTTAATTGGAGAAATATGGGAGAGGCCTTCGCCCTGCAGTGGGTATAGTCAGGCTGATGATGATTATACTTCAGGCCCTAAAATGTCCCAAGCAGTACTGGCACTAAAGATAAAATAAAAGCAAAGCAAAGCATGGGTCATATTGACAGGCCATGAACTCAAGCTAAAACACAGGTGCACGAGTGCACTGCAGATAATCTACTCTAATCAGAAAATCCACAAGAAAATTAGCAATACAAAGATAAAATGAGGAAGTAGAAAAGTATTTCTATTGCTCATATAATAGGGGTGACAGGAATAACCGCAAGCAGGGGATAACACACTATAGATGGCCTGACTCATCAAATGATGGCCAGCAAGTGATACTGAAAACAATGTGCACATTATGGCAGATACAAAATTACCACACAAAGAGTGCACACCAACATTTCGCAACAATTTTGCCTACCTTCCATTTGGCTTCCATAGCATCCAGCTTAGAAATCTTGACATTTTGCAATACTTGTTCTTCACGTGCTTCGTCATACTATGAACAACAAATAATAAAAAATTAAAAGTGAACTTTCCTGCCTTTAGGCATTATGATGCCAATTTAGCCCTTTAAAATTTATCCAATGAAACTTAAAAAGTGACTATTATAAGGAAAACTACTTCGAAGTAGTTGAAGTGAAGAAACTCATCTCAAACAAGTCTCCACTGCGAAACACTCCATATCGATGACTACAGCCGTATGGCATAAGGAAAAAATCATCAAGGAGAAATGTTTTACTATGTGCATTATACCTAATATGCTAGAAAGTGTTTTCTTGACCATGTGGCAGCTGCTTACTATCCACAACCCATCAGATGCAGCTCACAGTAACAAAATAGCAAATCAGCAGAAATAGTGAAAATAGAGAAGCCGACTAAAGCAAGTGAAGCTGTGACTTTAATAAGCATGCAAGTACTGATGCAAGGATACTTATCAAAACAATGCTATACACATGAAGTCCAAGCACTGACCAGCGAAATAAGCAGTATTATATAAGAATTATATACTCTAGAGGCACACTCACTACTCATGTTTGCATGCTGACACATTAGTAACTGGCAATCCTAGAGTAGCATTGAATTCTTTTTTCCTTCTTTTTTTTTTTGTAATATAACATTGTTTATTGCCTCAGGGCATCAAGGAATATATATAAAAGGGAAAATAAGAATATTAAATGAAAGAGATAGAGTTATTTAAATATCAAGACACACCAATTAATGGTGATCAAACGAATGCTATAACTATTTGAGCGTCACATGGGCACTTATGAAGGATGCCAAGGATTAAACAGAACAGAGCAAAACTTACATCATCAAGAGACACTGGTCCAATAACTATGTACAGCTGTTCAATGGTAATCAGCCAAGGCTCACTGCGCAGTCTTGTCACTGGAATTTTCAAGCTCAACTTTCCAATGAAACCTGTTTTCAAGAGTCAGAGAAAAAGAGCGAAGTGTTAATTTTCTTTTTGTCGCATCCTCAGAAAGCCTAAGGGAACAACTCAAGAACCAACTATATTTACCCGCTTTGATTTCCAACGGCAGTAACAGATGTCGAAACGCATCCTTCTTGAGTGGTAGGTTTTCCAATTCAACTTGGCCTGCCAAACGACGCAAATCAGATCAGCATTGGAAGCAGACACACCGAAATTGCGAGACGCCAGAGAGAAATGAACTGTCATTAGAAAGTTTAAAACAGCTGACCTCTGAGTAACCCAATTGACAACTGATGCGTGTTCAGGTTCTCGACGTAACCTCCAACATAGGTGTTGAGAACCCATGCTGCAAGACCTTCCAACATGCTTGCCCTGCATGAACGAAGGATAGAACTGCAACTCGCGGACATTTCGCAAATACTATTTATGAACGTTTCCGGTTATGACCGATCATCAGCATGTAGAGATCGAGAACGGCTGCATCGATCTCATATACCGAGATTGTTATATCGCAAACGAAAGTTCACCTTTCGGAGCTCCGTCCGATTTCAGCCTAAGGGCCGACAAATTTTACGCCTCTCCGCGCAATTGAATACTTAATTCCAACGCAAAATTACGGAAACTCGCACAAGCCTGTTTCGCAAGGTTAAGCCCACATTTTCCTCGGTCCATAAGCCATGTGAGTGGCGAGCACGGGGAAGAGACTTCTTTTGAATTTGTCCATTCATTACCCCGCTCTTGCCGGGACTACAGAAGACTGGTAAGCAATGTTCTGAAACACTCCTTTACCTCAGGATTCTTCCTCGACTCCTCCTATGTTTACAAACTGCAAATAAGCCATGACAGCAGCACTACCAACACCGCTCAAATCAGGCAACGCAACACCAACGCGGGCACGGCAACGTTCATACTCCTCGCTACTACTCCATCGAAATGATAACAAAGCGACAGGGGCGACATCTACACTGCCTGCAAACGCTACAAGCGCCACGGCGGAATTGTTTAGCGCGGGAAAATTGGTTTCATTGCCAAACGTTCAGTTCGGCGGTTGTTAGGAACTTCGGCAAAGGCCTAATTTCCAAGCAGGCGGCCAGTCTATTGAGAAACCACCCGCTCAACCGGGGGGTTTCAGTCATCTGGGTTCCAACTCACGAGGGTCTGCCAGGCAATGAGGCTGCCCATCGCCTCGCTCGAGGTGTATACACTCGAGCGGCCATTGAGACCCCGCTACCCGGAGACAAAGACCCCCTCATCACCTACAAGGAGCTCTCTGAGACTCCCAGACTAAGCAGAATGATCTATCCACCACCAGATAAGTCCTTAGAATGCAGGGCCTGGCGAAAAATTCAGGCCAATCATTTTTTTCCTCGTGTTACTCTGCATAATCAGTTGGCAGGTGACCCAGAGGCTTGCAATCTCTGCAACGTACCTCTGAGTCAAAATCATCTAATCTGGCAATGTCCCGATTCTCCGGGAGCTAAAGAAACTGATCCCATTGATCAAGTTACCTGGGAGTCCTACATCCGTAGCCCAAATGCGGATGAACAAAAAATCGTCCTACGCCTGGCGGAATAGGCTTACTCCAAGAATCAAGCAAGACCTTCTCTGCGGGTGCCGCGGCGCACGAAGGCCGGCAAGGAGACTCTCCATCTCGCTGCAAAACGTGGATCTGGACTGAATACTACTAGAAATTATCCCTTTGAAGAGAAGCAAGGCGCCTTTATTCGTGCCTAATCTATGCAGTAACCCAAGAGCTCCCTATCCGCCAATCAGAGAGTCATCATTGAAGCCCTTAACATAGCCAAACACAACCCCTTAATCGTGGTGGGAGACTTTAACGCTCCCCACGTAGAATGGGGGCACGCCAAGACCCCAGCTAAGGATTCTTAATTAACCTCCTCCAGCAACAAGGTTTTATACAATATACGGATCCCCTACAGCCTTCTAGAATTGGAAACAGCGTAAACAGAGACACGTGCCCGTACATTAAGGCGGGATAAAACCTACCGAATGTTAGATGGTCCAATACTACGCAAAATTTAGGAAGTGACCACTACATAATCAAATCGAAAATTGAGATTGGAAATTTCAAAGGTCGACCTAGGAAGCATAAGATCACAGATTTGGACAGATTAAGAGAACATAGGAATAACTACGATTCGGATTCGATTAGTGACATCCAAGAATGGACATCCAATCTTTTAAAGGACGTAGGTATACAGCCACGACAGAAATAGAAAATGAGCTCGAGATCAGGAACATTGACAATCGCTTGCTCCACATGTGGGAAGCGAGGCACAATATGGAAAAAAGATGGACTACGCAAAAGCACAATAAAAGACTTAGCGTTAAAATAACCGCCCTAAACAAGAAAATTCAAAGTCACGCCTCCCAATTGGCCCAGCAACAGTGGCATCAAATATGCGAAAATTTTAATGGCAACATGGGTATGCGAGAGGTGTGGAATTTACTGCGACATCTTCTAGATCCCGAATACAGCAAAGGAGTTAAGAAGCAGGAAATCCAAAGAATCATTCACGTTAATGATCTCACGAACGAGGAAATCATCAATGCTCTTAAGACTCGTTATTTCAACACCTCTCGTGACGGAGAACCCCTACCGGAATATAAAGGCAATCCGAACCCTCACATCGACTCCGACATAACGGAGGCGGAAGTCCGAGCAGCAATTCATAAAATCCGCACTCCCTCGACACCCGGCGCGGATGGGATCATAAATAGTATGCTGAGAAACTTAGATCAAAACTCCATCTCCCAACTTACCAAATTCGCCAACGAATGTTGGAATAAAGGATCATTACCGGAAACGTGGAAGCACGCCAAAGTAACTTTTATTCCGAAACCAGGGAAAAAACTTTACCTGACACCGATCTCCCTCACCTCGTGCCTAGGTAAATTATTCGAACGTAGCCTTCGCAAGGCTTCAGTCATACATGGACGAGTGGGATCTGTACCCTCACACTATGTTGGGATTCAGACACATTTTGTCTACACAAGACACAATGTTAAGGATTAAGCATGAAATATTGGCACCTGAGATGAATAATAGGCTAAAAGCCATATTAGCTCTCGACCTCACAAGAGCTTTTGATAACGTGACCCATAAAGCTATCATGGGAGCCCTATCCGACTTGCCGGTGGGCGTCAGGATGTATAATTACATCAAGGTTTTCTTGACAGGTAGGACAGCAGAACTTCAGTTAGGATCTATTCATTCCAACAAATTCCCACTGGGAAACAGGGGCACACCGCAAGGCTTAGTACTGTCCCCATTTCTCTTTAATATCACTTTAATAAAATTGGCACGTAAATTAGAACAAATTTCAGATCTAGAACACTCTTTCTATGCCGACGATATTACTCTATGGACAACCAAGGGTCACGCCGCCACAAGTCAGGACACGCTGCAGCAAGCAGCAGATGCGGTAGTGGAGGAGACAAAGAAAATTGGCTTGGAATGCCCATCTAAAAAATTCGGAACTTTTAATCATTAAACCAAAAAGATATACAAAAAACATCGACACAAACATTAATATATTCATCGATGGTTTCACCATTCCGAGCGTATAAAAATTACGCATACTGGGCATGTGCATTCAATCATGTGGCAAAAACACCAATTTAATCCAAAAACTCCGAACGATAAGTAATCAAACATCTCGCCTTATACGGAGGATATGAAACAAAGAAAGAGGAATGAAAGAAAAGGAGACACTAAAACTTATGCAAGCCTTCGTTCTCAGCCGAATTATATACTCACGACCTATAGGCCAAGGAAAGAGGAGCGGTCGACACCATTATTCGGCAATCCTTCAATACGGCGCTCGGTCTTCCTATTAGTACGGCTACCCAAAAACTCATGCAACTGGGAATACATAATACCCTACACTAGAAGAAATAACCGAAGCGCACCTCACGGCGCAGTACGAGCGGCTGACCGCAACATCGAATGGAAGACAGGTACTGCAAAAGACGGACATACACTAGGAGGGTAGATGCTCCCAGGTAACGTCTGTTCCCCGTTCTATACACAAAATACTGGAAGTCCCTCCACTAGCACCCAGAGTTTCACCTGCAGCATAGGGTAGCAAGAGCCCAATCATTAGAGAAACACTGTTCTAATCTACTACAAACGACGTATATCGACGCGGCAGAACACAGGGATAAGAGAGTCTATGCCCTGGCACTAGTCGATCCAACTTATCGCTTACAAAATTCAGGAACGATAAACAAAGCACGAACCCCAGAGGAGGCAGAAGAGGCGGCTGTAGCTCTGGTGATTGCCACGATGAACCCCAAATTAATTTTTAGCGACTTGAAAACAGCGATTCAAAATTTCGCAAAAGGTATAATTCATCAACCAGCAGCTGAAATTTTGAAGGCTTTTGATACTTCTAAAAATGCACGTTCGATTAAAATTTTGTGGGTCCCCGCTCATAGGGGGTCATCCTGGGAACGAGACGGCGCACCAGTATTCCCGAGGATTCGTCGTAGACCGGGAGGTGCATTACCCAGAACTAAGATCGGCTCGCGAGAGAGACCCCACGTACAGAGGAATAACGAATTTGTACAAAAACAACAGACTGAAATATCCAGAACACCACCCAATACTCAGCAAATTACAACAAACACTACTCAGAAAACTTCAAATACGTGCTTTATTCCATATAAATTAGCACAATGGTTCCCTTTGCGGTGATCAGAGGGTAGATCTAGAGCACATGCTTAAATGTGAAAACCTGCAACCGCCGGAGGGCCTGCAGATTACCAATTCGGAAAAGTGGGAGGCCGCATTGCTTAGCTCTGATCGAGGCCGGCAACACGTCATCACGGCCTGAGCCAAGGAGGTCGTCGAGCGCCATCAAGCGACGACCACCCCTGGGGCGGCTTGAGAAGAAGTGTCCTCCCACGAACAAAGAACACATCAATTTCTTTTCAATAAAGTTTTCTCCTCCTCCTCGCTGCGAAATGGCGGAGATCGGTAACCGACTATGCTTATCAGTGATGTCACTCCAGGACCAAGGCAATGAAAGAACTTTGCATACATTGGTTTAAACAAGAAGGTTATAACCTCTTTGTGCTTTATACAGCACCAGTCAACGTTTTGGCACCAGACCAAGCAGATCAATGTACTGGCGCGAAGACAAGAAACGTCAATAAAACATGGTGCTTGGCTAGTTAGTGACGCATACTCAAAAACGAATAAAGCGCAAAAAAGGACAGCCACAGAAAAGAACATTACATAAATCGTGTCCTCATCTGTGGTTGTCCTTGCGCTTCGTTCCATGCAAGAAACATATAATATGGGCCCAACTGGCACATCTGGTCAGCCTAATGGAAACCCGAAAGCATAGTGAAATAAAGTTTTCCACCACCACCACCTCTAAGCAGCCGCGAAAAAAAGAAAAAGGCGTTTCACAGTGCATTTCATCACATCGTTTCGTAAATGTTCTACATGTATTAATAGTAATTGGTTCACAGGAAGGGAAAGGAGCAGTAACTGTCACACTTGTTTCTGTTTACACCTGTACCGCGTCGTAAGAGAAGGGAAGAAGGTGGGAGTGAAAGTGGAAAGAAAGAAAGGGGAGTCGTAGTGGAAGGCTGCGGAGTAATTTCGACCACCTGGGGATCTTTAACGTGCTTGTTGTTGCGACTGAAGGAAGAAGGAAAAGAAAATACACAGGCCTGCTCTGTAGCTGAGCCACCTCCGCTGCCTCGTGCGGACAGAAGAGAAAATAGAGAAGAAAATGAATGAATGAAGCCTTTATTTAAAGGAAGGGATGGCGCGCACCGGGAGCGCCGAGAAGTCGGTCCCGAGTACGAAGACAGGGACGAGAAGAAACGTCGCTTCACCTGTCCACCATTCGAAGCTTCCTAGGTTGAAGTTGATCGGTTTCTGATCTGCCTGTCCTGGGAGTCCTCAAGGTGTTCGGTGCCTGAGCTTCTTCGTGGTGAGGCCTTTCCACGTTCAGGGGGGTTTGGTCAGGGTTCAGGCTAGCTTTATAGGATTTGGTAATGTAAAGGTGTCATTACCTTGCGCACAGGCATGTCTTTCACCACCCCGGGAGGGGGCTCGGCAGATTGGTTCGCCAGCCTGCCGAATGAAAGCTTGCCTCTGGAATCATTTGCAAAAAATGGCGTCGATGTGATTCCTGTCGCACTCATACCGATAGGCGATGGACTGCTGAAAATGAAAAATCCGAAAGCTATTCAGCAGCAACTCAAAACTCTGACGGATCACTACCTTGATATCTCTGAGGTGCGACCTTTCGGGAGAAGAGGTATAGTTTGCAAATCTGCAAACATTAATTGTGTGTCAGATCTGCTACGCTGCAGTTCTTTTACATCGATTCCTGTAAAAGCTTTTATTCCTGAACAGCTGGCTTGCACTAAGGGTATTGTGCGTGGAGTGGATCCTGCATCTACTGCTCAAGAAATTTTGGAGGAATTTCAGGACGCAGGAACTGGTGTTCTTTCAGTGTATCGCTGCTCTCGCATAGTGGCCGGGGTGCGTGTTGCTACAGAGTCAGTTATAACAACCTTTGCCGGTCTCATGTGTCCATCTGAGTTAAAAATTTGGCCAATTATTTATCGCATTGACCCGCTACGTCCTCGCCCCCTTCAATGTACCAACTGTTGGCGATTTGGACACAGTGGACGAGCGTGTAAGTCTGCGACAAGATGCAGGGTGTGTGGGGAAGGACACTCTTCTAATAGCTGTACCGCTGCAAGACCTAGCTGTTGTCTGTGCAGTAACGAGCACTCGGCTGATGACCCCAGTTGTGAGAAACGATCCCAGGAGCAAGCGTTACTAGAATTAATTCAAGAGAATCGTTGCTCTCGAGCAGATGCTTATGCCCTTCTTGATCGGAAAAGGCACACTTATGCCAACTGTGTGCGCCCTTCTACTCCAGACTTTGAGACCTCGTTGTCTACCGCAATTGTGAAAACGGTTGAAAAAGCCCTTTCTGTCGTGGTTGACCGTATGCTTACCAGCTTTACTGAAGCTTTGTCTAGTATTGTTGGTAGCCAGTCACTTTGCCCACCTCAACCTGTGCTGACTCCAGCATCTATTTCATCTCAAACCTGTACTGAAAGTTCAAATGCAGATTCTCCTCTAGTGCTGGCTCAAGTGCACACAATCGACAGTGTCCCTGTAGGCATTTCTCGCAAAAGTTTTTGCTCTAATGATGTTGAAATGGCTTGCCCTACTCAAAAGCGCCGTGCTTCTAGCTCACCCTCTAAGTCCTCCATTTCTCAGACCAAAACTAAAAAAGGACCTTCCAAAGTTTCACAGCAAACCGATGTGTTAAAAGAGGCTATTGCGGCCTCAATTTTAGATAAGTAATCATGGCAGGTGTACAAGTTCTGCAGTGGAATTGTCGCTCTATTATATCTTCACTTCCAGATTTATATCTTCTCCTTTCAACACATAAGCCAGACATGGTGCTTTTGCAAGAAACTTGGCTCTCCCCCGCAAAGTCATTTACCTTAAAGAAATATCATGTTTTCCGCGCCGATCGTGTAAACGGTAGGGGCGGTGGTTTATTAACTTTGATATCGTCAAAATTATGTCACCGGGCAAAAATAAGCAAAACAGTAATGAATCCTGAGTGTGAGATTTTGGCTGTAGATATCACATTGCCGCATTGTAGCCCTGTCACAGTCGCTAACGTCTACTGCCCCACAGGTGTACGTAGCACAGACTATTTTGACAGATTACTTACAAATTCTAATAGGGTAGTTATTGCAGGTGATTTTAACTCGCATCATACTCTTTGGGATAACTACTCCGACGCATGTGGACAGCTGTTATGGACGTGGATGTCGTCAAATGCTGTGCGCTGCTGCAATTCTCGGGCTATAACCTTCATGCGCGGAAATTCACAATCTGTCGTCGATTTATCCCTGGCAGCAGGTGGGATAGGTATAGGAGGATGGTCCACAGTAGATAGTGGTACGTCTAGCGACCACTTTCCAATAACATTTACCATCATGATGAGCACAACACGAGATAGAACTTTGGACCGTAAACTAGTAAACAACGCCAAATATGCAGCTTCGCTACGCTCCTCCCTCAAATCAAACCTTTGTTCATGTAGGACCGACAAAGCACAAAAGGTATTTTCCTCAATCGCGAATGCTACTGTAGATTCCCAGTTCACTGTGCGGTCTACAGTAAACAATAAGTCGCCATCCCCATGGTGGAATGACGCGTGTGAGAAAGCCTTCCGCCGTAGAAAAGCAGCATGGAAAAGCCTCTCTTATAACCAGAGCCCAGTAAACTGGATAAACTACAAATTTTGTTCGGCGTCATTCAAAAGAGCCATAGCGCAGGCAAAGGACGAGTACAACGAAAATTTAAATACTTATTTGTCAAACCCTAGGCACAGGAAGGCTTTGTGTCGTTTCATGGAACGAAATAGAAACTCGCACCTTTCACAGTCATTAAGTTCAGTAGTGTTATCCCCACAGGAGGCAAAGGATGAGTTAGAACAAATTGCGCAAGGACTTGCATTACGTTTCCAGGAGCAGTGCAGAGTTCCCTTGCACGCTCCCATTTCCTGCTCAGAGTATGTTGAGGTTGATAGGTCAGAATTACTATCTGTGATTTCTTCCATGAGAAACTCGGCTCCAGGTTGGGACGGGGTTACGGTAGGTATGGTCAAAATTTTAGCAAATGATTTCACTCAGGATCTCCTGGATCTGGTTAATGAATCATTAGAATCTGCATGGCTGCCTCACGTCTGGAAAGTGGCGAAAATTATATTGCTCTTGAAAGACCCTGGTAAAGGATTTCATGTTGAAAACATTCGGCCGATAGCTTTGACTTCGAATCTAGTAAAATTAATAGAAAGAATTGTGCATGGCCGCCTCTCAAAGCATATCTCAGAGGTTAATGCTTTGAGTTCTTCCCAAATAGGCTTCCGCAATGGATGCTCAATATGGTCTGCACATGTAGATTTAGAAAGTAGGATTCGCCTTGCAATGTACAACAAGGAGGTATCAGCGTTAGTGACGCTCGATATTGCTAAGGCCTATGACAGCATTGAACATTCCATTCTACTAAACAAGTTGTCATTATTACGTCCTCAGTTCTACATTTATGCGTGGATCAGGGAATTTTTGAAAGGACGAGAATTTTTTTGCACTGATGGCACATTAACCTCAGACACCTATGCACAGACAAGAGGGGTGCCTCAGGGTTCTGTGCTCTCCCCACTCCTTTTTAATATATTAATGTGCGATATTCCGGTTCATCCTGATGTCACTGTATATGTATATGCAGATGACATAGCATTCTTCGCCTCGGCAAAAGATATTCATGACCTATATCGTTCACTACAGGCTTACCTAAATGCACTTGAGGTCTGGTTTGACAAAATTAAATTGGTTTTAAATGTGTCCAAAAGTAGTGTGCTAGTTTTTAAAACCGTAACCCCCTTATATGTTTCGTTAAACTACCGCTCAGATGTAATACCTCAAGTGGAATCTGTGCGGTATTCAGGCATTACGTATGATGCTAGTATGGATTGGAGGCTTCACATTAAGTCTAATGTTCGGAAAGGTGAACGTGCCCTTGGTAGGCTGACACGGATAAGTAACAGGAAATTTGGTATGCGTCGAGATACCCTTCTACTTTTGTACAAAGCCTATGTGAGACCGATTCTGCAATTCGGCTGCATTCTTTTTTCTGGGTGTCCAAAATATAAGCTACATCCTTTGCTGCTTTTAGAAAGACGGGCGCTGCGCCTCTGCCTAGGGCTTCCACAGTCAGTCTCTACCACCGTTCTGTACTTGGAGGCCCGCATTCCGGACCTTAACTCCCGTTTCCACCTTCTAACTGTCAGATCATTCTTGCGATCATTTGAGACTACTCCCGGTGTGGCTATACCTATTTTTGTGTCAAACCCCGCCCTCTTTCTCACTCACCAGTGGCCAAGGGTCTGCAAGCCCCAGGTTGTTTATACGCAGAGCATTTTAACAAACATTGGTGTGGACCTTGCTTCTATATGTCCTATTGGTTGCTCAACGTCCTTTGTGGATATAAATTATGATTCTATATTTCCATCTAATGTGAAGCACTTGCCATCAAATTTAATATCCAGTCTCCTATGTGAACACCTTGAAAAGTTCCCTGATCACGCTGTAATTGCCACTGATGCGTCTGTGATTGCGCACAAAGCTGCGATTGGAATTTTTTCGGAGTCTCTTTCCTGGAGTTATTCGGTGCGTGTCCCGGATTACACACCGATATTTCTAGCAGAGTTTATGGCAATTGGGCTAGCGCTACTAAAAGTTCCCTGCAGTCAATCAAAAATAATTTTTCTATCAGACTCTCTTTCTGTTTTGTTGTCACTGGAGTCAGCACGGGATGCTCAGTTGAACCACTCACTAAAGTATTTCATACCGGGGTGGGTGAAAGAAATACGCTTCATCTGGGTCCCCGGACACAGCGGTATTTTTCATAACGAAACTGCAGATTTCCTGGCTAAATCAGCTCTTGATGCATCTGTTTCTTGTACCATTCCTAATATCACCATTTTTGGAATGTCCCGTTTCCAGCGATATCAATACCTAGCCGCTACATGCAATGATTCTTTGCTATCTACAGCCGAATACCAGCATCTCATATACTCATGGAAAGTTCGAGCATGTAAATCACGGCAGTGTGAGGTTACGATGACTCTTCTGAGATGCAGGATTCCTCGCTTAAATCTTTATTTATGTAGATGCGGGATCATCCCCACAAACCTTTGTGAGGCTTGCGGTGAAATTGAAAATATCGATCACTTCCTTCTCGCTTGCCGAAGGTTTTCAAATCAGAGGAGGGTGCATTTAGAAAGTCCAATTGCACGCTTGGGATTTACGTTATCGGTCCCGCTTCTACTCTCCTTCGGTGCGAGTGCGAAAGGATTTGCGTTGCCTGAAATTTGTCAGTACTTACATAACTACATAACAGCTACGGACAGATTCCCCTGCTAATTGCATTCCAAATTTACAAAACTACAAATTTTTGCATCATATTTTTTCATTGAATAACTTTTGTGATCTAAAACCTTTTGTTTTTGTTTAGTTGTCAATTACTTTATTACATTAATTCAGTTTGTGTAGGACATTTGGCAGTCCACACTGAACCCTGGCCAATCCCCCTTCGTGGGTATGTGCCAAATATCAAGGAAGAAGAAGAAGAAGAAGAAGAAGAAGAAGAAGAAGAAGATGGCCCTCGGCCGCTGTTTGGATACTTAGGGAGTTAGGGGAGATGGGAGCGTAGCTTTGTCTTCAAGGTTCTTGAAGCTGTTGCTTGTTGCTTGCCCTGCGGCCGATCTTCGCGCTGTAAGTCGACCTCTCTCACACTATTCGAAGCAGGCTGCTCTCACTGCCGTATGTAGCAATGGAATGTTGTATTTCGGTGCTTGATAGAATCTGATATGCTAGAGTGGGCATGCCGTCGTGTGGAATATGCGTAATTTTGTTTATTCCTCATGAAAACGATGCACATACCCACATAAGATGTTTTAGGTCTGCTGTACACTGTTCCCGATAGTGGCTGCATTGTATTGTTTGAGTGTTTCGTGTCTTCGGAGAAACCACTTGTCAAGTATGTGTGGTGTGTAAGCAGCGTATGTTATTACTTTCTTGAGAAATATCTCTTGTGGTCGTGTGAGCCCTTTCGTGTTATCAAACACCGGCGTTGGTGTTGCTTCATATAATCGAAGCTTGCTGTCGTATTTTATTTTGGTGCGTACATAGTGCATCATCGATCTGCCAGGGGAGCCTTTAGTGAGCATTGTTGGTAAGGATTTAATTCTATCGGATTAGGCATGGAGTTGGGGTGTTGGGCATTGTACCTTTCAGTAAGCCCACCCACTTGCGCGGCTGTGTTTCCCCCTTCCGTGCCAGTATGACCCGGTGTCCATATAATTTGAATTTCTATTCCAGCTTCCCGCATTCCCTTCAGCCTCTTTCTGATGTCCTTGGCCACTGCGTCGTCTGTAGTTGGTGCCGTCAGCTCTGCAATCGCTGCATATGAGTCGGTTAAAATTCGATATCCATTGAAGTTATCTTTTCTGGCTGCAGCTGTCGTAATGGTGTTTATGGCTCCCCATATGGCAAGCAACTCGGAGAGTAAAATTGTTCCTCCAGGTAGGTGGCACGTGTGCTGTCCGTTGTGTTGGGGCGCTGGCGCACACTCCTATGACACACTCACCCTTTCATTTCTAATTGCAGAGTCAGTGTTGATGTCTATTGTATTGAGCGGTCTTGTAAGGGCAGTTCTCGGTTCTAAAAGGCGCCTAGCCACCCCATTCCGCCTACTAATAGGTCGTTGTGGCCTTAGTGCGATTACCGGCGCTTCCCACGGGAGTGAAGTGTCTGTCCCCAAGGGCCTCGGAGCAGTGTTGATTCGGTTGTCCCATGCCATGATCTGCTGCCTTTGCGTCGTGTTTTCCAGTCGGGATCGCATTCTTATTTTTGCTTCTCTTATAATGGTCTTGTATGGGTGGTATGCTGACCAGCTTAAGCAGCTCTTCATTCCTCGTGTGCTTAGGAAGCCCAGTAATGGTGCGAAGAGTGGCCTTGTGTAGCTTTTCGATGTCTTTAAGATCGCGATTAGAAACCTCATACACAGGTGCCCCGTACAGAATCCCGCCGACAGCAACCGCTCTAGACAGTGTCTGGCACGATATTTACCGGGCTCCACCGCATTTGTTTGAAATCCGGCGAATCATATGCAACATCGGAGTCCAGTTACGTTGCAATGTACCATTCCATTTACGAGGACTGTTGCAACTAGAAATCTGTGCCCCCAAGATTTTTGTCTTCCCGTTTGCAGATGTGATGTTGTGTTGTCCAAGATGCAGTGTAATCTGCTTTTTGGCGTTTGTGGTGTGTCTTTTCAGGCGACGAGCTGTAGCCCCAATCTTCTAAGCTGTCAGTAAGGCTGAAGCTTGCTGCTTGAAGCTCCGTCTGCATGACCTCTTCATTTGGGTAATCCATTGCTTCTGTCCATATGGTGACATCATCTACGTAGATCGTGAAGCAGCCTGAAGTGTCTCTCTCGAGCGCTTCTGCTACGTGGGTCATGGCCAGGTTAAATAGCTAAGGGCCGATGATAGAGCCCTGGGGCACGCCCCTATCCAAGTAATAGGTTCTGGGGCTCCATTTCGCAGCTTTGCCATGAAGCCTAATAGGTCTGCTTTGAAGGAAGCTGCATATCCAATTGTATGCTTTTTGGCTGGGATATCTCTTTGCTAATTCTTGCAGGATTACCTGTTGGTTTACATTGTCGAATGCTTTGCGCATATCAACCGCGATGATTTATTCTGGTGTCTGTTTGCGAGACCTGCGGCTGATTACCCTGCGGAGCAACCAAAAGCAATCATGTGTGCCCATATTCGGACGGAATCCAGTCTGAGCCGGATGCAACCCAGGCTGCACGTATTCGATATAATGCTGTAATCTTGCGGCTATCATTCGCTCAATCAATTTGCAGATAGTTGAAGCGAGAGCTATTGGCCGTAGGTTCTCTGGTTTTGTGTGGTCCTTCCCTAATTTAGGTATGGGGTATATCAATGATAGCTTGAGTGCATCTAGCACCGTTCCGGATTCCCATGAATCGTTTATGATAGTTAAGAGCTGATCTTGGGCTTCATCGCTAAGGTTTTTGAGCTCCTGCCATGTTACTCCGTCGTGTCCTTGGGCCGATTCGGTTTGCCGTGGGCTAGTGCTGCCAAAAGCTCGCCAAATGTAAATGGTTTTTCAAGTTCCATCATTGTGTTGTCAATCGTGATTGCCGGCAATGGTGGCGTGGGTATCTCAGAAGCATGCGGGAAGAACGTCTGGATCACCTTTTCCTCGAGTGCAGCTGGGTTCTCGCGCAGGAACAGCCCTGCCAGTGGTGGTGCGTTTTTCTTTTTCCCCAGCAGGCTTCGTAGAATTCCCCACAGCTTTTTAAGGCCGGGTTCGCGGCCTAGCGTCGCACAACTGCTGTGTCATGCATCTGTTTCGAGCTGTTGTTGGTACTCCTTGGTGAGTCGATATTGGCGCTTAAGGCTCATGAGATCCCGGTGGTGCTTTCCTTTATATCTGTATTGCTGCGTAAGGATATCGACCTTTTGCCACAAGTTGGCAAGGTGCCTATCCATGTGTGTGGTAGTGTCGTCGTCACATATTATTGTGTCTCGGGACCATGGCCGTGCTTCCGCATGACGGCAATATTGGTGGCATCACTCTTGGCGTCCAGGAGATGGGGAAAATGGTCATTGAGAGGGGGTGGGGAGGGGGTAGTTATGCTGTCGCTCTCATTGTCGTCATCGTAGTCAAGGCCTGGACAGGTGAGCGCACGCCTAGAGGAGGGAGGACCAGTCTTGTCCGAGCAGATCAGTAGGATCAGGTGGCCTGCTAGGCGGTTCCTGGACGGGAAGAACAGCCGCTTCTCCGTGACAGCAGGAATACCGAGTGCCCGTAGCCTGCCTCTAGCCATCGACGGTGGGGGTCATGTGCCGGGCGCGCACAGAAAAGGAGACCCAATATTCCCGTGACACTGCACTAGGGCCAGACAGGGCCCCAAGGCGCGTATGAACTTCCTGAGTTGCGTCCATGACTTGCCAGTGTGGAAGACGAGGGCTCGTTCCCGGCGGAGAAGCAAGACAGGCGACGGAAGGCTCGACCTTCAAGGAGTCGTTGGTCAGGGTAGTGTGCCATTGACCGCCATATTGATGAGGGACCTGGAAAAATTATGGGGGGACACAGAGTTAGTCACGGGTGACCCACAGGTGTGAGCTGCCGGCCTCGTCCTTGTCATGGATGCCACCGTGAAATGGAACCTAATGCGGCGACAGCTGTAGGCCGGCACCGGAGAAGCTCCGGAACGAGCTCGATGAAGACAGGCCGGGTGTTGAACTCAGTGGAGCTTGATCAAGAGTTGTAGGTCCGGCCTAAAGTCACACAGGACGAGGACAGGTCCTTGGGTTGAGATGGTCTCGATGTAATCAGACGGCATATAATGCCCCGCCAGTTCTACCGCGGTTGAGTGGCATATGGGAACGCCAACCTGCAGGAACTGGACGCCCCCAGTTCAGGGACCGTCATCTCCGCTGCAGCCTAGCACGTGAATAGTAGCCCCGAGCAATCGGTGAGAAGGAGGCTGCTCCCTTAGTGTGTCGGATAATGCGCCTTCCCTCAAAGATGAAAGGTGAAGGGTGGCTGTTCCTGGCCCTACGGGGCTGGGACTGGTAGGTCAACGCCGCTTGCGGCGGGGGCTAGCCTACCATCGAAATTATTATCTGTTGTATGACGTCATTGCACCCGCCAGTGCCGCCACCGCTTAGGTGGTGGACAACGGCTCTTTCGGCCAAAGTCTTTCTCTCCCTCTTCTTTTTCTTTCTTCTCTACTTTCTCTCTTCTGTCCGCACGAGGCAGCGGAGGTGGCTCAGCTACAGAGCTGCAGTAGCAGGCCCGTGCATTTTCTTTTCCTTCTTCCTATAGCCACAACTTTTTTAAAGATGAAAGGGAAAGAACAAAGAGAAAGGGGTGCCGTACAGTAGAGGGCTACGAAATAATTGCGAAAATCTGAGGATCTTTAACGTATACTAACGTCGCACAGCACACGAACGCCTCAACGTTTCGTCTCCATCGATACGCAGCTACCGGCAGCCGGGTTCGAATCCGAGTATCCCGGTTCAGTAGCCGCGCATCTTAACAATTGAGCTCTACTACTTGCCAGCCACTCTCATGCTGAGCATTATTCGGCGCTTGTTATAGCCTCCAATTAACCAGAGCAACTCAAACTCATTCAATTTCGATTTGTTTTCATTATTAACAATATTATCTGATTCTGAGTATCCGTGCAAGTGGTGGTTGGTGGTTTGTGAAGTTTAACGTCCCAAAGCGACTCAGGCTATGAGACACGCCGTAATGGAGGGCTCCGGATATTTCGACCACCTGGGGTCCTTTAACGTGCACTGACATCGCACAGCACACGGGCGCATTTCTTTTCGCCTCCATCGAAAAGGCACCGAGACAAGAAAAACTTTTTTTAAGAATTAGCAGGGGACTGAATTTGGGGATTTAATTGGCTAGAGTAATCCTCAGGCGGCAGCAGTGTGGGTCCAGATTGAAACGCTTAGGGTCATCTATATTCATTTGTGGAAAATAACTTGATTGTGCAAAGTCCCGCAGTACGCACCGCGCACATTCCGGTCCCGTTGCGTGTCCAGAATTACTCTACAGGAGAAAGAGGGCGCACGGAGTCTATTTGGAGTGACTATCAGCTTGAAAAAAGTCACAAAAATATTGCACTGACAACTTCTAGATTGCTGGTAACCACACCGCTATACATACAATGAAAAATGTTTTTTTTTTCTTTTTGTATAGACTCTCATAACAAAATAATGCGTTCGGTGTGCAAAACATGTCTGCACCCTTCCTGCAGGATGTTTAGTGTGGCATTGGCTAGCTCTGTGCATCAGTACCCACTAAACTGAAACGATATCGTGTATGCATTTACGTATGTTAATAGCAAATATTATTTTCAAATATTTTACGACCTGGATGATCCTCCTAGATGAATTAAAGTGGCACATTAAAGATGCAAAATCAACATCTCCCTCACTCAGATTGATGTTCCACCTAACTAAAAATACTCATTATCGCAGTACATGACGTTACAGCCGTGGTGGCGGCCTTGGCTTCTTGCCCTGGACTAGATTTGTTTGTCGTGGTAGCTCAGAATCAAGTTAGCAGCTCAGCCTTTCTCCATATACGTACTCGTGACTACGCTAAGGTTGCTGTGTATTGCAATCATTCTCCAGTTTGAAACGCTCTCCACCTTGGAAAGGTACCTCCGAACACAATATGTGAACAACACAGGTGCCGAGGCTGTTGAGACCATGACTTGGAAGGGAACTTCGGTTGCAACAAGAACCAGCCCGCCGATACAGCAACTGTAGCTATATATATATATATATATATATATATATATATATATATATATATATATATATATATATATATATATATATATATATATATATATATATATATATATATATATATATAAGTTTTGCTTAAGGGCCAAGGGATAGTGAGAAAGAAAGAGGGAGAGAGAGAGCGTGTGTGGGGGGTGGTATAGGTTTGTCGCATCGGCGTTAACGCATCCCTTAATAGAGGGAAGCCCCCTTTCCCGTTTTCTAGCGGATTTCCTGAGAATTTACAAATGGAAATAAATTTATTCTTAGTTATGCTAAGTGTAAGATGGTGTGACGGAATGCCTGCATGGTACAGAGTTGATCACACATGTCTAGAGCGCTTGGGCTATGTGATGAAGGTAAAGTGAAATTATAAAGCCAGTACTGACTTTTAGTGATAACATCTATACCCTAAAACAGCCTCAGGGTCATGCAAACCGCACAGATACAACCGTACCACTCCCAGCTAAGAAGCTCTACTAAAATTTGGCTTTTTTACTCCATCTTGCACGAGTACTCTGTAAAAATGTGATACACTCTGTGGTTCAAAAAATACGCACACAAAAATGCATGGATTTGTAAAGGTTGCTTCTCTGCATACGTTTGTTTACTGTGGCGATGCCCGCTTTACAGAAAATTGAAGCAGGGGACTGCAGTTAAGGGGAAATGCACAGGTAGAAGTTCGAATAGATCGAGAAGAGTCAAAGAAGGTATTGAAAAGAAAATTAACGCTGTACAATAAAGAGAACGGAAGGAAAGGAAAAGAAGAAAGGAAGATAGCCTCCTACAAAATGGATGACAAAAAGTTGACACTGCATGTGCAAACCATAACGAGATGTAAACGTTGTAGCGCGATCGAACTTCCGGTTGAAACTCTTGTTTGAAATCCCTATATTTCATGACCTTTTCCACTTTAATTTTCCCCATTGTTAATCTGCCCTTTCACAGTCGCGCAGCTGACGAGGTGCCTAACGCGAAAAAACATGCCCACATCCCTGCTTGCCAACCCTTCGGAATCAGTCAGACAGCCCCAGACTGTGTGCGAAGTCGTGATGCTACATTCATTCATTGAATAAACATCAGTGTATACCTGATATAAAAAATCAGTTTGGCTTATGGTTGCTCCAAAGGTATGGCAGCTGTACAGCTGTGAAAATGCGCTCTAAACGTTGCACGCAATGCCACTTTCGCAATAAAAACATAATTGAAGTTCTAAACTAAAATTCAAGCTTTCTGTGATTTGGGACACTCATTCCACGGGAATGAAGCCGTTCGAAAGCATCGTTATTGCCCACCTACAATAGAACAAAATAGTTTTTAAAACGTCTCAGTAGCCTCATTAACGATTAATGATAGCATAACGATATGCCCTGTGAGTATGATTTTACACTATCGAGTGCAGGATAACGTTATCCCAACTGGGGGTAAACGTGCACCTATAGGAAAAGCATATTCGTGCACCGCTAGGGGCTTGCGAAAGTCCCTCTGGAAATGGGAAATTTTAGTCTTGAAAAGCTTATTTTTACACTTGATCAAATGGCATAACATTATCCCCTGACAGACTAAATTTTACATTCACACTTAGTCCCCCGACGATGGTGCAACGTTACGTACAAAGGGGCTGCCCACGGCGACAGTCGGCTGACACTACTCTGAAGGTGTAGTTAGAAGGGTTAGAACGCAATTCTATATGGAGGACATGCCGATTATGAGCCAAAATTTCAGGCACACTTAAGCTCCGCCTGGCTCCCGTCTGCGGTTCCTCTTAGGATGCTCGTTCGCATATACGCACACCTTTCACCCACGTACACTCTGTTACTCGCTTGATCATTAACCCCTTAATTTGTACATCTATATCTCACGCATACTAACTAGAATATAGTGTCGTAGGCTACCACTTGATGTGAAAGACCACTCGGCATAGCCATAAAGCCCCGTTTTAACCAAGCCGTGCTTACGGGATTTCGAGATAGCTTATCGAAACCGAAGGCTCCCGGAGGATTTGATTCCCACCCTATCTTCCCATTTAAAAAGAGAACACACAACCAGCAGACCAATTGTTACCCGACCATGTCACCTGCCAGAGCAATGTTTTTGATGTTTGGTCGACGTCGATGTAGTTCTCTTTGGGGGTCAGGGACCTAGATAATGATGAGGTACAGCTTGGAGATGAACCTACGAGTTGTTTGGAGAAGGTGATCCTCGACAGAGAGATGGGAATTGTGGTATTATGAGAGAATGAGCTCGAGTGAGGATAGGTTAGCTCAGCTGGTTGGTCTTTATGGGGTTTAAACTTTCAAGGCGACTCAGGCTATGAGGACAACGTAGTGAGGATTCTGGTAATTCTGCCCAGGCTTCTTACCTGCACTGACATCGAATAGGACATGATGCCTTGCTTTTCGCCTTCATTGAAAC